>NC_084578.2:10145000-10277500 GCF_033978685.3 Nerophis lumbriciformis
GTACAAGTTACACCTTTTGAATGCAATTACTGAAATAAATCAAGTTTTTCAAAATATTCTAATTTACTGGCTTTTACCTGTATGTGTTTAAGCCCGTAGTGTCTCTGTTCCGCGGCCTTGATGTCGTGCAGTCGCTAGTCCAAAGTCAACAACAACAGGTGTGTGTCCATGAGAGACAAGAAGGGAGTTTGTTGTGACTTCGCCGCACTGTCCTTCGGGAGAGTCTCGAAGCCAGGGAAAAAAATCCAAGTTAGAATGTTTTGAATGCGAGTGAAAATAAAATGTGCTTTTCACTCTAAATTGTCTATGACTGGTCCTCAAAACTGCGGGGCAGACAGTCCGATGTGATCCAAAATCACAAGAGTGTCCACAGTTCTTCCCTCATCCTCCAATCATTTGTGGCAGCTTTGGGCTACTTTGAAGACTGCCAGCAACTTCCAATTTGTGGACAAACCAGAGCAACGCTTACTCTAATCAGTAGATGTCCTGTTGTCATAATTCCGAATAGGTAGATATCTTCACGTCCTCGACTGAAAGGGTCGCCAGGCACGCGGCACTCCTTCTTCTCCCAAGAGTCCCTCGTGTGTCCGGCAACAACCGCTTCGTCACGACAAGCAAGTTCCCCCAAACCCAAGATCTTGTCAATTTCGTTGAGGCCAGTTAAATAGTTCCAATGTTTAGATTTGGAGAGCAGTGCAAAAAGAGGCAACAAGAAAGTTAAGACCAGACAAAGAAGCAAGCAGGAGAGGAAAGGGAAGCGTCCGCCCTCGATGAGTGCCAGAGAGAAAAACCTATTTAAACCTAAAACTATTTACCGTATTTTTCGGAGTATAAGTCGCACCTGCCGAAAATGCATAATAAAGAAGGAAAAAAACATATATAAGTCGCACTGGAGCCCGGCCAAACTATGAAAAAAACTGCGACTTATAGTCCGAAAAATACGGTACTTGTTTTGCGTTCCATTTGTACTGGCAAGTCGGAAACATTCTTTGTTCCTATTTGAAAATTTGAACTGGATTGGCACTCCAGGTCGGATTTCTCACCATTCTCACCGCCAACATTTGGACAAAAAACTATTTCCAGAACGTATGATAATATTATATTTTATTACGTTATCGTTAACATCAACACTTAAAAGATCTGCAATTTCATGCAGTACATGACAACATTGAAGGAACAAAAACATTTAATAGGAAAAGTAGAAGTACTTCTTAAATAAATTACGTATTATGGCTGTCCAGAGTCGGGACTCGGGGTGGACCGCTCGCCTGTGCATCGGTTGGGGACATCTCTGCGCTGCTGACCTGTCCTGCTGGCCCCACTATGGACTGGACTCTCACTATTAAGTTAAATCCAATGTGGACTGGACTCTCACTATTATGTTAGATCCACTATGGACTGGACTCTCACTATTATGTTAGATCCACTATGGACTGGACTCTCACAATATTATGTTAGATCCACTATGGACTGGACTCTCACTATTATGTTAGATCCACTATGGACTGGACTCTCACTATTATGTTAGATCCACTGAGGACTGGACTCTCACACTATTATGTAAGATCCACTATGGACTGGACTCTCACTATTATGTTAGATCCACTATGGACTGGACTCTCACTAGTATGTTAGATCCACTATGGACTGGACTCTCACTATTATGTTAGATCCACTATGGACTGGACTCTCACTATTATGTTAGATCCACTATGGACTGGACTCTCACATTATTATGTTAGATCCACTATGGACTGGACTCTCACTATTATGTTAGATCCACTATGGACTGGACTCTCACTATTATGTTAGATCCACTATGGACTGGACTCTCACACTATTATGTTAGATCCACTATGGACTGGACTCTCACTATTATGTTGGATCCACTATGGACTGGACTCTCACTATTATGTTAGATCCACTATGGACTGGACTCTCACTATTATGTTAGACCCACTATGGACTGGACTCTCACTAGTATGTTAGATCCACTATGGACTGGACTCTCACTATTATGTTAGATCCACTATGGACTGGACTCTCACTATTATGTTAGATCCACTATGGACTGGACTCTCACTATTATGTTAGATCCACTATGGACTGGACTCTCACTATTATGTTAGATCCACTATGGACTGGACTCTCACATTATTATGTTAGATCCACTATGGACTGGACTCTCACTATTATGTTAGATCCACAATGGACTGGACTCTCACTATTATGTTAGATCCACTATGGACTGGACTCTCACACTATTATGTTAGATCCACTATGGACTGGACTCTCACTATTATGTTGGATCCACTATGGACTGGACTCTCACTATTATGTTGGATCCACTATGGACTGGACTCTCACTATTATGTTAGACCCACTATGGACTGGACTCTCACTAGTATGTTAGATCCACTATGGACTGGACTCTCACTATTATGTTAGATCCACTATGGACTGGACTCTCACTATTATGTTAGATCCACTATGGACTGGACTCTCACTATTATGTTAGATCCACTATGGACTGGACTCTCACACTATTATGTTAGATCCACTATGGACTGGACTCTCACTATTATGTTGGATCCACTATGGACTGGACTCTCACTATTATGTTGGATCCACTATGGACTGGACTCTCACTATTATGTTAGACCCACTATGGACTGGACTCTCACTAGTATGTTAGATCCACTATGGACTGGACTCTCACTATTATGTTAGATCCACTATGGACTGGACTCTCACTATTATGTTAGATCCACTATGGACTGGACTCTCACTATTATGTTAGATCCACTATGGACTGGACTCTCACTATTATGTTAGATCCACTATGGACTGGACTCTTACTATTATGTTAGATCCACTATGGACTGGACTCTCACAATATTATGCTAGATCCCCTCCAAGGTTTCTCATTGTCCCATTGGGTTGAGTTTTTCCTTGCCCTGATGTGGGATCTGAGCCGAGGATGTCGTTGTGGCTTGTGCAGCCCTTTGAGACACTCGTGATTTAGGGCTATTAATGTAAACATTGATTTATTAATTGATTGATTGATTGATTGATTGACAGTCACAAAAGTGTTAAAAGTAAGTCATATATTATGTTTTCTTTACTTTTAATGCTTGAATCTCTACATCAACCTCAGATCTATTTGCTCCTATAAAAGTTGTTTTGTTTTTGTTTAAAGTTTTATGCTCTTTGTCAAAGAAAACCTTGGTTTTGATACAGCAAACATGCAAAATATGCAACATATTTTTCCTAAACATATTTCAAAGTAAAATATTAGATTTTAAGTCATTATTGACATTCAAAAGGTCAATAATTCATAACATTGATTTTGATTCCTAATCATTTTTGTCAACATTTAATCGTATTCCCAATACAGTACACCTATTCCACTTCTAGTGTTTTTTTGGGGAGAGTATTTTTAAAAAGTGCCACGGGCTGTTAGACAGTTAGCCGCCGGCCGCGAAGGACCCCAGGGGCCGCACTTTGGACACCCTTGGTCTTCTGGAGCAGTGTTTTTCAACCTTTTTTCAGCCAAGGCACATTTTTTGCATTGCAAAAAATGCGGAGGCACACCACCAGCAGAAATCATTAAAAAACGAAATTCAGTTGACAGTAAAAAATCATCGTCGCAATTGTTGGATATGACTTTAAAGCATAACCAAGCATGCATCAATATAGCTCTTGTCTCAAAGTAGGTGTACTGTCACCACTTATTCTGACTTTTTTGCTGTTTTCCTGTGTGTAGTGTTTTACTTCTTGTCTTGCGCTCCTATTTTGGTGGCTTTTTCTCTTTTTTTGGTATTTCCTGTAGCAGTTTCATGTCTTCCTTTGAGCGATATGTCCCGCATCTACTTTGTTTTAGCAGTCAAGAATATTTCAGTTGTTTTCATCCTCCTTTGTGGGGACATTGTTGATTGTCACGTCATGTTCGGATGTACATTGTAGACGCCGTCTTTGCTCCACAGTAAGTCTTTGCTGTCGTCCAGCATTCTGTTTTTGTTTACTTTGTAGCCAGTTCAGTTTTAGTTTTGTTCTGCATAGCCTTTCCTAAGCTTCAATGCCTTTTCTTAGGGGCACTCACCTTTTGTTTATTTTTGGTTTAAGCATTAGACACCTTTTTACCTGCACCCTGCCTCCCGCTGTTTCCGACATCTACAAAGCAATTAGCTACCAGCTGCCACTAGGGATGATGTTTGATAAGAAATTATCGAGTTCGAGCCCATTATCGAATCCTCTTATTGGACCGATTCCTTATAGATTCTCTTATCGAATCCAGATAGGTTGTTGTATATGAAAAAAACCAACAATATTTGGTTTAACAAAAGCTCACTTTTATTTTATAAGAAAAAAATAAAATAAAATAAATATTGACTGCTACCCCCCTAAAAAAATACAATAAATAAATATTGACTGTTGTTACCCAAAGTATATTAAGCGGGATTTTTCAGAAAAACAAATATATACAGTAACACAAAAACAACCTGTCTCTGTGATCACTATAGATCAGGGGTGCTCATTACGTCGATCGCGATCTACCGGTCGATCTCGGAGGGTGTGTCAGTCGATCACCAGCCAGGCATTAAAAAAATAGTCCTAAAAATGAGCGATCATAAATCTTCACTATGACGTCACTTTCGTCACTTGATTGACATTCACGGCACCCGAGGGTCTTCTGAGATGACGCTGGCTGCTGCCAGCTCATTAAAATTACCGACTGGAAGGCGAGAAACACTTTATTTCAACAGACTCTGGCGCCGTACCTGTCGTCAAAACTCCAAAGACCGACTGCACAGTTGCACAATAAAAGCTCTGCTTCATCCTGCCTGCGCTACCAAAATAAGAGTCTCAGAAAGCTGGCGTGCACAAGCTAGCAAGCTACGAACTTTGCCGACAATGTATTTCTTGTAAAGTGTATACAAAGGAGTACGGAAGCTGGACAAATAAGATGCCAAAAACCAACCACTTTCATGTGGTATTGGACAGAAAGGAGGACTTTTTTTTCTCCTCCATTCGAAAATGCGGACGTTATCATCACCACTGTCTGATTCCAATCAATGCAAGTCATCAGAATCAGGTAATACACCAACTTATATTCTTGTCTTCATGAAAGAAAGGAATCTATATGTGTTAAACATGCTTGTATTATCTTTAAAAGTTAAAGTTAAAGTACCAATGATTGTCACACACACACTAGGTGTGGCGAGATTATTCTCTGCATTTGACCCATCACCCTTGATCACCCCCTGGGAGGTGAGGGGAGCAGTGGGCAGCAGCGGTGGCCGCGCCCGGGAATCATTTTGGTGATTTAACCCCCAATTCCAACCCTTGATGCTGAGTGCCAAGCAGGGAGGTAATGGGTCCCATTTTTATAGTCTTTGGTATGACTCGGCCGGGATTTGAACTCACAACCTACCGATCTCAGGGCGGACACTCTAACCACTAGGCCACTGAGTAGGTTAACCACCTTTAACTTGTTAACAATATTAACTATATGTGTTAAACATGCTTGTATTATCTTTAACCACCTTTAAGTTGTTAACAATATTAACTATATGTGTTAAACATGCTTGTTTTATCTTTAACCACCTTTAAGTTGTTAACAATATTAACTATATGTGTTAAACATGCTTGTATTATCTTTAACCACCTTTAAGTTGTTAACAATATTAACTATATGTGTTAAACATGCTTGTTTTATCTTTAACCACCTTTAAGTTGTTAACAATATTAACTATTTGTGTTAAACATGCTTGTATTATTTTTAACCACCTTTAACTTGTTAACAATATTAACTATATGTGTTAAACATGCTTGCATTATCTTTAAACACCTTTAACTTGTTAACAATATTAACTATATGTATTAAACATACTTGTATTATCATTAAACACCTTTAATGTATTAACAATATTAACTATATGTGTTAAACATGCTTGCATTATCATTAAACACCTTTAACTTGTTAACAAAAACATATATTTCATAAATAAGTAAATATAAATTATATATATGAATGAGGTAGATCCCCACGACTTGATCAATTGAAAAGTAGCTCGCCTGCAGAAAAAGTGTGAGCACCCCTGCTATAGATGAATAGCCATGCCTTGAGGCGTTTTTCCCGGTCCATTATTTTTGCTGCTTGTGTGACATCACAGGAAATGACGTAGCTCAGTCATTTCTTGTGATGTCCCACAGGGCATTTCTTGTGGGACGGGGTTCGTTCCCAGGGATTCGAATAAAGAACCGACTCGTTTTCTTTACTATAGTGGCCTCGATAACGAGAACCGGTCCTCAAAAAGGGATCCGAGTCCATGGAGTCGGTTCTTTTCTTATCGAACGGTTCTTTTCTTATCGAACAACCGGGAGAACCGGTTTCGAACATCATCCCGAGCTGCCACCTACTGATATGGAAGAGTATTACACGGTTACTCTGCCGAGCTCTAGACAGCACCGACACTCAACAACAACACATCATTTGCAGACTATAATTACTGGTTTGCAAAAAATATTTTTAACCCAAATAGGTGAAATTAGCTCATCTCCCACGGCACACCAGACTGTATCTCACTGCCGCGGCACAGTGGTTGAAAAACACTGTTCTGGAGCACCACTACGTACAACCAAGTTGCACGGAGCGCTCCCGGAGCCCACAAAGGAGCGAGTCGGTCTTAATGGTCCGCGCTGTTATAACTGGATAATAGCCTCAGCGATGGAACATTTCAAGTCTACCAGAGGTGTCACATTTGGACCAGCTGGCGAGAGCAGAGGGTGGGGAAGGAGAGAAAGAAGAAACTGCGCACACAGCTGCAGAGCATTAGGGTGCGCACACCACATACGCACACGCACATGATTCACGGCGACTTCCGTGCCAACTACGTGGCGACCATCTGACTCTGTGACCAATCAGGCCATCAATATTCATGATCTTTGGCCTGCGTATCTTCTCAAATGTATTTTTATCATTTTAACTCTGCGTGTCGGTTTTTGTTTCGTTTCAGTGTCCTCGCTCTCTCTCTCACGCGCTCACATAAATGATTGGCATATCTGATTGGCAGATGGCAGCCATCTAGTTGACAGAGCCAGCTGTCCACTTTCATTTTAATGAGTAAATGTGGATTAAAACTGAATTGCATTCATGTCTTTCTGGCCGTTTGAGAGAAATTGGGGGAGACCCGTTGCAGAGTTGTGAGAGAATTAAGAGTTTCAGGGGAAAACATTGTGAGGAAATGTGTGGATTTTCGAACAAAATTTTTGAAGAATTTTTTTTTTTTTTTTACATATTAGCCACAGAAACATACGTTGGGAAATTACATTGTGGAGGGGGGCGTGGCCTGCAGGCCTGCCGCGGAACTGGGTATGCCAGGACCGGCCTCGAAAACTGCAACAGGTGAGTGGATGGCCCAGGTGGGCCTTGTTATCGAATCACCTAATCCAAAGGTCGGCAACCCAAAATGTTGAAAGAGCCATATTGGACCAAAAATACAAAAACAAATCTGTCTGGAGCCGCAAAAAATTAAAAGCCATATTACATGCAGATAGTGTGTCATGAGATATACATTGAATTAAGAGGACTTAAAGGAAACTAAATGAGCTCAAATATACGTACAAATGAGGCATAATGATGCATAATATTGCTAGCCTAAATAGCATGTTAGCATCGATTAGCTTGTAATCATGCAGTGACCAAATATGTCTGATTAGCACTCCACACAAGTCAATAACATCAACAAAACTCACCTTTGTGCATTCATGCACAACGTTTAAAGTTTGGTGGACAAAATGAGACAGAAAAAGAAGTGGCATAAAACACGTCCTAGACCTAGAAAGTCGGAGAAAGTTATACACCACGGTGAGTTCAAGGACCGCCAAAATTAGTAGGACAAAACGGTGCTCGCCAAATACTCGAATCAGTGAAGCATGTTTAATATAAACAGTGTGCTTTATAACAATTAGGGAGGTTTGTGAAACCATATTAAAACAAAAAAAAATGTTTTTTTTCCCCTCATCTTTTTCCATTTGTCATACATTTTTGAAAAAGCTCCAGAGAGCCACTAGGGAGGCGCTAAAGAGCCGCATGCGGCTCCAGAGCCGCGAGTTGCCGACCCCTGACCTAATCCAATCCACTTTATTCATATAGCACATTTAAACAACAAAAATGTTTCCAAAGTGCTGCACAACAATATTAAAAACAATATTCAAATAGTATCCTTTGCTCCACCAATGACTGAATAAAAACAAAAAATAAATAAATATAAAACCAATATAAAAACAGTATGAAAATAAATATGATTAAAAACTATTTTAAAGGGTAAAACCAATTAAAACAGTAAATACAAATCTACATTTTTAAAAACACAGAGGACGACAGAAAACAACTCACGCAGTGTTAAAAGCCAAAAAATAAAAGTGGGTCTTAAGACGAGACTTAAAAGTGAAGTGAAGTGAAGTGAATTACTTTTATATAGCGCTTTTTCTCAAGTGACTCAAAGCGCTTTACATAGTGACACTGGGAGCAGGTGGGTAAAGTGTCTTGCCCAAGGACACAACGGCATGAAAACACTCCTACAAACATCACACGTGGGATGCTTTAGTAAGTATGAATTGTTTTAGTTGTATTAATAAACTTCCAAACGTTGCTTGAAGTGATGAACGAAGAATCTTTTTTTCGTTATACTTCCGGTTCAAGGCAAACTTGTCCAAAAGATGGCACCATACCACACGCAATAACACAGCTTTTCATCGTCTCTGTCGGTGTAATATGACTGTTCACTTAATACAAAACACGATGTCTGTCCACAAAGAAAAGTCCATTAATTAGCCACGCCATTTTATAAGCAGCAGGTTTCAAATCGTTGGAAAAAAAAGTTATACTTCCGGTTCAAGGCAAACTTGTCCAAAAGATGGCACCATACCACACGCAATAACACAGCTTTTCATCGTCTCTGTCGGTGTAATATGACTGTTTCCCTAATACAAAACACGATGTCTGTCCACAAAGAAAAGTCCATAAATTAGCCACGCCATTTTATAAGCAGCAGGGTTCAAATCGTTGGAAAAAAAAGTAGCAGCTTATAGTCCGGAAAATACGATAACTAAACCCAGAATCATGTACTGGATCCAGATCATTATAATGCATACCTTTTGTAGTCGGATGCATGGAGAGGTGCAGAAGAGGCGACGGAGAAGAGGCATGGTCTGTGTGTGTGTATGTGTGGGGTGGGGGGGCATGTCTTTGTTTACATCATGGCGAAGCCGAAGCCGAGTTTCTTAACATGGAGATATTCTCACTACTTTTATTTTGTCGACCACAAAGAAAAGAACATTTTAGTTAAATGTAAGTTGTGTCTTGGATCAAAGATCCTATCTACTGCCCAAAACAGCAATGCAAATCTGCTGAAACAGCTACAAAAGCAACATGCTTGGATGAAGCTAGTAAAGAGAGACTCACTTCACCTTCTAAGCAACAGCGGCTGGATTTTAACCAGGACAATAAACTCTGAGAAGCACCAATTTGCCCTCGTAGTCCCTCACCATTAGAAGCAATCACATGCAAATAGCAGGCTGAGGCATGAGGGAAAAGAAAGAGGAACATTTGGAATGATACAAAGATCATTGGGCTGCAGGAATAGAGAGCAAGAGGTTGCAGAAATATGTCTGAAACAATTAAAAAGATGAAGGCTTCAATTAAGGCTCTAGTAAAGAGCACCATGACAATGCATTAAGAGTCTAAAAAATATCAGTCGATGTGGAAAATTCAAACCCTGGTATTTTCTTTTTTTTTTTTAAACAAACACGTTCAATCATCTGGCTTCTGCACCTTAAAAAACCCCAAAAAGGTCCAAAGACAGATGGCGGGTGAGTCAGAAGTACATCTGCAGTGAATATTCCAAAGCCACAACACAACTGGAAAACATTAAGAGAAACCATCGGAACACAAATGATGACTTTCATTCCTAGATGTATGTAAGTAAGTATCACTGCTATCTTCTGCAATCACTCACATTATGAAGAAGGAGCTGAACAGCTGCTGGTACAAATGCTACCGTGGCCAGTCGCTGAAAACAAGTCATTTTTCTAAACAAGAAGGTTCAGTTACTCAAACCCGAGATACACAAAATGTGTTTTCAAGCAAAAATGTGTTTTTTTAACCTTACTTTACTTGCTTGTGATGTAGGACAAGCAATTTTTAGGGATGGGAAATACGGCCTAAAATCCATAATGCGATATATATTGCAGCCTTCTCTGATTTTATATAAATATATATATATATATATATATATATATATATATATATATATGTATATATATATATATATATATATATATATATATATATATATACACACATATATATATATATATAAATATATATATATATATATATATACACACATATATATATATATATATATATAAAAATATATATATATATATATATATAAATATATATATATATAAATATACATATAATTTTATATATACACATATATATATATATATATATATATATATATATATATATATAAATATATATATATATAAATATACATATACACACATATATACACATACATATATACACATAACTATATATATATATATGTGTGTATGTGTGTGTGTTTATATATGTGTGTGTGTATATATATATATATATATATATATATATATATATATATATATATATATATATATACTGTACATACACACATTTATACACACTCATATATATATATATATATATATATATATATATATATATATATACATATATATATATATATATATATATGTACAATATATGCAATGTGTTGCTGCCATTAAATTCTAAGTTAATGATTATTTGCCCAAAAAAATTTGAACATTAAATATCTTGTCTTTGCAGTCTATTCAATTGAATATAAGTTGAAAAGGATCTGCAAATCATTGTATTCTGTTTTTATTTACGAATTACACAACGTGCCAACTTCACTGTTTTTTTTGTAATTAGAACCTCAAATAGCTTAATAATTCATTAATTTTAAATCATTATTATTTTTTGGAACAATGACGGGTTTTTGAAAAAAATTACACTAAAGGTCTTGGGGACCCAAAGGGGCCATAGTCATAAAAGTGTCAAAGATAAGTCATATATTATGTTTTCTTTCCTATTAATGCTTGGATCAACCTCAGATCAATCCGTCCATTAAAATGTTTTTTGTTTTGTTTTCGTTTTAAAGTTAAAGTTAAAGTTAAAGTTAAAGTTAAAGTTAAAGTTAAAGTACCAATGATTGTCACACACACACTAGGTGTGGCGAGATTATTCTCTGCATTTGACCCATCACCCTTGATCACCCCCTGGGAGGTGAGGGGAGCAGTGGGCAGCAGCGGTGGCCGCGCCTGGGAATCATTTTGGTGATTTATGCCCTTTGTCAAATAAAAACCTTGGTTTTGATATGGCAAACATAACAAAATATGCAAACGTTTTTTTCAAAACATATTTCAAAATAAATATTTGATGTAAAGTAATAAGAGCCTCAAATAGGTCAATAATTGATTAATTTTAATTCATTATTATTTTTTGAACAATGACGGGTTTTTGAAAAAAATCACACTAAAGGTCTTGGGGACCCAAAAGGGCCATAGTCATAAAAGTGTCAAAAATAAGTAATATATTATGTTTTCTTTACTTTTAATGCTTGGATCTCTACATTAACTTCAGATCTATATGTCAATTAAAATGTTTTTTTGTTTGTTTTATGCCCTTTGTCAAATAAAAACCTTGGTTTAGATATGGCAAACAACAAAATATGCAAGCATTTTTTTCAAAACATATTTCAAAATAAAATATTTGATGTGGAGTAATTAGAGCCTCAAATAGGTCAATAATTCATTAATTTTAATTCATTATTATTTTTTTAACAATACCATACCAACTTTATTTATAAAGCCCTTTAAAAACAACCACAGTTGAAGAACAAAGGGTTGTACACCACAAAGAAATAGAAGCAAAGGACAGACTAAAAAATAACATTTAAAACAGAAGTAAAAAATTACATTTAAAAAAAAAAATTACACTAAAGGTCTTGGGGACCCAAAAGGGCCATAGTCATAAAAGTGTCAAAAATAAGTCATATATTATGTTTTCTTTACTTTTAATGCTTGTATCTCTACATTAACCTCAGATCTATCTGTCAATTCAAATGTTTTTGTTTTTGTTTTATGCACTTTGTCAAATAAAAACCTTGGTTTTGATATGACAAAATATGGAAGCATTTTTTTCAAAACATATTTCAACATAAAATATTTGATGTGGAGTAATTAGAGCCTCAAATAGGTTAATAATTAATACATTTTAAATGATTTTTTTTTTTTAACAATGACATTTAAAACAAAAATTACACTAAAGGTCTTGGGTACCCAAAAGGGCCATAGTCATAAAAGTGTTAAAAAATAAGTCATATATTATGTTTTCTTTACTTTTAATGCTTGCATCTCTACATCAGATCTAGCCGTCAAATAAAATGAGTTTTTTTTTGTTTTGCTTTGAAAGCATACGTTCCATTAAATTGGTGTTATTAAAGTAGTAATTCGGAAAAACGGTGGTAAGCTCCATCTATTGGTACGCCAAATAATCACCTCATTAAGTGAATAGCATTTTATTTTCCTATATTCAAACACAGTGTGACTGTTCAAACTGTTTGTAATGTTACAGTGGCCAAAAATGTTAAGTAAAAAAACTCTGCCTTGTTTTTAATGAATACTTAGGCCTGGTACGCTACTGTATTCTAATGTCGGTCGTTATGGTGGTACTCGGAGGGCCAAGTGTTCAATAAAAATAGCACTTGTGAGATATGATCAGTGTGATACAATGTGAATTTTATAATCTGGTGCTTGTTTATGTATATTGTACACCAGAGAGGAGCCTTTCTAAGCATATTTGTCAAAGTATACTGCAAAAAGTCAGTGTTCAAAAACAAGAGAAAAAAAAATACAAAAATTAGGGGTATTTTATTTGAACTAAGCAAAATTATCTGCCAATAGAACAAGCAAATTTGGCTTGTCAAGACTTTCCAAAACAAGTAAAATTAGCTAACCTCAATGAACCCCAAAATACCTTAAAATAAGTATATTCTCACTAATAACAAGTGCACTTTTCTTGGTAGAAAAAAAAAAAGAGACATTTTTGCTCAATATGTTGAAAAATATTCTTAAATGAAGTAAATGCTAGTGCCATTATCTTGACATAATGATATGCGCTTGGCATCACGATTTTTTTTTTCATGCTTGAAGTAAGAAATTATTACTTTAAAAAAGTAGTTTTTTCCTTGTGAGTGTTGATGACACAGCTTTGCAACAGTTGATATTCTAGTTTCAAGCATGTTTTACTCAATATAGGTCATAACATCTCAGCAACAAGCTGTAATATCTTACTGTTTGAATAATTATGTATAAGTTATCACACAACTCTTATGCTTAAGGGCCGTTGCTATAGTTATTATCAATTGTGCTGAAGTTGTACTTTTTTCTATCTGTGCAAAGCAAGTCGTCTCGTATCGGTGTTTTCAGACTTTGAATCGGCCTGCTGACTGCCAAGGGCGAACACCGAGTGCCGTGACGCAGACAGAGCAGAGACAGGGCGATATCACGAGTGTCAACACATTTGCATTTCATTATATATTGTGTCTAACTGGAGCTGCTGAGATTACCCCCTTCCTTCAGAAGCAGCCTCAGTGATGTAACCAGGGACCTCCCAAATAAATAGAGGAAGCATGTGGGCTGGACTTTAGAGCGTAGTTTGGGTCTGTAACTAGAGTACAGCCCAAAAAAACGTCTCTCCTCATTTGAGCCGAATTGAACTCTGTCTCTGCATGATTCCTTGCTTCTTGTCTGTTTAATAGATGTCATCAGTGTTTGAACCTGACAATCAAGGTAATTTAAGACCAAAACCCTTAAAACAAGTAAAACACTCTAACATAAAATCTGCTTAGTGAGAAAAAGTATCTTATCAAACAGAAAATAAGCAAATATCACCCTTATTTGAGATATTTAATCTTACTTAGATTTCAGTTTTTGCAGTGTAACCGAGAAAAGCTTTTCGACCGATATGTATCGATGTAATAGTCATATGAAATCCCAGCTCAAGAAGAAAAAACAAGATCTGATGTCAGGTTGTAATTAAAGTATAAGGTCCACATTGTTCACAGAAAGATCGGGGTGTGTGTGTGTGTGCACCTGCAGAACTAAATCCCACGCACAGTGTTTGAGTTCATCACCAAAAAGCTCTGAGAGATCATTTTAAGTAGCTCTTAAAGAAATTGGGGCAGCACTTTTAGGGTGGTCTTTTGTGTGCCTGTGAACGTGTGATAGGAGGGGTGTGTGCATACTGTGCCTGTTTGTCCAAGGAGGTTCTACATATGGTGTTTGGGAGCTGACATATTAGGTTACCGCATACTTGCCAACCTTGAGACCTCCGATTTCGGGGGGTGGGGGGTGGGGGGTGGGGGGCGGGGGGCGTGGCTAAGGGGGGAGGAGTATATTTACAGCTCGAATTCACCAAGTCAAGTATTTCATATATATATATATATATATATATATATATATATATATATATATATATATATATATATAAATAAAAGAAATACTTGAATTTTAGTGTTCATTTATTTACACATATACACACACATAACACTCATCTACTCATTGTTGAGTTGAGGGTTGAATTATCCATCCTTGTTCTATTCTCTGTCACTATTTTTCGAACCATGCTGAACACCCTTTCGCAGGTACCCAGAAAGGTTTCGAGTACCACCAAAAAAACGGAATCTCTGAAGACAGTATAAAAATCGGTGTTAAAGGTGTACAAATACTGTTTGTATAATAAGCATGTTATTGTTTACAAATGAGAGTTCAGTACTAAAAAAAAAAAAAAAAAAATGTGGCTTAAAATTTTTTGGTTGGGTTGTTTATTTATTTTGAGTAACTTCTACATTTCTAAAAGGGGAGGAATGTAATAGAGTGATCTATGTTTGTCTGTTGCCATCTCCTGGTGAATGTTGGCTATAGCGTACTGGGGTTACTTTTTGGTTGGCCAACGACTTACGTGGTGTTGCGCACCTGAGTCTGTTCTGAAGTCTACAGTAAAGAGACGTACTTCATCACCTCGCCTGGTTATTGCCTCCAACTCAATATATTACAACAACATTGCTGTTTACGGCAGACGAACTGCTTTACGGTAGAATAAAACATGACTGCTGTTGTTGTGTGTTGTTACCGCGCTGGGAGGACGTTAATGAAACTGCCTAACAATAAACCCACATAAGAAACCAACAACTCACCCTCGATCATTCTACAGTTATAACGTGTTTGGGCAGGCACGCTGTTTATATTGTGGGAAAGCGGACGTGAATACAGGCTGTTGATACATCACTCAGGTCCGCATGGAGCTGGAGGGGGCGTGGCTTCCGCCTCCGCCTGAATTTCGGGAGAAAATTTGTCCCGGGAGGTTTTCGGGAGAGGCGCTGAATTTCGGGAGTCTCCCGGAAAATCCGGGAGGGTTGGCAAGTATGGGTTACCGGACAATCTAATAGTTTCTGATTCAGGCATGTTAGATAGGAAATTGTAGATGAGGAGCATACGGTGGAAAAAAGCTCATGACTGAGGATGAATTGAATGGTAAAACAAATACCGTGTTTTCCGGACTATAAGGCACCCTTAAAATCCTTTTTTTCCCCCTCAAAACTCGACAGTGCGCCTTATAACTGCAAAAAGTCAGTGTTCAAAAACAACAACAAAAAAATACAAAACATTAGGGGTATTTTATTTGAACTAAGCAAAATTATATTCCAGTAGAACAAGACAATTCGGCTTGTCAAGACTTTCCAAAACAAGTAAAATTAGCTAACCTCAATGAACCCAAAAATACCTTAAAATAATTATATTCTCACTAATAAGTGCACTTTTCTTGGTAGAAAAAAAAAGAAACCTTTTTGCTCAATATGTTGAAAAATATTCTTAAATGAAGTAAATGCTAGTGCCATTATCTTGACATAATGATATGCGTCCGGCATTACATTTCTTGAAACCAGCAAATTTGTACTAAAAACTAATTTATTGTTCTTAATGGAAAGGCAACAAGGCAACCGCTTGTTACTCTCAGGGTCTCCTATCCGTTCAGGAAAATCATATGGTCTAAAAATGCATTTTTCCATCAATAACATGACATCATCACATCAAGCGCGAGCTCTTTCAGTCAATTAGTGCACATATATACCCCGGCCAAAATGTTTTTAATTGTAATATTGAGTAATTTATCTGAATGTGCATGAACTATTTCTGTTCAAAATTGTTAGAATGTTAAATGTTTAAATATTAACTGTCAGTTTACTGTACTGTGCCAACTGTACTACTATATGAGTACTTATGTTCTATTGTATCATTGAAAATAAAACTGCAAAAGTCCATTTGGCTGTCATCTGTTTTGATTATAAGACACAATTGTGTCAAAATTATGATTTTTTTTGTCATGCTTGAAATAAGAAATGATTACTTTAAAAAAGCAGTTTTATACTTGTGAGTGTTGATGACACAGCTTTGCAACACTTGATATTCTAGTTTCAAGCATGTTTTACTCAATATAGGTCATCAAATCTCAGCAACAAGCTGTAATATCTTACGGAGATAATTTAGGACCAAAACCCCTAAAACAAGTAAAACACTCTAGCATAAAATCTGCTTAGTGAGAAAAATGATCTTATCAGACAGAAAATAAGCAAATATCACCCTTATTTGAGATATTTCATCTTACTTAGATTTCAGTTTTTGCAGTGCACCTAATGTACAGATTCATTCTGGTTTTGCTTACCGACCACGAAGCTATTTTATTTTGTACATGGTGTAATGATAAGTGTGACCAGTAGATGGCAATCAAACATAAGAGAAACGCGTAGACTGCACTATGATGGCAATATGACTCAAGTAAACAACACCAACATTTTATATGTTCCATTGAAAATATAGTACATTACACACGGCGCTCAAAAATCTATCAAAATGTTTTAGTATGTCTTTGGTAAGTCATACTTATTACGGTGTGTGTATAAGGTAAGACATATCATCTGCCGTTTTGTTTCGCAATATTATGCAAAAGCAACTTTTCTTACCTTCTGGTACCTGCTGATCTGTACTTGGGATCTGCATAAGTACTGAAAAATTGCGTGCGTCCGCCTTTGTAGTCCGTGCCGACACCATAGTCGATAAGCTTCTTCTTTTTCTCTATCTTCTTGTTATGGGACATTCATCCTCCGCTGTAGCCATTTCTAATATAAAGTAGTGTAAAGTTCTTACTTTTATCTGTCAGTAAACTCACCATGAAAGTGCTAAAAAAATACCGGTGTGGTGAGTTTACAGCTGTTTTATTCACGACCTTACAGCTACTCCAAGTGCTAACTGCTAGCCTCAGACACGTACGCAGAATGTCGTAACATGAAGACGCGCCGCAATTCGTACATAATCACGACACAAAAGGCACAGAACAGCTCCATTTCAAAAAGAGAGGTAAAACAAAAGTAGTGAACAGAAGGAATAAATTATAAATAAGTAGAGTGATAACGTCAGACAAGCAGAAATGCTATGTTTGATAACAGTGGAAGTCTACTGCTTCTTCAGCACTTGCGGCGAGCGAACTCGTCCTAAAGATGGCGCCATAGCACAAATAATAACGCACCTTTCCGTTTATGTTAGGTTCTGCGCATGTCAAAGTAAAGTATTCCGATTTTAAGGTGTGATGCATGGAAATGCACGTCATAATCAGATCAGGGTCCATGAACACAGTTGCATTCTCCAAACCCCGTTTCCATATGAGTTGGGAAATTGTGTTAGATGTAAATATAAACGGAATACAATGATTTGCAAATCATTTTCAACCCATATTCAGTTGAATATGCTACAAAGACAACATATTTGATGTTCAAACTGATCAACTTTTTTTTTTGTTGCAAATAATCATTAACTTTAGAATTTGATGCCAGCAACACGTGACAAAGAAGTTGGGAAAGGTGGCAATAAATACTGATAAAGTTGAGGAATGCTCATCAAACACTTATTTGGAACATCCCACGGGTGAACAGGCAAATTGGGAACAGGTGGGTGCCATGATTGGGTATAAAAGTAGATTCCATGAAATGCTCAGTCATTCACAAACAAAGATGGGGCGAAAGTCACCACTTTGTCAACGAATGCGTGAGCAAATTGTTGAACAGTTTAAGAAAAACCTTTCTCAACCAGCTATTGCAAGGAATTTAGGTATTTCACCATCTACGGTCCGTAATATCATCAAAGGGTTCAGAGAATCTGGAGAAATCGCTGCACGTAAGCAGCTAAGCCCGTGACCTTCGATCCCTCAGGCTGTACTGCATCAACAAGCAACATCAGTATGTAAAGGATATCACCACATGGGCTCAGGAACACTTCAGAAACCCACAGTCAGTAACTACAGTTGGTCGCTACATCTGTAAGTGCAAGTTAAAACTCTCCTATGCAAGGCGAAAACCGTTTATCAACAACACACAGAAACGCCGTCGGCTTCGCTAGGCCTGAGCTCGTCTAAGATGGACTGATGCAAAGTGGAAAAGTGTTCCGTGGTCTGACGAGTGAACCATTCAAATTGTTTTTGGAAACTGTGGACGTCGTGTCCTCCGGACCAAAGAGGAAAAGAACCATCCGGATTGTTCTAGGCGCAAAGTTGAAAAGCCAGCATCTGTGATGGTATGGGGGTGTATTAGTGCCCAAGACATGGGTAACTTACACATCTGTGAAGGCACCATTAATGCTGAAAGGTACATACAGGTTTTGGAGCAACATATGTTGCCATCCAAGCAACGTTACCATGGACGCCCCTGCTTATTTCAGCAAGACAATGCCAAGCCACATGTTACATCAATGTGGCTTCATAGTAAAAGAGGACTGGCCTGCCTATAGTCCAGACCTGTCTCCCGTTGAAAATGTGTGGCGCATTATGAAGCCTAAAATACCACAACGGAGACCCCCGGACTGTTGAACAACTTAAGCTGTACATCAAGCAAGAATGGGAAATAATTCCACCTGAGAAGCTTAAAAAATGTGTCTCCTCAGTTCCCAAACGTTTACTGAGTGTTGTTAAAAGGAAAGGTCATGTAACACAGTGGTGAACATGCCCTTTCCCAACTACTTTGGCATGTGTTGCAGCCATGAAATTCTAAGTTAATTATTATTTGCAAAAAAACAACAACGTTTATGAGTTTGAACATCAAATATCTTGTCTTTGTAGTGCATTCAATTGAATATGGGTTGAAAAGGATTTGCAAATCATTGTATTCCGTTTATATTTACGTCTAACACAATTTCCCAACTCATGTGGAAACGGGGTTTGTAATGTTAATGATGATTTGATTAAATAAATGTTGTCCATGTACACGTGGTTAGTGTTTCTTATGGAGAACTGTGCTTCACTATACAAACTTGTCTAGGTTAAAACCCAATGAGGTGTGTAAATTGAGGTTTCCTTGTACGACACGTTACACAGCAGCTTGCACAAGGGAGGACATAAAAAAGTGTTGGATGGATGCAGGTATACTAGCAGGTTAATCACTGCATTCTGCATTCATCTTCCGAAGCCCCAGTGAGAAACATTATTCTGACTACTGCCAAAGATGAAGAAAAAGGGGAATACAAATTACCTCAACAGGCTGAAACCTATTTTCTTCGACTTCTTCTCGGTCTCCTCGGACTCCTCCGATTTTTTCTTCTCTTTTTCTTTTCCTTTGACTTTGTTCTTGTCCTTCTTCTTTACTTTCACTTTCTTTTTCTTGTCGGCTTTTGTCTTTTCCTCCATTAGGTCCCCCGCTCCTTGGCGCGATGAGCTGCTTGCCGGCGTTTCCCGTCCCGAACTCTGCTCCGATGCGTCTAAAAAGTCGAAACATAATAGAAGAATTCCATATTGTGTTTATAAGACAGCTGAGCTGTAATAACTAAAAAGTAGAGATGTCCGATAATGGCTTTTTTTTGCCGATATCCGATATTCCGATATTGTCCAACTCTTAATTACCGATTCCAAAATCAACCGATACCGATATATACAGTCGTGGAGTTAGCACATTATTATGCCTAATTTTGTTGTGATGCCCCGCTGGATGCATTAAACAATGTAACAAGGTTTTCCAAAAATAAATCAACTCAAGTTATGGAAAAAAATGCCAACATGGCACTGCCATATTTATTATTGAAGTCACAAAGTGCATTATTTTTTTTTTAACATGCCTCAAAACAGCAGCTTGGAAATTGGGACATGAGATAATCCTATTACCCACTACAACTATGGCAGGGGTCGGCAACCCGCGGCTCTAGAGCCGCATGCGGCTCTTTAGCGCCGCCCTAGTGGCTCTCTGGAGCTTTTTCAAAAATGTATGAAAAATGGAAAAAGATGAGGGGGAAAAAAAAACGTTTTTGTTTTAATATGGTTTCTGTAGGAGGACAAACATGACACAAACCTCCCTAATTGTTACAAAGCACACTGTTTATATTAAACATGCTTCACTGATTTGAGTATTTGGCGAGCGCCGTTTTGTTCTACTAATTTTGGTGGTCCTTGAACTCACCGTAGTTTGTTTACATGTATAACTTTCTCCGACTTTCTAGGACGTCTTTTATGCCACTTCTTTTTCTGTCTTATTTTGTCCACCAAACTTTTAACGTTGTGCATGAATGCACAAAGGTGAGTTTTGTTGATGTTATTGACTTGTGTGGAGTGCTAATCAGACATATTTGGTCACTGCATGACTGCAAGCTAATCGATGCTAACATGCTATTTAAGCTAGCTATATGTACATATTGCATCATTATGCCTCATCTGTAGCTATATTTGAGGTCATTTAGTTTCCTTTAAGTCATCTTAATTCAATTTATATCTCATGACACACTATCTGTATGTAATATGGCTTTTAATTTGTTGCGGCTCCAGACAAATGTGTTTTTGTATTTTTGGTCCAATATGGCTCTTTCAACATTTTGGGTTGCCGACCCCTGAACTATGGGAAGTACTATACTTTGACTTTCACAAAGTGCATTATTTTTTTAATTTTTTTAAACATGCCTCAAAACAACAGCTACAAAAACAATGAAGGTTGTATTCATCGTGTAGCTCCTCATGATTCTTGAAGAGGTGGGAGATCTAATTGCTCGTATTAAAGGAAGACGTCTTGGTTCCTCCTCGCATAACCAACTTTTTGCAGTCATTGCAAATTGCCCGAGACACTTTAAAATAATCCCAAACCATAGACATGGTGTCGTTAGTCACCGAGCGAGCTCGCTTGTTAGCCACGGCTACAGCACCGGCAACAACACACTCTTGTTGTTGTTATGCTTGGCTCGCGGCGGTTTGATGAGGTCATCAAGTGTCGCCAATAAACCTCTCATGCTGCAGTCGTCAACTTCTGTATTGTGTGTGGGAGAGGGGAGAGGGGAGGGGCTGCTGACTGGGAGACGCAACTACTCTGTACTGCTCCCTACGTCCGTGTTTTACCGGATATGTACCGTTCCGTACAGCGGCGTTTTAAAAAATCATTACTTTTACTTTTTGAAACCGATACCGATAATTTCCGGTATTACATTTCAAAGCATTTATCGGCCGATATTATCGGACATCTCTACTAAAAATCTCACGGACGATGCAGAGCCTGTAAACCTAAATGTTGACTGTTATTCACAGTCCTTATGTAAAACACGCAGGGTTTTTTTTTGTTCATGCATTCTAACTCGTAAAATGCGGCAAGTAAGAGGTGGCTAACAATGCAGCTCCTGGGAGTACACAATTCCGCCCTCTGAAATAAGATTTCCTGGCCTGAATATTAACCAAGTATTGTTATGATAAGCGATAACACAGACAAACTATTTTTAGCTGCGCCGTGATCGAAGAGAGCTAACTAGCTTATGCGAGAAGCTGGTTAACTTTGGCGAGAAAGACACAAAAAGACGCTCGTTTTGTAAACTCTTTGTAGGGGTTATGATTATTTCTTCATCTGAACAGGAAGATAAGAGTTTGTTTTATAATTTTCGTAGTTTGCATTTATTGTTTAGCACTTAGCAACACTGCTACATGATGCTTAGTGTTTCACTAAAGCCAAATCTATTTAGCACTCAGCTTCTAAAACATGTAGATCATCCTCCTTATATTCAGGCTCAAAAATATAAGGTTCTGGATCATCGTTCGTCCTCAAGTAGTTTTTGTTGTCTCTCATGAAGTCTGCCATGATTAGTAGTTGTGTTGTTGTTTTTGAAGGTAAAAGCAAACGTTGTGATGTGTTTGTGAAATTAATACGCTGCCGTATGCTTAAAATGAACAAAATTCGTAAATATCACATGCTATTATGAATGTGACGGCTACTACATTACATATATACTTACAATGCTTACCGTATTTTCCGCACTATTAGCCGCACCTAAAAACCACAAATTTACTCAAAAGCTGACAGTGCGGCTTTTAACCCGGTGCGCTTTATATATGGATTAATATTACGATTCATTTTCATAAAGTTTCGATCTCGCAACTTCGGTAAACAGCCGCCATCTTTTTTCCCGGTAGAACAGGAAGCGCTTCTTATTCTACGCAAGCAACCGCCAAGGTAAGCACCCGCCCCCATAGAACAGGAAGCGCTTCTTCTTCTACTGTAAGCAACCACCCGCCCGCGTAAAAGAAGAAAAAGCGCGCGGATATCACCGTACGTTTCATTTCCTTTGTGTGTTTACATCTGTAAAGACCACAAAATGGCTCCTACTAAGCGTCAGGAATCCGGTTCATGAAAAGACGCAATCTCTCCATCCACACACGGATTACTATTTCACAGCAACTGATATTCCTGTGAAACGCACTGTGGATACAACGGGAGCACGTACAGTGAATATTCGCACCACAGGGAATGAGAAGTCATCCTTCACTGTGGTTCTAGCTTGCCATGCTAATGGCCAGAAACTTCCACCCATGATGATATTCAAAAGGAAGACCTTGCCAAAAGAGACCTTTCCAGCCGGCGTCATCATAAAAAGCTAACTCGAAGGGATGGATGAAGAAGAGATGAGCGAGTGGTTAAGGTAAGTTTAAGTTTACGCGAAGAGGCCGGGTGGCTTTTTTCACGCAGCTCTGTCCATGTTGATATACGTATGTTTGTGATTGCACATTTGCGTACATTTTGGGAGTGAACAGAGTTGTTAGAACGCTGGTTTTTAATATATTATTAAAGTTTGACTGACCTATCTGACTGTTTTTTTGACATTCCTTTAGCGCAGTTAGATGCGGCTTACAACACCGGGCGGCTTGTAGGTGGACAAAGTTTTGAAATATGCCGTTCATTGAAGGCGCGGCTTTTAACCCAGGGCGCCTTATGGTGCGGAAAATACGGTAATTAATTCTTAATTCTTCTGGAATATATCCACATCTCATCAGTCATTATCCGAGTGAGAGTAGACATTGTACAGTAAGTGATTGTTTTATTATGTTTGTAGTTTGTATATCTTGTTCAGCACTTAGCAATACTGCTACATGATGCTTAGTGTTTCACTAAAGCTGGATCTGTTTAGCACAGCTTCCAAAACTTGTAGATCGTCCTCCTTATATTCAGGCTCAAAAATATAAGGTTCTGGATCATCAAGTAGTCTTTGTTGTCTCTCATGAAGTCCGCAATGATTAGTAGTTTTGTTGTTGTTTTTGAAGGTAAAATCAAACGTTTGTTAAATTAATACGCTGCCGTATGCTTAAAATGAGCAAAATTCGTAAATATTACATGTTATTATGAATGTGACGGCTACTACATTACATATATACTTACAATGCTTAATTAATTCTTAATTCTTCTGGAATATATCAACATCTCATCAGTCATTATCCCAGTGAGAGCAGACATTGTACAGTAAGTGATTGTTTTTTTATTTTCGTAGTTTGTATATCTTGTTCAGCACTTAGCAATACTGCTACATGATGCTTAGTGTTTCACTAAAGCCAAATCTATTTAGCACACAGCTTCCAAAACTTGTAGATCGTCCTCCTTATATTCAGGCTCAAAAATATAAGGTTCTGGATCATCATTCGTCCTCAAGTAGTCTTTGTTGTCTCTCATGAAGTCCGCAATGATTAGTAGTTTTGTTGTTGTTTTTGAAGGTAAAATCAAACGTTTGTTAAATTAATACGCTGCCGTATGCTTAAAACGAGCAAAATGCGTAAATATTACATGTTATTATGAATGTGACGGATACTACATTACATATATACCGTATTTTTCGGACTATAAGTCGCAGTTTTTTTCATAGTGCGATTTATATATGTTTTTTTCCTTCTTTATTATGCATTTTCGGCAGGTGCGACTTATACTCCGAAAAATACGGTACTTACAATGTGTGTATAAAACTATGATAATGGATTTTAGATGTTTTTTAGGACGCTTCATAGGCAAAATAGTGCTAACTAGCTTATGCTAGCTGCTGCATCGCCTCTGAGTTGGTGAAAGTGAATTCTAGATTATAAACCATGCCTCTCACCTGGATAGTAGAAGGTTGTGCACATAAACCGAGAAGTTGGTTAACTTTGACCTTCAATTTATACCCATGTTCCGGGGATTAAAGGCCTCACCTTTTCTCCTCCAAACATATTGCTGGGTATTGTGACCAAACAGCTCCATTTTGTTTCATCTGACATCACATGGACAAAGATAAGACCTTCTGGAGGAAAGTTCTGTGGTCAGATGAAACAAAAAATGTAGTTATTTGGCCACAATACCCAGCAAAATGTTATCAGGAGAAAAGGGGAGGCGTTTAATCCCAGGAACACCATACCTACCGTCAAGCATGGTGGTGGTAGTATTATGCTCTGGGCCTGTTTTGCTGCCAGTGGAACTGGTGCTTTACAGAGAGTAAATGGGACAATGAAAAAAGGAGGATTACCTCCAAATTCTTCCGGACAACCTAAAATCATCAGCCCGGAGGTTGGGTCTTGGGCATAGTTGGGTGTTCCAACAGGACAATGACCCCAAACAAACGTCAAAAGTGGTAAAGGAATGGCTAAATCAGGCTAGATTGAAGGTTTTAGATTGGCCTTCCCAAATTCAATCACTCATCAATCAATGTTTATTTATATAGCCCTTAATCACAAGTGTCTCAAAGGGCTGCACAAGCCACAACAACATCAGGGCAAGGAAAAACTCAACTGGCATTCATTTAAATGCCAGTTAGGGTGACAAACACGGGTTGAAAATACTAAGCACTAAACGTATAATATGTTAATTATCTGCTGTTAATTGCTATGTTATCATAACTGGAACTGTTCAGAAGTTATTAGGATGATGCAAAACAAACCTCAAATGTAAAATACTAAATAGTTTACTGCAGGAATATTTTTCATGCTCCATATAGTGTTTTTAAAAAAAAAAAATGTTTATGTTAGCTTTTTTCATGTCCTGACTTAAACGTGTGGACAATGCTGAAGAAACAAGTCCATATCAGAAAACCAACAAATTTAGCTGAACTGCACCAATTTTGTCAAGAGGAGTGGTCAAAAAATCAACCGGAAGCTTGTGGATGGCTACCAAAAGCGCCTTATTGCAGTGAAACTTGCCAAGGGACATGTAAGCAAATATTAAAGGCAAACTAAAATGCGATTTTCTTATTTAAACGGGGATAGCAGGTCCATTCTATGTGTCATACTTGATCATTTCGCGATATTGCCATATTTTTGCTGAAAGGATTTAGTAGAGAACATCGACGATAAAGTTTGCAACTTTTGGTCGCTGATAAAAAAAAGCCTTGCCTGTACCGGAAGTAGCAGACGAGTAGCGTGACGTCACAGGTTGTGGAGCTCCTCACATCTGCACATTGTTTACAATCATGGCCACCAGCAGCGAGAGCGATTCGGACCGAGAAAGCGACGATTTCCCCATTAATTTGAGCGAGGATGAAAGATTTGTGGATGAGGAAAGTGAGAGTGAAGGACTAGAGGGCAGTGGGAGCGATTCAGATAGGGAAGATGCTGTGAGAGGCGACTAAAACAGTAAATAAACACAAGACGTATATATACTCTATTAGCCACAACACAACCAGGCTTATATTTAATATGCCACAAATTAATCCCGCATAACAAACACCTCCCCCCTCTCGTCCATATAACCCGCCAATACAACTCAAACACCTGCACAACACACTCAATCCCACAGCCCAAAGTACCGTTCACCTCCCCAAAGTTCATACAGCATAGGGCTGGGCGATATGACTAAAAAATGTATCACGATATAAGTGTTTCATATCAGTCGATATCGATAATTATTGATAAAAAAAAAAAAAAACTTTTCTAAATAAAGACCAGGAGAAAAAAGGCTGAATTTAAATACTTTTATTTTAAATATAAGTAGGTAGCATGTCCTCCGCTAATTGATCCACCACAGCATCCGTTATTTCTTTATAATGTTTTGAATTTTTGTGGTATGGCACTGCTGCCGAGTACCTCTCGATGGTGGTCTGTTGTTGCCGCTTCGGTGCTGTTCCACTTGCACCGGCTGATGTAGATGGTTGTGACTGTTTGATACAGCGGGTGAGAGCGGCTCAGGTGGTAAAATAAGTTTGTCGTGTTCCCAGACTTGGTCGGGACGACGACCTTGCAAAGTTTGCAGACAGTATTACTCTGATTCGTATCGGACTTAAAAAAATCCAAAATACTGCCAAACTGGTGACGTGACGTTTCCTTTTTTATTTACAATTTCCTCTCGTGCTGCCGCGCTCATATTCCCGTTTTGTTTGACTCCTCGTCATCAGCTCGCCGTTGTTGCTTTTTTTTTTTTTTTTTTCTCCTGTTAGCATTTCCCAGAATGCCTTGCGGTTCAGGCTCGGCCGTGATAGGTTGAGAGGCCAAAGCCCTTCCTCTGCCTACACCCCCCAGAATGCCGTGCGGTTCCGGCTCGGCATTTCTTCCTATTTTTTTTCTAACAGAACTCAGTGAAATTATCGAACGTTCTATCGACCCCATTTTCTATTGATATTGATCACATGTCTATCGCGATATATATTGTTATTGTTTTATCGCCCAGCCCTAATACAGCACATATATTTCCCCAAAGTCCCCAAAGTTACGTACGTGACATGCACATAGCGGCACGCACGTACGGGCAAGCGATCAAATGTTTGGAAGCCGCAGCTGCATGCGTACTCACGGTACCGCGTCTGCGCATCTAACTCAAAGTCCTCCTGGTAACATACCTGCCAACTTTTGAAATCAGAAAAATCTAGTAGCCAGGGTCCAGGGGCCGCAGGCCCCGGTAGGTCCAGGACAAAGTCCTGGTGGGGGGTTCAGGCTTCGCCCCCCGACGCAAAATGATTATTAGCATTCAGACAGGTTAAAATGTTGCTAAAACCATCACTTTTCTATCAGTCACAGTGACTTTTCAAAACAAAAATATTACAGCAAAAATCATATGGGTTGATTGACATGTTTATTCTGTAAGCTAACTTCAATAGTTTGAAATTATTTTGACAGTTAATGCCAGTTATCCTGTCAACCTTTCACAAGACTTCAATTTGTTAATTGAAAGTATAAACAGTATAAACACTTTTTACAGTAAACAAATGGTAAAACAGTACTAAACAATTCCATTTAAAAAAAAATTGGTGTCATTATTAACTTTCTGTCCAAGCTTGTATAATCTACTGCCTTGTTCAATTGTAAAAAATATTCTGTGCCTAAAATTCACATTTCTATCACAATTATCATACTGTAAACATGGTAAGCTAACTTCATTAAAATTAATAGTCCTGTCAATAGCATGGAATTACAATTCAAATGTAGTTTTTTTGTAAGCCTTTCAAAAGAATTCAAAATATGAAAAATTAATGAAAATTAATTTAAGCCATCAGACACTTGAAAAGTGGCACATCACATCTCTAATGTAATCATTTTAACTTTTCAACAGAAATAGCACTGCAAAAATATTAAGGACATACTTCTGTATTTTGGTAGTTATGCTGTCAACATTTAACAAGATTTCTTCAACTTGGACTTGAAAGCATAAATAGTATAAACACTTTTAACAGTATAACAGTACTAAACAATTCCAATAGATAACATTGGTGTCATTACCTTTTTGTGGCTAAAATCCGAAAAACGTTGAAAGTTTTCCACTTGTATCGCTAGCAACGGCATTAGACTTGTGTTTTTTTGTCCCAACGTGGTCTTTTACATCGCTAATTCCTCCGTGTCCGATCGAAAAATCTTGTCTGCACAAGGTGCAATTCGCGTAGTTTTCACCCTTTTTGGAACGGATAATTATTCCCGGATAGGCTTTTGAATATTCTTCACGGAATGACTGCAGTTTTCTTTTCGGTTTAAGACTCGTTTGCGATTTTTCTCCGGCTGATTCCATGATCGTTCGCTCGTTTGGAAACAATGGCAACAGGTGCCTCGTGCTTGGCAGCGGTGCTATAAATAGCCTCGCGCATTTTTAAAAAATATTTGTTTTTAATTAATGAAAAACCGTATTTTTTTATCACTGCAACCGTAACCCGGAATAGGTTGATGAAAACCGTACTAATTACGGGAAAACCGGAGTAGTTGGCAGGTATGTGGTAAGAGTCTCTGTTGTCCCAGTTCTCCACAGGCCAATGGTAAAGCTTGACTGTCATCTTCCGGGAATGTAAACAATGAAACACCCGGCTGTGTTTGTGTTGCTGCAGCCGGTCCGCAATACACCGCTTCCCACCTACAGCTTTCTTCTTTGCTGTCTCCATTGTTCATTGAACAAATTGCAAAAGATTCACCAGCACAGATGTCCAGAATACTGTGGAATTTTGCGATGAAAACAGACGACTTAATAGCGTGGCCACCATGCTGTCCCAAAATGTTATCCACAATCCGTGACGTCACGCGCTGACGTCATCATACCGAGACGTTTTCAGCAGGATATTGCGCGCAAAATTTAAAATTGCACTTTAGTATTGGCATGTGTTGCAATGTTAAGATTTCATCATTGATATATAAAGTATCAGACTGCGTGGTCGGTAGTAGTGGGTTTCTGTAGGCCTTTAACATTGCTGTATGTATACTTTTGACCCAGCAGATTTGCTCACATTTTCAGTAGACCCATAATAAATTCATAAAAGAACCAAACTTCATGAATGTTTTTTTGAGACCAACAAGTATGTGCTCCAATCACTCTATCACAAAAAAATAAGAGTTATAGAAATTACTGGAAACTCAACACAGCCATGACATTATGTTCTTTACAAGTGTATGTAAACTATATATGTGTTTGCATTTCCAGTCGTCCGTCACAGCTACGGCGCATTTAACAATGGCCAAGTTAAACATTTTCACCGAACTCGAGAACACTTTGGAGAACTGTTCTCTGTCAATTAACAGCAGCTTGCAAAAAGTTTTGGACAATTAGAAGCACGGTGAGAGACGGAGGCCGGCGCGTGTGCGCGGTGTTGACGTGCCCTATTAGTGGCATCCTGTGTGTGGTGTAGTGATCTGAAACAGGCAGTCTCATTACTCTGCTGCTGACTGATAAGAGTTTGCTGCTAATAACACTACTGGGAATTGAGCCACGCCTCTCAGCGAAAGCAAACCGAGCAGAGAGTATTTAGCTCCTGAATAAATATTTAATAGCCTGGCCAAATATTGAATCAAATGGTGAAGGGCAGTCGGCTGCATTGCTTTATACTGTTTGTCTCCACAGCATCGTGGTAGGAATCTAGCAGGACAAAAATGCAGATAGATAGTGCATGGGTGAAGGCAAGTTGGAAAGGTGGTGGAAACATAACACTATTTCAACTAAGTATCAGTAATATACAAACCCCGTTTCCATATGAGTTGGGAAATTGGATGTAAATATAAACGGAATACAATGATTTGCAAATCATTTTCAACCCATATTCAATTGAATGCACTACAAAGACAACATATTTGATGTTCAAACTCATAAACTTTATGGTTTTTTTTGCAAATAATAATTAACTTAGAATTTCATGGCTGCAACACGTGCCAAAGTAGTTGGGAAAGGGCATGTTCACCACTGTGTTACATGGCCTTTGCTTTTAACAACACTCAGTAAACGTTTGGGAACTGAGGAGACACATTTTTTAAGCTTCTCAGGTGGAATTCTTTCCCATTCTTGCTTGATGTACAGCTTAAGTTGTTCAACAGTCCGGGGGTCTCCGTTGTGCTATTTTAGGCTTCATAATGCGCCACACATTTTCAATGGGAGACAGGTCTAGACTACAGGCAGGCCAGTCTAGTACCCGCACTTTTACTACGTTGATGTAACACGTGTCTTGCTGAAATAAGCAGGGGCGTCCATGGTAACGTTGCTTGGATGGCAACATATGTTGCTCCAAAACCTGTATGTACCTTTCAGCATTAATGGCGCCTTCACAGATGTGTAAGTTACCCATGTCTTGAGCACTAATACACCCCCATACCATCACAGATGCTGGCTTTTCAACTTTGCGCCTATAACAATCCGGATGGTTCTTTTCCTCTTTGGTCCGGAGGACACGACGTCCACAGTTTCCAAAAACAATTTGAAATGTGGACTCGTCAGACCCCAGAACACTTTTCCACTTTGTATCAGTCCATCTTAGATGAGCTCAGGCCCCAGCGAAGTCGACGGCGTTTCTGGGTGTTGTTGATAAACGGTTTTCGCCTTGCATAGGAGAGTTTTAACTTGCACTTACAGATGTAGCGACCAACTGTAGTTACTGACAGTGGGTTTCTGAAGTGTTCCTGAGCCCACGTGGTGATATCCTTTACACACTGATGTCGCTTGTTGATGCAGTACAACCTGAGGGATCGAAGGTCTTAGCTGCTTACGTGCAGTGATTTCTCCAGATTCTCTGAACCCTTTGATGATATTACGGACCGTAGATGGTGAAATCCCTAAATTCCTTGCAATAGCTGGTTGAGAAAGGTTTTTCTTAAACTGTTCAACAATTTGCTCACGCATTTGTTGACAAAGTGGTGACCCTCGCCCCATCCTTGTTTGTGAATGACTGAGTATTTCATGGAATCTACTTTTATACCCAATCATGGCACCCACCTGTTCCCAATTAGCCTGCACACCTGTGGGATGTTCCAAATAAGTGTTTGATGAGCATTCCTCAACTTTATCAGTATTTATTGCCACCTTTCCCAACTTCTTTGTCACGTGTTGCTGGCATCAAATTCTAAAGTTAATGATTATTTGCAAAAAAAACCCCATCAAATATGTTGTCTTTGTAGCATATTCAACTGAATATGGGTTGAAAATGATTTGCAAATCATTGTATTCCGTTTATATTTACATCTAACACAATTTCCCAACTCATATGGAAACGGGGTTTGTACAAAAAAAAAAGAGTTTTAAGGAAATGGACGATAATGCAACATTGCACAAAGTAGGTGTCCAGCTTCTAAAATGTAGTAATGAGCAGTACGAATATGAAAAAAAAAATGCTGACTTGCAGATAGGTCAAAAAGAAAGGAACTTAAAATGTGTGTTTTTTGGTTGGTTTTTTTGCAAAGCTTGGCACACTTTACATTTTAATGGTCAATTAAAAGAGCGGCGGGTTTCTGGTTGGAACCAACGTTCATCCATCCCAGTCTCCAACGCCACCCACACTGGTGTGTGAATGTTGGCAAAGTGGTGGTCGTAGAGGCCCGTTGGCCCATCTTTCCCTCAGTCTAAGCCAATATTGAAATCACGATTATTAATGAAGATTATTTACTGGTAAGTATAAAATATTGTATTGCCCTTGTGAAAACGAAAAAAAAAAAACAGTGTGAACTTGGCTTACATTTCAAAATGCACTAATAAAAAGACTTTATTGATAATGAAATAAAATGTACAAAAGACTAAGGGCTCACTAAAATAAATATGCCATTGCAAAGTGCGATCATAAAGACCACCTTCATTGTACTGCCCACAGTATTACCCTATTTTCCGAACTATAAATGAATTATTGACGTTTTTAAATTGAAATTACTTCACATCAAATATTCCACTTTTAAAATACGTTTTGGGGAAAATAATGCGTATTTTGTGTTTTTGCCATAAAAAACTGAGGTTTCACAAAAAAGACATAAAAAAAACAAACAAACAAAAAACATGTATTGACAGAGAGACCTGAAGTTGATCTACAGATTCACTGTAAGCGTTGAATAAAAACTAAATACATGACTTATTTTTAACATTCTTATTACTGGGACCCTTTTGGGTCCCCCAGACCAAATTTGAGGGGAGCCCTAAAGGTAAAAAAAAAATAAAAAAAAATCTATATGTTGTATTAGTTTTGAAAAAACTTATAATCGAAGGATACATCTGAAGTTGATCTAGAAACTTAAGTGTTGAAAGTAGATAAAATATGCATGACAAATTTGTATCACTTTTATAAGTGAGGCCCTTTTGGATCCCCAATAATTTTATTGGAATAAAAAAATAAAATAAAACTGTCAATGTTAAAAATAAATAAATGAATAAAAATGATTGTGATGGATTATTGATGTTTTTAAAATCAAATTACTTCACATTAAAAATTCAATTTTCAAAATAAGTTTTTGGGAAAATAATGCATATTTTGTGTTTTTGCCATAAAACAACAGGGGTTTTGCAAAAAAGGCATAAAAAAACAAACATTTGTATCGACAGATAGACTTGAAGTTGATATATAGAAGTGTTCAATAAAAAAAAAAATATGACTTATATATGACGAGACTAAATTTGAGGGCCCTAAAGGTAAAAAAAAATCTACCCTATTTTCCGGACTATAAGGTGCACTTAAAGTCCTTTTTTCCCATCAAAACTCGACAGTGCGCCTTATAACCCGGTGCGCCTAATGTATCATCATTCTGGTTTTGCTTACTGACCTCAAAGCTATTTTATTTGGTACATAGTGAAATGATAAGTGTGACCAGTAGATGGCAGTCACACATAAGAGATACGTGTAGACTGCAATATGACTCAAGCAAACAACACCAACATTTTATATGTTCCATTGAAAATATATAAAATTACACACGGCGCTCAAAAATCTATCAAAATGTTTTAGTACGACTTTGGTAAGCTATGAAGCCACACCGCTTGATGGATTGTCGGCACATTAAACATATGAGTATTATTATGGTGTGTGTATAAGGTAAGACATATTATCTGGCGAAGTTATGCAAACGCAACTTCTCTTACCTGGTACCTGCTGATTTGTATTTGGGATCTGCATAAGTCCTGAAAAATTGCGCGAGTCCGCCTTTGTAGTCTGTGCTGACACCGTAGTCTTCTTTTTCTTTATCTTCTTGTTATGGGACATGCATCCTAATTTCTAATATAAAGTAGTGTAAAGTTCTTACTTATATCTGTCAGCAAACTCGCCATGAGAGCGCTAAAACATACCGGTTAAGTGAGTTTACATTATTCACCCAAGGAACTTTAGTTATTATAGTTACGGTTAAGACGTTTTTTCACGGGACACATTTCTGGCCTTGTTGTTGCACTAGTGAGCCACGGATGAGGAGATGCTGCTCCGTTATTGATTGAAGTAAAGTCATTAAAACAGTTAATGCCATCTTTTGACACTTCTTCGACTCCCGTCCTTGCACGCTACACATCTACAACAAAGATGGCGGGGAGAAGACGCCGCCGAAGGTGAGCCACATAAATAAGACCGCCCAAAAAACAGAAAGCGACTTGAAGATGATCTGTAAAACATCATCTATGCAACATTTTGACCAAAGAACCACCATTACATGTTATGTAGAGCAGTGTTTTTCAACCTTTTTTGAGCCAAGGCACATTTTTTTCATAAAAAAAATACGGAGGCACACCACCAGCAGAAAAGGTTAAAAAATTAACCTCCACCAGGTTGTCGTGCCTTATTTTGAGTTTGTTGTTGTTTCCTGTGTAGTGCTTTAGTTCCTGTCTTGCGCTGTTATTTTGGTGACCCTTCCTGTTTTGTTGGTGTTCTCCTGTAGCAGCTTCACGCCTTCCTTTGAGCGCTATTGCCCGCCCCTGCTTTGTTTTCGCAATCAAGACTATCTAAGTTGTGCGTGCGCTATCCTTCTTTGTGGGGACATTGTTGATTGTCATGTCATGTACGGGATGTGCTTTGTGGACGCCGTATTTGCTCCACGCGCTGTAAGTTTTTGCTGTCGTCCAGCATTCTGTTTTTGTTGACTTTGTAGCCAGTTCAGTTTTACTTTTGTTTTACATAGCCATCCCTATGCTTCAGTGCCTTTTCCTAGCGGGACTTGCCTTTTGTTGATTTTTGGTTTAAGCGTTACATACCTTTTTACCTGCACGCTGTCTCCCGCTGTGCTCTGCCTATTGGGATCACGACAAACCATCCTCGACGCGTTCCGACTTCTACAAAGCAATGAACTACCTGCTGCCACCTACTGATATGGAGTATTACATGGTTACCCTGCCAAGCTCTACACAGCACAGGCACTAGACAACGGCACATTATTATGACTATTGATTTGCAAAAAATATTTTTTGGACCAATTAGGTGAAGTTGCATAATTTCCCACGGCACACCAGGCAATATATCACAGTGGTTGAAAATCACTGATGTAGACCACAAGGAAGTGTTTTACATTTAGAAAAATATATATATATATGACTCCTTAACCGATCGAAAATAGACCATTCATTGGCAGTGCGCCTTATAATCCGGTGCGCCCTATGGTTCGTAAAAAACGGTAATAGGAGAAATATCTTTGGCCAAATAAAACGTTATTACGTCCGTTATTTTGGCGAGTCTTTGAGAGGTCCCTCGGTGCAAGGTCGATGTTACCGTCTGTATTTTGGGCGCCCCTGCTTTTGTAGGCTGTTCGTCGGGGCTTCACAGCACGGGCAAACCACGGCGGTTGAGAAAAGAAGAAAAGTGTTGTTAACGTGTCTAAGCTACTTCATAATTTGTTTGAACGTGCTCGCTCCGCCGAGCAAATTGTTGGAGCGTTTGTTGTTGGTTTATATGCACGGGAGCATTTCCGGGTTTCCAGCGGGAGTGCCCAGAGTCGGTTTTTTTTTTTATAGATTATAAACTAAGGAAATACATCCCTGGACACAGGAGAACTTTAGTCATGACCAATGTATGATCCTGTAACTACTTGGTATTGGGTCCACACCCAAATTTGTGGTATCACCCAAAACCATACTTGCCAACCTTGAGACCTCCGATTTCGGGAGGTGGGGGGAGGGGGTGGGGGTGTGCGTGGTCGGGGGCGTGGTTGGGGGCGTGGCTAAAAGGGGAGGAGTATATTTACAGCTAGAATTCACCAAGTCAAGTATTTCATATATATATATATATATATATATAAGAAATACTTGACGTTCAGTGAATTCTAGCTATATATATATATATATATATATATATATATATATATAAAATAAATACTTGAATTTCAGTGTTCATTTATTTACACATATACACACACGTAACACTCATCTACTCATTGTTGAGTTAAGGGTTGAATTGTCCATCCTTGTTCTATTCTCTGTCACTATTTTTCGAACCATGCTGAACACCCTCTCTGACATTGCTTTGTGGCACACACAAAAGTGCTTTCATCAAATGCACTAGATGGCAGTATTGTTTTGTTTAAGAGTGTCACAACATTGCTGTTTACGGCAGACGAACTGCTTTACGGTATACAAAAAAGTGACTGCTGTTGTTGTGTGTTGTTGCCATGCTGGGAGGACGTTAATGAAACTGCCTAACAATAAACCCACATTAGAAACCAAGAACTCGCCCTCCATCATTCTAGAGTTATAACGTGATTGGGCAGGTACGCTTTTTTATATTGTGGAGGACCTGAGTCCGCTTGAATTTCGGGAGATTTTCGGGAGAAAATTTGTCCCGGGAGGTTTTCGGGAGAGGCGCTGAATTTCGGGAGTCTCCCGGAAAATCCGGGAGGGTTGGCAAGTATGCCCAAAATGTATGTAAATTATCCAAACAACAGAAGAAGAATAACATGTTAAAACAGAATTCAAGCTGATATTGACAGTAGAATAATAATCAATTTTACATTGTGTACATTTGTTGATTTGTTATAAACTGTTATTCATAGACTTTAAACTCATGGTGGGATTGCAGGATTTTGATTTCAACTCGTGCAAACGTACTTCCAGTTACCTGAACGCCAGACTCACCGTCATCATCTTCAGGCGGCCCATCGTAGGATTTGTCAATCGCCGCCCTGAAGCTCTCGTTGCAACCCCTCCCTCGGATCATATTCGGCCGAGGACGGTGGAAAGGCAGGAGCTCGCTTTTCCTGCTGACCTCTGACATAGCCGTCTGCAGACTCTCCAACGAACAGGACTTCTTCAAGCCGAGAGAAGGGCCGAGTCCGTCGGCGCTCGGTTGATCTAAAGAAAGAACACAATGCGGTATATGAGGCACTTTTAAACTAATTACTCAAATGCCAATATTTTATAAAGTGGTGTGCAGTGTTTATAAGGGGGCGGGGTCTGCGCGTGGCCAGCCAGGCATATGTCGGCGGTCAATTTCAAGTTGATTGTGATGTAAAAAAGGAATGTGGTCAGATTTGAGCGTTTACACTTATACATCGAAATTTATTCATGCGTACGATAAGTTTTCTGGATTTACAGTCGTGGTCAAACCAAAACGTCACTGTGGAGTTATTGAGTCTGTTTAGGTCAGGGGTGCTCATTACGTCGATCGCGATCTACCGGTCGATCTCGGAGGGTGTGTCGGTCGATCACCAGCCAGGCATTAAAAAAATAGTCCTAAAAATGAGCGATCATAAATCTTCACTATGACGTCACTTTCGTCACTTGATTGACATTCACGGCACCCGAGGGTCTTCTGAGATGACACTGGCTGCTGCCAGCTCATTAAAATTGCCGACTGGAAGGCGAGAAACACTTTATTTCAACAAACTCTGGCGCCGTACCTGTCGTCAAAACTCCAAAGACCGACTGCACAGTTGCACAATAAAAGCTCTGCTTCATCCTGCCTGCGCTACCAAAATAAGAGTCTCAGAAAGCTGGCGTGCACAAGCTAGCAAGCTACGGAGTTTGCCGACAATGTATTTCTTGTAAAGTGTATACAAAGGAGTACGGAAGCTGGACAAATAAGATGCCAAAAACCAACCACTTTCATGTGGTATTGGACAGAAAGGAGGACTTTTTTTCTCCTCCATTCGAAAATGCGGACCTTATCAGCACCACTGTCTGATTCCAATCAATGCAAGTCATCAGAATCAGGTAATACACCAACTTATATTCTTGTCTTCATGAAAGAAAGGAATCTATATGTGTTAAACATGCTTGTATTATCTTTAACCACCTTTAACTTGTTAACAATATTAACTATATGTGTTAAACATGCTTGTATTATCTTTAAACACCTTTAAGTTGTTAACAATATTAACTATATGTGTTAAACATGCTTGTATTATCTTTAACCACCTTTAAGTTGTTAACAATATTAACTATATGTGTTAAACATGCTTGTTTTATCTTTAACCACCTTTAACTTGTTAACAATATTAACTATATGTGTTAAACATGCTTGTTTTATCTTTAACCACCTTTAAATTGTTAACAATAATAACTATTTGTGTTAAACATGCTTGTATTATTTTTAACCACCTTTAACTTGTTAACAATATTAACTATATGTGTTAAACATGCTTGCATTATCTTTAAACACCTTTAACTTGTTAACAATATTAACTATATGTATTAAACATACTTGTATTATCATTAAACACCTTTAATGTATTAACAATATTAACTATATGTGTTAAACATGCTTGCATTATCATTAAACACCTTTAACTTGTTAACAAAAACATATATTTCATAAATAAGTAAACATAAATTATATATATGAATGAGGTAGATCCCCACGACTTGATCAATTGAAAAGTAGCTCGCCTGCAGAAAAAGTGTGAGCACCCCTGGTTTCGGTGATTGGAGATCTAGCTTCCGCAGCTAGTGGGTCCATGACGATGACTTCTGTTTTGTTTGATCAGCCGCTTTACTGCCGTGTTACAGGCACCATTTGGAAACAATTCAGGTTTGTAAATAAACATTTACAAAATATTTCTGTGTAAATAACTCATTTCGTAACGTATATATCTGCGGCTTATAGTCCGGTGCAGCTAATACAGTATATGTAAAGTATTGTTTTCTTTTTGTATTGTTTCAGTTTCAAAAATTCGTCGGTAAATTCAGCAAAATGTCCCCGTGGAGACATTTTAATAACTGAATTTTGATGAATTGTGCAAAGAGAAAAATGCATCGTGATGACAACAGGAGGAGACTAAGCTTAAACATACTTAAAAGGTACTGTATATCAGAGTTGAGTTGAGTTGTCGAAAAATGGATAATTGTCAATAGGGATGGGTACCATTCACATTTGTACCGATACGGTACCGATTCCGGGTACCTAGGAAGTGGATTTATTGAGTTATTGAGCCTGTTTAGCTGATTGGAGAGCTACCTTCCACAGCGAGTGGGTCTATGATGATGACTTCTGTTTTGTTGGATCAGCCGTTTTACTGCCATGTTACAGGCACCGTTTGGAAACAATTAAGGTTTGTAAATAAACAAATTACAAAATCTTTTTGTGTAAATAACTGATATATCTGCGGCTTATAGTCCGGTGCGGCTAATATATGGAATAATATTGTTTTCTTCTAAAACTTACTCGGTTCATCCGGATTGTTATAAGCGCAAAGTTGAAATGCCAGTATCTGTGATGGTATGGGGGTGTATTAGTGCCCAAGGCATGGGTAACTTACACATCTGTGAAGGTGTGAAAGGTGGAGCAACATATGTAGCCATCCAAGCAACGTTATCAAGGACGCCCCTGCTTATTTCAGCAAGACAATGCCAAGTCACGTGTTACAACAGCGTGGCTTCATAGTAAAAGAGTGCAGGTACTAGACTGGCCTGCCTGTAGTCCAGACCTGTCTCCCATTGAAAATGTGCGGCGCATTATGAAGCCTAAAATACCACAACGGAGACCCCCGGACTGTTGAACAACTTAAGCTGTACATCAAGCAAGAATGGGAACTAATTCCACCTGAAAAGCTTCAAAAATGTGTCTCCTCAGTTCCCAAACGTTTACTGAGTGTTGTTAAAAGGAAAGGCCATGTAACACAGTGGTAAAAATGCCCCTGTACCAACTGTTTTGCAATGTGTTGCTGCCATTAAATTCTAATTAATGATTATTTGCAAAGAATAAATCAAAAAAAAATTCAGTTCGAACATTAAATACACTATATTGCCAAAAGTATTTGGCCACCTGCCTTTACTCACATATGAACTTGAAGTGCCATCCCATGGAATTGTCCAAAATGTTTTGGTATCCTGGAGCATTCAAAGTTCCTTTCACCGGAACTAAGGGGCCAAGCCCAACTCCTGGAAAAACAACCCCACACCATAATTCCTCCTCCACCAAATTCCACACTCGGCGCAATGCAGTACCAAATGTAGCGTTCTCCTGGCAACCTCCAAACCCAGACTGCTCCATCAGATTGCCAGATGGAAAAGTGTGATTCATCACTCCAGAGAAGGCGTGTCCACCTCTCTAGAGTCCAGTGGCGACGTGCTTTACACCACTGCATCCGACCCTTTGCATTGGACTTGGTGATGTATGGCTTAGATGCAGCTGCTCGGCCTTGGAAACCCATTCCATGAAGCTCTCTGCGTACTGTAGGTGGGCTAATTGGAAGGTCACATGAAGTTTGGAGCTCTGTAGCAACTGACCGTGCAGAAAGTCTTTGCACTATGCGCTTCAGCATCCGCTGACCCCTCTCTGTCAGTTTACGTAGCCTACCACTTGGTGGCTGAGTTGCTGTTGTTCCCAAACTCTTCCCTTTTCCTATAATAAAGTTGATTTTGGAATATTTAGGAGCGAGGAAATTTCACAACTGGATTTGTTGCACAGGTGGCATCCTGTGACAGTTCCACGCTGGAAATCACCCATTATTTCACAAATGTTTGTAGAAACAGTCTCCATGCCTAAGTGCTTGATTTTATACACCTGGGCCAAGTGATTAAGACACCTGATTCTCGTCATTTGGATGGGTCGCCAAATACTTTTGGCAATATTGTGTATCTTGTCTTTGCAGCCTATTCAATTAAATATACCGTATTTTTCGGACTATATGTCGCAGGTTTTGTCATAGTTTGGAGCGACTTATGTGTGAAATTATGAACACATTAGCGTAAAATATCAAACAATATTATTTATCTCATTCACGTAAGAGACTAGACGTATAAGATTTCATGGGATTTAGCGATTAGGAGTGACAGATTGTTTGGTAAACGTATAGCATGTTCTATATGTTATAGTTATTTGAATGACTCTTACCAAAATATGTTACGTTAACATACCAGGCACGTTCTCAGTTGGTTATTTATGCCTCATATAACGTACACTTATTCAGCCTGTTGTTCACTATTCTTTATTTATTTTAAATTGCCTTTCAAATGTCTATTCTTGGTGTTGGCATTTATCAGATAAATTTCCCCCAAAAATGCGACTTATATATGTTTTTTTCCTTCTTTATTATGCATTTTCGGCAGGTGCGACTTATACTCCGGTGCGACTTATACTCCGAAAAATGCGGTAAGTTGAAAAGGATTTGCAAATCATTGTATTCTGTTGTTATTTACGATTTACACAACGTGTCAACTTCACTGGTTTTGGGGTTTTGTATACCGGTGTGCTCTATAATACGATAAATGTATGGATATACACTGTATAAAGCATGTACCGTATTTTTCTGGACAATAAGTCGCAGTTTTTTTCATAGTTTGGCCGGGCTCCAGTGAGACTTATATATGTTTTTTTCTTTTTTTATTATGCATTTTCGGCAGGTCATACTTGCCAACCCTCCCGGATTTTCCGGGAGACTCCCGAAATTCAGCGCCTCTTCCGAAAACCTCTCGGGACAAATTTTCTCCCGAAAATCTCCCGAAATTCAGGCGGACCTGGAGGCCACGCCCCCTCCAGCTCCATGCAGACCTGGAGGGTCCGCATGGAGCAATGTTGTTGTAATATATTGAGTTGGAGGCAATAACCAGGCGAGGTGATGAAGTACGTCTCTTTACTGTAGACTTCAGAACAGACTCACACACTTGACGTCAGGTGCGCAACACCACGTAAATCGTTGGCCAACCAAAAAGTAACCCCAGTACGCTATTGCCAACATTCACCAGGCGATGGCAACAGACAAACATAGATCACTCTATTACATTCCTCCCCTTTTAGAATTGTAGAAGTTACTCAAAATAAATAAACAACCCAACCAAAAAATGCAGCAGCTCAATTAAAAAACTGTACTTAAGCCACATTCTTTTTTATTTTTAGTACTGAACTCTTAACCCTCATTTGTAAACAATAACATGCTTATTATACAAACAGTATTTGTACATCTTTAACACAGATTTTTATACTGTCTTCAGAGATTCAGTTTTTTTTGGTGGTACTCGAAACCTTTCTGGGTACCTGCGGATCACTGGTGGGGTTTTTGTTGTGGGTGATCTGGGTTCTGATGATGGCAACTCAGCAGCCCTTGAATCTGGTTCAATGATGAGACTAGTTTGTGTCTGACTCACTGATGGTCCTGATGATGGAACTGAAACAGCACTGTCCAGTTGTACTGATGGCACATTTTGTGCAACTGGTGAAGACTAGATAACAGGCAGTCTCTCCATGTTTTCTCGCCATGGTAACATGTGATCCACATGCACTGTGGCTGTCTCTGTCCCTCTTGATATATATATATATATATATATATATATATATATATATATATATATATATATATATATATATATATATATATATATTAGAGATGCGCGGATAGGCAATTATTTCATCCGCAACCGCATCAGAAAGTCGTCAACCATCCGCCATCCACCCGATGTAACATTTGATCAGAACCGCACCCGCCCGCACCCGCCCGTTGTTATATATCTAATATAGACGATGCAAGGCATTAGTGCGGTTATAAAGCTTTTGCCTGTTAAAGAAAGGAGACTGATCCAATGCAGCACAGACATTCGCGTGCCACGCTGTCACGACCCAGACGCACACCAGTGCGCAATCATATGGGAGCCACGCTGAGCGCACCTCCAAGCGCGTCTCGCTGCCGGCGACGGCCGGGTATGGGCCCGACGCTCCAGCGCCATCCATTTTCAGGGCTAGTTGATTCGGCAGGTGGGTTGTTACACACTCCTTAGCGGGTTCCGACTTCCATGGCCACCGTCCTGCTGTCTATATCAACCAGGGTGAGCCCCACCCCTTTCGTGAGCGCACTGCGCGCGGAGTGACCCCTGTTACGCGCCTCCGGCAACAGGGGTGGCGGCGGGCAGGTAAGCTGCGTGGGCGGAGCGCGCGGAGTGACCCCTGTTACGAGCCCCCGGCCACGAGGGTGGCGGGCAGGTAAGCTGCTTACCTGCTGCGCGTGACGCCCGGCCGCGGCGAAGGCGGACAAGGCGGGGTGTCGGTGCGGTGGGCGCGGTGGTGACCCTGGACATGCGTCGGGCCCGTTCTCGCGGATCGCCTCAGCTACGGCTCCCGGTGGGGCCCTCTCGGGGGAAGGGGCCTCGGTCCCGGACCCCGGCGAGGCGTCCCTTCTCCGCTCCGTAAAAGTGTCCATCTCTTTTTTTTTTTTTTCTTCTGTTGTGGCATATGCTGCAGGTGCCTGCTCGTTTTTCGTATGTGGGTAACAACATTTAACTATGTATATATATTTACCAATTGGTTTAACTGCCACCCGCCTGAATCTATTTAAAATCTAATTTTTTTTTATTTCAACCACCCGACCCGACCCAACCCGCGGATAAAATCTAATTTTAAAAATCTAATCCGCGGACTCCGCGGTTGTGCCCGCAAACCGCGCATCTCTAATATATATATATATATATATAAGAAAATACTTCATTTTCAGTAAATTCTAGCTATATATATATATATATATATATATATATATATATATATATTTATTTATTTTATTTTATATATATATATATATATATATATATATATATATATATATATATATGTGTATATATATATATAGTATATATATGTGTATATATATATATATATATATATACTGTATATATATATGAAATACTTGATTTGGTGAATTCTAGCTGTAAATATACTCCTCCTCTCTTAGCCACGCCCCCAACCACACCCCCGCCCCACCCCGACCACGCCCCTCCACCCCCCACCTCCCGAAATCGGAGGTCTCAAGGTTGGCAAGTATGCGGCAGGTGCGACTTATACTCCGAAAAATACGGGATATACTGTAATGCTTCATTTTTGTCACAAACAAGGCTTTTTTTTTTTGGACATAACACTGGGCCGCCAGGGACAAAAGGGACAGAAGAATACCACCCGGATGGGAGCAAATTAGTTTTTTTTTTTTCTGGGGAACGTGGTGACACAGAGGAAGGGAAATCAAATGGAAAGTGGCGAGCCTGACTCGGCTTACTGCCAGCTCAAAATACATTTGTACAGGTTAACATTATGCACACACACACACACACACACACATTTAAAATTCCTTGCTGGCTGTGGATTGTCGATACGATGCCACTTTGATTCATGATAGCTAAACCAGAATCACTTAAGATAATGATTCCCTATACGCATGACTGGTCTTGCCGTGTTTGTATGCGTGTGTATTTTGTCCTCAGATGAGAGGGCTGATGACGACCATGACTGGGGCATTAATTTTGGCCCACCCACACTGACACACACACACACACACACAACACATGCATGCATAATGTACACTGGCAACTCGGAGGAGAGATGGACAAGGGCCGTGACTGCTGACACTCACATCCATAAACACACCACACATTATGCCCACCTCCGTGCTGTAATTATAATTCAATGCAGAAAAACAGCCATCAATTTAATGGATGACAATATAACAATTAGCTGCCTTCTTGTCGAAAAATACTCCATTGGAGTTGTGCTCGACCGACTCGAAAGTCTCCAAACTCGTGGTGTTATATAATGCATTAACAGCAATAATGCTGTGAAAAATTTGCATGTGCGTAATCCCGTCCCAGGGCTGCAAATGTACCTTGAATTTGTGAGTGAAAACCCTGGACAATCGCTCAAATATATGGTCTTCCTCAACACGGTGTACCTGACACGTGAAACGTGACGAATTAGGGACTTGCACAATCTACTTCAGCCGCCAGATGGGAGTAGAGCAGGGGTCGGCAACCCGTCGATCGCGATGGACCAGTCGATCTTTGGGACCCGACCGGTCGATCGCGAAAATATCAGAAAAATAAATATGCATTAATATGACATTAGTGACACATAAGGCAGACTGTTGCAACAAATCGGACATTTTCTAGCATCCGACATCAAACAACTCTTCGCTCAACCACCATCATCACCGCTCGCCTGCGACCGAAAGCAAACAAGCCAAATACTCGAGTCCGTGAACATTGCTCCAAAGTATGGATTTTGTGTTTTTTTTAATGTTAGATTAATTGTTTCTTAAATTATCACAAAAACTTTGTGCTACATTGAGGGTCTGATGAGAAGACAGACACTGTCTTTGAAACCTACCAAGAAGAAGGCTCGTAAAACTCCACTGTGTAAGGGGGAAAGCCACATGAAGGGTTTTCGGTTTTCTCTCATGTATGGTAATCAACAGAAAGATATTGTTCTAACCCAAGGACATGGCTTTCCCTTTTCACAACACTCAGTAAACGTTTGGGAACTGAGGAGACGCATTTTTGAAGCTTCTCAGGTAGAATTATTTCCCATTCTTGCTTGATGTACAGCTTAAGTTGCTCAACAGTCCGGGAGTCTCCGTTGTGGTATTTTAGGCTTCATAATGCACCACACATTTTCAATGGGAGACAGGTCTGGACTACAGGCAGGCCAGTCTAGTACCCGCACTTTTTTACTATGAAGCCACGTTGATGTAACACGTGGCTTGGCATTGTCTTGCTGAAATAAGCAGGGTAATGTTGCTTGGATGGCAACATATGTTGCTGCAAAACCTGTATGTACCTTTCAGCATTAATGGCGCCTTCACAGATGTGTAAGTTACCCATGTCTTGGGCACTAATACACCCCCATACCATCACAGATGCTGGCTTTTCAACTTTGCGCCTATAACAATCCGGATGGTTCTTGTCCTCTTTGGTCCGGAGGACACGACGTCCACAGTTTCCAAAAACAATTTGAAATGTGGACTCGTCAGACCACAGAAGACTTTTCCACTTTGTATCAGTCCATCTTAGATGAGCTCAGGCCCAGCGAAGCCGACGGCGTTTCTGGGTGTTGTTGATAAACGGTTTTCGCCTTGCATAGGAGAGTTTTAACTTGCACTTACAGATGTAGCGACCAACTGTCGTTACTGACAGTGGGTTTCTTAAGTGTTCCTGAGCCCATGTGTTGATATCCTTTACACACTGATGTTGCTTGTTGATGCAGTACAGTCTGAGGGATCGAAGGTCACGGGCTTAGCTGCTTACGTGCAGTGATTTCTCCAGATTCTCTGAACCCTTTGATGATATTACGGACCGTAGATGGTAAAATCCCTAAATTCCTTGCAATAGCTGGTTGAGAAAGGTTTTTCTTAAACTGTTCAACAATTTGCTCACGCATTTGTTGACAAAGTGGTGACCCTCGCCCCATCTTTGTTTGTGAATGACTGAGCATTTCATGGAATTTACTTTTATACCCAATCATGGCACCCACCTGTTCCCAATTTGCCTGCACACCTGTGGGATGTTCCAAATAAGTGTTTGATGAGCATTCCTCAACTTTATCAGTATTTATTGCCACCTTTCCCAACTTCTTTGTCACGTGTTGCTGGCATCAAATTCTAAAGCTAATGATTATTTGCAAAAAAAAAAAAAAAAGTTTATCAGTTTGAACATCAAATATGTTGTCTTTGTAGCGTATCCAACTGAATATGGGTTGAAAATGATTTGCAAATCATTGTATTCCGTTTATATCTACATCTAACACAATTTCCCAACTCATATGGAAACAGGGTTTGTATTCGCATTATTGCTGTCAGCGAAGAAAAATCCATTAATGAACTGCACCGTTCTAAAAGCCGCAGGAGTCAAAGCGTAGTAAAAAAAAGTAGCGGCGTATAGTCCGGAATTTACGGTAGCTTGACTTCTTTAATGATTTCTACAGCTCAACACCGACAATAAGTGTCACGACGTGGACTGTGGGGTGTTTGTTTTCCCGAGATGCAAGAATAGTTGGAGTGGACATGGCGTGGAGGTAAATACATTATTTAAAGGCCTACTGAAATGCGATTTTCTTATTTAAACGGGGATAGCAGGTCCATTCTATGTGTCATACTTGATCCTTTCGCGATATTGCCATATTTTTGCTGAAAGGATTTAGTAGAGAACATCGACGATAAAGTTCGCAACTTTTGGTCGCTGATAAAAAAGCCTTGCCTGTACCGGAAGTAGCAGACGAGTAGCGTGACGTCACAGGTTGTGGAGCTCCTCACATCTGCACATTGTTTACAATCATGGCCACCAGCAGCGAGAGCGATTCGGACCGAGAAAGCGACCATTTCCCCATTCATTTGAGCGAGGATGAAAGATTTGTGGATGTGAAAAGTGAGAGTGAAGGACTAGAGGGCAGTGGGAGCGATTCAGATAGGGAAGATGCTGTGAGAGGCGGGTGGGACCTGATATTCAGCTGGGAATGACTAAAACAGTAAATAAACACAAGACATATATATACTCTATTAGCCACAACACAACCAGGCTTGTATTTAATATGCCACAAATTAATCCCGCATAACAAACACCTCCCCCCTCCCGTCCATATAACCCGCCAATACAAGTCAAACACCTGCACAACACTCAATCCCACAGCCCAAAGTACCGTTCACCTCCCCAAAGTTCATACAGCACATATATTTCCCCAAAGTCCCCAAAGTTACGTAAGTGACATGCACATAGCGGCACGCACGTACGGGCAAGCGATCAAATGTTTGGAAGCCGCAGCTGCATGCGTACTCACGGTACCGCGTCTGCGCATCCAACTCAAAGTCCTCCTGGTAAGAGTCTCTGTTGTCCCAGTTCTCCACAGGCCAATGGTAAAGCTTGACCGTCATCTTTCGGGAATGTAAACAATGAAACACCGGCTGTGTTTGTGTTGCTGCAGCCGCCCGCAATACACCGCTTCCCACCTACAGCTTTCTTCTTTGCCGTCTCCATTGTTCATTGAACAAATTGCAAAAGATTCACCAACACAGATGTCCAGAATACTGTGGAATTTTGCGATGAAAACAGACGACTTAATAGCTGGCCACCATGCTGTCCCAAAATGTCGTCACGTGCCGTCGTCATCATACCGAGACGTTTTCAGCAGGATATTTGGCGCAAAATTTAAAATTGCACTTTAGTAAGCTAACCCGGCCGTATTGGCATGTGTTGCAATGTTAAGATTTCATCATTGATATATAAACTATCAGACTGCGTGGTCGGTAGTAGTGGGTTTCAGTAGGCCTTCAATTTTACTATAAAAAAAGGAACAAACAAAAAGCGCGCACAAGGCGGAGAACACACTTCACGAATGAAACAAAAACTAGGACTTAGGCAGACTATGGGCAAGATACAAAAACACTTACCGTATTTTCCGCACTATAAGGCGCACCTAAAAACCACAAATTTTCTCAAAAGCTGACAGTGCGCCTTATAACCCGGTGCGCTTTATATATGGATAAATATTAAGATTCATTTTCATAAAGTTTCGGTCTCGTAACTACGGTAAACAGCCGCCATCTTTTTTCCCGGTAGAACAGGAAGCGCTTCTTCTTCTACGCAAGCAACCGCCAAGGTAAGCACCCGCCCCCATAGAACAGGAAGCGCTTCTTCTTCTACTGTAAGCAACCACCCGCCCGCGTAGAAGAAGAAAAAGCGCGCGGATATTACCGTACGGTACGTTTCATTTCCTTTGTGTGTTTACATCTGTAAAGACCACAAAATGGCTCCTACTAAACGACAGGGATCCGGTTCATGAAAAGACGCAATCTCTCCATCCGCACACGGATTACTATTTCACAGCAACTGATATTCCTGTGAACCGCACTGTGGATACAACGGGAGCACGTACGGTGAATATTCGCACCACAGGGAATGAGAAGTCATCCTTCACTGTGGTTCTAGCTTGCCATGCTAATGGCCAGAAACTTCCACCCATGGTGATATTCAAAAGGAAGACCTTGCCAAAAGAGACCTTTCCAGCCGGCGTCATCATAAAAGCTAACTCGAAGGGATGGATGAAGAAAAGATGAGCGAGTGGTTAAGGTAAGTTTAAGTTTACGCGAAGAGGCCGGGTGGCTTTTTTCACGCAGCTTCGTCCATGTTGATATACGATTCCATGCGCGCCCACATCACGCTGGTTTTTAATATATTATTAAAGTTTGACTGACCTATTTGACTGTTTTTTTGACATTCCTTTAGCGCAGTTAGATGCGGCTTACAACACGGGGCGGCTTATAGGTGGACAAAGTTTTGAAATATGCCGTTCATTGAAGGCGCGGCTTATAACCCAGGGCGCCTTATGGTGCGGAAAATACGGTACTGTGACATGAAACGATCAGCAAGAACTATGGTAACATTGGTAGCAGAAGTCAGTAAACAGAGTTAATGTCGCCAGGCTGACCAACAGAAAAAGACAGGCTTAAATAACAGTGACATGACTAGGGACAGGTGTGTGAGTCCAAACGTGGAACAGGTGAAACTAATGGTTGCTACGGTGACAAAACAAGAGAGTGAAAAGCAGGAACCAAAAAGAGTCCAAAAACCAAACAGCACATGGCCAAACAAAAACATGACAATAAGTGCAGGACCAATGAGAAACGGACAAGACCTAAATCACTCATTGTGTAATTAATATGTAATAAATAAAGAAATTGTAGTTCACACTCTAAAACTGCTCAACAATTCACATTCAAATGCAAAAAACAAGACAAAGTAACTGCAGAAATATAAGCGTGTGAACACATCCAAGATGCAGAAGTTCAAAGAGCAAGGAAACGTCACTTACCACCAGCGTGTCCTGTCGGTATAAAGAAGTGCAGAGTACACACAACATGCTTTGTTATTGTTCAAATGCAAAATGGTTCACACCCTACGTCACTTGTCTCTTCCTTACTACAGCCAGTTTGACGACAAACAAGTTGAACCTGAGTTAATTGCCCTCTCTGCATGTGGCGGCCACTGAGTCATTCTCCTTGATGCCACATGTACATCCATCACATAATCAATGATACACTATTCGTAAAAATTTTAAAAAATATTGTTGTTTTGTCCCCATTTTGGTCGTCACAAACAAAGAAGTGTTTGTTTTTTTTGTCACATTTTAATGACCGCAGACAGTATTTACAAAACAAAGCAAACCAATGCAATACTGTTACTGTTGTAGGAATGAAAGGGTTTATTTTCAATAGGTTTTGTTATTCAAAGTAACAAGGGCCACAAATTCTTCAAAGGGAAACTGCAGGGTTTTTGGGGGAATTTTGCTTATCATAAACTAGAGATGCTATCGGCCGATAAATGCTTTAAAATGTAATATCGGAAATTATCGATATCGGTATGACTTTTTTAAAAACGCCGCTGTGTACACGGACGTAGGGAGAAGTACAGAGCGCCAATAAACCTTAAAGGCACTGCCTTTGCGTGCCGGCCCAATCACATAATATCTACGGCTTTTCACACACACAAGTGAATGCAAGTCATACAGGTCACACTGAGGGTGGCCGTATAAACAACTTTAACACTGTTACAAATATGCGCCACACTTTGAACCCACACCAAACAAGAATGACAAACACAATTCGGGAGAACATCCGCACCGTAACACAACACAAACACATCAGAACAAATACCCAGAACCCCTTGCAGCACTAACTCTTCCGGGACGCTACAATATAAAAACCCCGCTACCCCCTAAACCCCCCTAACCCACCCAAAAAAGAGGCATTACATTTTTATTTAAATTGTATTCGATATGCCATTGATATTTTTTAATTATTATTATTATTATTTGAAACTCGATTTTGCATGTCACTATAAAGTTATATAAGCCTTGCTTGTTCAATATTCAATGCAAAACTTGTTTGGGTCCCTATTAAAAGGTTAATTTGTTCAACCTTGGCCCGCGGCTTTGTTCAGTTTTAAATTTTGGCCCACTCTGTATTTGAGTTTGACACCCCTGCTCTAAAGAAAAGCGCTATATAAATATAATTCAATTCACTTCACATGTAATATTTATATAGTTTGCTCAATTTAGGCATAGGGTGGCGTGTTCATTTCACAGATGCATCACAATATTCTTTTTTTCCACATCTGCGGTCCTCTCCAAGGTTTCTCATTGTCATCCCACTGGGTTGAGTTTTTCCTTGCCCTGATGTGGGATCTGAAGCGAGGATGTCGCTGCGGCTTGCGCAGCCCTTTGAGACACTTGTGAGTTAGGGCTATATAAATAAACATTGATTGATTGATTTGTTCCTTCTAAAAACTCCAACAAAAATGTTATAAAAAAAAATTAAAAAATGACAGCTAACATTGTAAAGTACTTGTCACTAGTACTGAAATAATAGTATTATCATTTCGGGACAGGGCCAGAAACATCAGTCTAAGCTCGAGTACACAGGGCTGGATTTAAAGGGGAACATTATCACCAGACCTATGTAAGCGTCAATATATACCTTGATGTTGCAGAAAAAAGACCATATATTTTTTTAACCGATTTCCGAACTCTAAATGGGTGAATTTTGGCGAATTAAACGCCTTTCTAATATTCGCTCTCGGAGCGATGACGTCACAACGTGGCGTCACATCGGGAAGCAATCCGCCATTTTCTCAAACACCGAGTCAAATCAGCTCTGTTATTTTCCGTTTTTTCGACTGTTTTCCGTACCTTGGAGACATCATGCCTCGTCGGTGTGTTGTCGGGCAGGTGAAACTAATAAATCGCCATGGTAACTAAACAAACAAGGGAGCGCAAACAGGAACTAAAAGAGTCCAAAACTGACAAAAAATAACAAAAACATAATCCAGACCACAGATCATGACAGAGATCCCCCCTTAAGGACAGATTCCAGATGTCCAAAAACAAAAAAAAATAACAAAAACATAATCCAGACCACAGATCATGACACTATTTTATATTAGAAATGGCAACAGCGGAGGATGAATGTCCCATAACAAGAAGATAGAGAAAAAGAAGAAGCATATCAACTATGGTGTCGTCACGGACTACGAAGGCGAACACGCATAATTTTTCAGGACTTATGGAGATCCCAAATACAAATCAGCAGGGACCAGAAGGTTAGAAAAGTTGCTTTTGCGTAATATTGCGAAACAAAACGCCAGATAATATGTCTTACCTTATACACACACCATAATAATACTCGTATGTTGATGCACATCAAACGGTGCAGTCTACACGTACTGTATCTCTTTTGTTTGACTGCCATCTACTGGTCACACTTATCATTACACCATTTACCAAATAAAATTGCTTCGAGGTGGTTAAGCTTAACCAAACATATTCCTTACATTAGGCGCAGTGGGTCATAAGGCGCACTGTCGAGTTTTGAGAGGAAACAAATGATTTTAAAGGGGAACATTATCACCAGACCTATGTAAGCGTCAATATATACCTTGATGTTGCAGAAAAAAGACCATATATTTTTTTAACCGATTTCCGAACTCTAAATGGGTGAATTTTGGCGAATTAAACGCCTTTCTATTATTCGCTCTCGGAGCGATGACGTCACAACAATCCGCCATTTTCTCAAACACCGAGTCAAATCAGCTCTGTTATTTTCCGTTTTTTCGACTGTTTTCCGTACCTTGGAGACATCATGTCTCGTCGGTGTGTTGTCGGAGGGTGTAACAACACGAACAGGGACGGATTCAAGTTGCACCAGTGGCCCAAAGATGCGAAAGTGGCAAGAAATTGGACGTTTGTTCCGCACACTTTACCGACGAAAGCTATGCTACGACAGAGATGGCAAGAATGTGTGGATATCCTGCGACACTCAAAGCAGATGCATTTCCAACGATAAAGTCAAAGAAATCTTCCGCGAGACCCCCATTGAATCTGCCGGAATGTGTGAGCAATTCAGGGACAAAGGACCTCGGTAGCACGGCAAGCAATGGCGGCAGTTTGTTCCCGCAGACGAGCGAGCTAAACCCCCCTGGATGTCTTGGCTCACACCGTCCCGAAGATGATCAAGAGAAGAATATCGACCCTAGCTTCCCTGGCCTGCTGACATGAGGGTATGTCTACAGAATATATAAATTGATGAAAATTGGGCTGTCTGCACTCTCAAAGTGCATGTTGTTGCCAAATGTATTTCATATGCTGTAAACCTAGTTCATAGTTGTTAGTTTCCTTTAATGCCAAACAAACACATACCAATCGTTGGTTAGAAGGCGATCGCCGAATTCGTCCTCGCTTTCTCCCGTGTCGCTGGCTGTCGTGTCGTTTTCGTCGGTTTCGCTTGCATACGGTTCAAACCGATATGGCTCAATAGCTTCAGTTTCTTCTTCAATTTCGTTTTCGCTACCTGCCTCCACACTACAACCATCCGTTTCAATACATGCGTAATCTGTTGAATCGCTTAAGCCGCTGAAATCCGAGTCTGAATCCGAGCTAATGTCGCTATAGCTTGCTGTTCTATGCGCCATGTTTGTTTGTGTTGGCTTCACTATGTGACGTCACAGGAAAATGGACGGGTGTATATAACGATGGTTAAAATCAGGCACTTTGAAGCTTTTTTTAGGGATATTGCGTGATGGGTAAAATTTTGAAAAAAACTTCGAAAAATATAATAAGCCACTGGGAACTGATTTTTAATGGTTTTAACCATTCTGAAATTGTGATAACGTTCCCCTTTAAGACACATGTGGTACAAGATGCTCTTTTGCAGTATTTCTAATTCATACGAGCCCTCGTCCTCAAGACGTACAAAGCTCTTTAGAAATGAATCCGTCATATTGGAAGTTACTGCAAAAATCCGGGAGGGAAAACAAATTGCCTGCCTCTCTTTCAAGTATCGGACTGTGTCCCATGCAGCACATGTCAGTGATCAGCGTCGGGAGGCTTGATGGAGATAAATGGCTGTAGCAGCAGAAGAAGACTGCACTGACCATCTACTGATTACACCTCACTTTTATTGGCTTATTGGGGGAGATGGAGAGGGGTCAAAGGGCACTCAATATACAGAGCAGCAGCCAAGGGAACACACACAAACATCTTAATGCTGTGTGCCAGATTGAGGAAGACACCCTGCAGGGATGTATGCAGAGTACCGGCATTCCTAAATTATGCACAAATGCTACGCAGGATAGTCCAACCTTGGATCCAGGAGGAACAGTGTGGTTTTCGTCCTGGTCGTGGAACGGTGGACCAGCTCTATACTCTCGGCAGGGTCCTTGAGGGTGCATGGGAGTTTGCCCAACCAGTCTACATGTGCTTTGTGGACTTGGAGAAGGCATTCGACCGTGGGGAGTGCTCAGAGAGTATGGGGTATCGGACTGTCTGATTGTGGCGGTCCGCTCCCTTGTATGATCAGTGTCAGAGCTTGGTCCGCATTGCCGGCGGTAAGTCGGACACGTTTCCAGTGAGGGTTGGACTCCGCCAAGGCTGCCCTTTGTCACCGATTCTGTTCATAACTTAAATGGACAGAATTTCTAGGCGCAGTCAAGGCGTTGAAGGGATCCGGTTTGGTGGCTGCAGGATTAGGTCTCTGCTTTTTGCAGATGATGTGGTCCTGATGGCTTCATCTGGCCAGGATCTTCAGCTCTCACTGGATCGGTTCGCAGCCGAGTGTGAAGCGACTGGGATGAGAATCAACACCTCCAAGTCCGAGTCCATGGTTCTCGCCCCGGGAAAGGGTGGAGTGCCATCTCCAAGTTGGGTAGGAGATCTTGCCAAAAGTGGAGGAGTTCAAGTACCTAGGAGTCTTGCTCACGAGTGGGGGAGGAGTGGATCGTGAGGTCCACAGGCGGATCGGTGCGGCGTCTTCAGTAATGCGGACGCTGTATCGATCCGTTGTGGTGAAGAAGGAGCTGAGCCGGAAGGCAAAACTCTCAATTTACCGGTCGATCTACGTTCCCATCCTCACCTATGGTCATGAGCTTTGGGTTATGATCAAAACGACAAGATCACGGGTACAAGCGGCCAAAATTAGTTTCTTCCGCCGGGTGGCGGGGCTCTTCCTTAAAATAAAGAAAACGCATTGAATGAGGAGAAGGTGTGTCCATACTTTTGGCCCGTTTCCATATGAGTTGGGAAATTGTGTTAGATGTAAATATAAACGGAATACAATGATTTGCAAATCCTTGTCAACCCATATTCAATTGAATGCACTACAAAGACAACATATTTGATGTTCAAACTCATAAAGTTTATATTTTTTTTTGCAAATAACAATTAACTTAGAATTTCATGGCTGCAACATGTGCCAAAGTAGTTGGGAAAGGGCATGTTCACCACTGTGTTACATCACCTTTTCTTTTAACAACACTCAATAAACGATTGGGAACTGAGGAAACTAATTGTTGAAGCTTTGAAAGTGGAATTCTTTCCCATTCTTGTTTTATGTAGAGCTTCAGTCGTTCAACAGTCCGGGGGTCTCCGCTGTCGTATTTTACGCTTCATAATGCGCCACACATTTTTGATTGGAGACAGGTTTGGACTGCAGGCGGACCAGGAAAGTACCCGCACTCTTTTTTTTACGAAGCCACGCTGTTGTAACACGTGCTGAATGTGGCTTGGCATTGTCTTGCTGAAATAAGCAGGGCGCTTAGATGGCAGCATATGTTGTTCCAAAACCTGTAAGTACCTTTCAGCATTAATGGTGCCTTCACAGATGTGTAAGTTACCCATGTCTTGGGCACTAATGCACCCCCATACCATCACAGATGCTGGCTTTTCAACTTTGCGTCGATAACAGTCTGAATGGTTCGCTTCCCCTTTGGTCCGGATGACACGATGTCGAATATTTCCAAAAACAATTTGAAATGTGGACTCGTCAGACCACAGAACACTTTTCCACTTTGCATCAGTCCATCTTAGATGATCTCGGGGCCCAGAGAAGCCGGCGGCGTTTCTGGGTGTTGTTGATAAATGGCTTTCGCTTTGCATAGTAGAGCTTTAACTTGCACTTACAGATGTAGCGACCAACTGTATTTAGTGACAGTGGTTTTCTGAAGTGTTCCTGAGTCCATGTGGTGATATCCTTTAGAGATTGCTGTCGGTTTTTGACACAGTGCCATCTGAGGGATCATTCAATGTTGGTTTCTGGCCATGCCGCTTACGTGGAGTGATTTCTCCAGATTCTCTGAACCTTTTGATGATATTATGGACCGTAGATGTTGAAATCCCTAAATTTCTTGCAATTGCACTTGAGAAACGTTGTTCTTAAACTGTTTGACTATTTGCTCACGCAGTTGTGGACAAAGGGGTGTACCTCGCCCCTGAGCATTTTTTGGGAAGCTGTTTTATACCCAATCATGGCACCCACCTGTTCCCAATTAGCCTGCACACCTCTGGGACGTTCCAAATAAGTGTTTGATGAGCATTCCTCAACTTTATCAGTATTTATTGCCACCTTTCCCAACTTCTTTGTCACGTGTTGCTGGCATCAAATTCTAAAATTAATGATTATTTGCAAATATGAGTTTGAACATCAAATATGTTGTCTTTGTAGTGCATTCAACTGAATATGGGTTGAAAATGATTTGCAAATCATTGTATTCCGTTTATATTTACATCTAACACAATTTCCCAACTCATATGGAAACGGGGTTTGTATATAGTCAAAAAGAACCCCCCTGCCCTAAAGAGTCATTTAAATATGCTCTCTGTTTGACAACTCAATCCATTTAAAGTTAGTAAAATCCGAAAGAACCAACAAGACAAAGCAAGAATGAATACAAAAAAAAAGACACATCTGAAGAAGAGAGATGTAAACAAACACAGAGAAGGGGGATATGCCGAGACATGGCTCCCCGAAGACACGCTTCTGGCCGAGTCCGGGCGGTGTGTGACTGCCATCAAAGTCCAAGTGTCACCGGGGACAGATTCAGACAATGGACTGCACCCCCGTCTCCCTCGGCATCGCACACAAACACATTTTCAGCCAGCGCGATGTTCCTTCTAAGCCCCTGCGCCTGATTGTCAGCCTCTAAGCCTGAATGGAGTTGGCAAGAAAACCCCACGGCGAGGGCAAGTCAGAGCAGGAGAGTGAGGACATTAGCGGTGGGCGGAGGAAAGAATAATTGGAGACAAAGACATTAAAAACGGAAAGCTGAAAGTATTTACTCCAAATAATAGAAGTGTACAAAAATGGGTCCGTTTGACTTGTATTGAGTTCTTTTTTTTTTTTTTTTTTACTGCCTGGTGAAACATTCCGACACACATTTAAAATCCCCTTCCCTGCATTAATGAATACATTTATACACATTTTCATATGCTCGTTACACACGCAGCTTAACATGGCGAAGGAAGAAACAACTGCAACCACTTGTTTTTTTCTGCCGTCAGCAATATGCATTTTGCATTATAACCGTATTTTTCGGACTATAAGGTGCACTTAAAGCCTTTTTTTTTTTTTCGCAAAAATCGACAGTGCGCCTTATAACCCGGTGCGCCTAATGTACGGCATGATTCTGGTTTTGCTTACCGACCTCGGAGCAATTGTATTTGGTACATGGTGTAATGATAAGTGTGACCAGTAGATGGCAGTCAAACATAAGAGATAAGTGTCGGCTGCACTACGGTGGCAGTCACACATAAGGGGTATGTGTAGACTGCAATATGACTCAAATAAACAATACAAACAAAATATTTATTCATTTTTTCTCAAATATCGACAGTGCGCCTTATAACCTGGTGCGCCTAATGTACGGCATAATTCTGGTTTTGCTTACCGACCTCGAAGCAATTGTATTTGGTACATGGTGTAATGATAAGTGCGACCAGTAGATGGCAGTCAAACATAAGAGATAAGTGTAGGCTGCACTATGATGGCAGTCACACATAATTTGTAGACTGCAAAAGGACTCAAGTAAACAACACCAACAAAATGTTTCAAAAATCGACAGTGCACCTTATGACTCGGTGCGCCTAATGTACGGCATAATTCTGGTTTTGCTTACCGACCTCGGAGCAATTGTATTTGGTACATGGTGTAATGATAAGTGTGAGCAGTAGATGGCAGTCAAACATAAGAAATAAGTTTCGGCTGCACTACGATGGCAGCCACACATAAGAGATATGTGTAGACTGCAATATGACTCATGTAAACAACACCAACAAAATATTATTTTTTTTCTCAAAAATTGACAGTACGCCTTATAACCCGGTGCGCCTAATGTACGGCATGATTCTGGTTTTGCTTACTGACCTCGAAGCAATTGTATTTGGTACATTGTGTAATGATAAGTGCGACCAGTAGATGGCAGTCAAACATAAGAGATAAGTGTAGGCTGCACTACGATGGCAGTCACACATAAGAGATATGTGTAGACTGCAATATGACTCAAGTAAACAACACCAACAAAATATATATTTTTTTTCTTCTCAAAAATTGACAGTGCGCCTTATAACCCGGTGCGCCTAATGTACGGCATAATTCTGGTTCTGCTTACCGACCTTGAAGCAATTGTATTTGGTACATGGTGTAATGATAAGTGTGAGCAGTAGATGGCAGTCAAACATAAGAGATATGTGTAGACTGCAATATGACTCAAGTAAACAACACCAACAAAATATTTTTTTTTTTTTCTCAAAAATTGAGAGTGCGCCTTATAACCCGGTGCGCCTAATGTACGGCATAATTCTGGTTTTGCTTACCGACCTTGAAGCAATTATATTTGGTAGATGGTGTAATGATAAGTGCGACCAGTAGATGGCAGTCAAACATAAGAGATAAGTGTAGGCTGCACTACGATGGCAGTCACACATAAGAGATATGTGTAGACTGCAATATGACTCAAGTAAACAACACCAACAAAATATATATTTTTTTTCTTCTCAAAAATTGACAGTGCGCCTTATAACCCGGTGCGCCTAATGTACGGCATAATTCTGGTTCTGCTTACCGACCTTGAAGCAATTGTATTTGGTACATGGTGTAATGATAAGTGTGAGCAGTAGATGGCAGTCAAACATAAGAGATATGTGTAGACTGCAATATGACTCAAGTAAACAACACCAACAAAATATTTTTTTTTTTTTCTCAAAAATTGAGAGTGCGCCTTATAACCCGGTGCGCCTAATGTACGGCATAATTCTGGTTTTGCTTACCGACCTTGAAGCAATTATATTTGGTAGATGGTGTAATGATAAGTGTGACCAGTAGATGGCAGTCAAACATAAGAGATAAGTGTAGGCTGCACTATGAAGGCAGTCATACATAAGAGGTATGTGTAGACTGCAATAGGACTCAAGTAAACAACACTAACAATATGTTTCAAAAATTGACAGTGCACCTTATAACCCGGTGCGCCTAATGTACGGCATAATTCTGGTTTTGCTTACCGACCTCGGAGCAATTGTATTTGGTACATGGTGTAATGATAAGTGTGACCAGCAGATGGCAGTCAAACACAAGAGATAAGTGTCAGCTGCACTACGATGGCAGTCACACATAAGAGATATGTGTAGACTGCAATATGACTCAAGTAAACAACACCAACATTTATTTATTTATTTTCCTCAAAAATTGACAGTGCGCCTTATAACCCAGTGTGCATAATGTACGGCATGATTCTGGTTTTGCTTACCGACCTCGGAGCAATTGTATTTGGTACATGATGTAATGATAAGTGTGAGCAGTAGATGGCAGTCAAACATAAGAGATATGTGTAGACTGCAATATGACTCAAGTAAACAACACCAACAAAATATTGTTTTTTTCTCAAAAATTGAGAGTGCGCCTTATAACCCGGTGCGCCTAATGTACGGCATAATTTTGGTTTTGCTTCCCGACCTCGGAGCAATTGTATTTGGTAGATGGTGTAATGATAAGTGTGACCAGCAGATGGCAGTCAAACATAAGAGATAAGTGTCGGCTGCACTACGATGGCAGTCACACATAAGAGATATGTGTACACTGCAATATGACTCAAGTAAACAACACCAACAAAAATTTTTTTTTTTTTTTTCTCAAAAATTGACAGTGCGCCTTATAACCCGGTGCGCCTAATGTAGGGCATAATTCTGGTTTTGCTTACCGACCTCGAAGCAATTGTATTTGGTACATGGTGTAATGATAAGTGTGAGCAGTAGATGGCAGTCAAACATAAGAGATATGTGTAGACTGCAATATGAATCAAGTAAACAACACCAACAAAATATTGTTCTTTTCTCAAAAATTGAGAGTGCGCCTTATAACCCGGTGCGCCTAATGTACGGCATAATTCCGGTTATGCTTACCGACCTCGAAGCAATTGTATTTGGTACATGGTGTAATGATAAGTGTGAGCAGTAGATGGCAGTCAAACATAAGAGATATGTGTAGACTGCAATATGACTCAAGTAAACAACACCAACAAAAAAATTTTTTCTCAATAATTGAGAGTGCGCCTTATAACCCGGTGCGCCTAATGTACGGCATAATTCAGGTTTTGCTTACCGACTTTGAAGCAATTGTATTTGGTTGATGGTGTAATGATAAGTGTGACCAGTAGATGACAGTCAAACATAAGAGATAAGTGAAGGCTGCACTATGAAGGCAGTCATACATAAGAGGTATGTGTAGACTGCAATATGACTCAAGTAAAAAACACCAACAAAATATTTTTTTCTCAAAAATTGACATTGCGCCTTATAACCTGGTGTGCCTAATGTACGGCATGATTCTGGTTTTGCTTACCGACCTCGAAGCAATTGTATTTGGTACATGGTGTAATGATAAGTGTGAGCAGTAGATGGCAGTCAAACATAAGAGATATGTGTAGGCTGCACTATGATGGCAGTCACACATAAGAGATATGTGTAGACTGCAATATGACTCAGGTAAACAACACCAACAATTTATATATATTTATTTAGCTTTAAGTTAGAACTGTACATTACTTTATGCAACAGCATAGGATGAATGTCCCGCAACAAAAGGGATAGAAAAAATTAAGGTGCTTATGGACTACGGCGCGGACCATATTGGTGGACGCGTGCACATTTTTGGGACTTATGCAGATCCCAAATACACATCAGCAGGTACCAAAAAAAAAAAAAAAAAGTTGATTTTGCATAAATAGGGCAAAACAAATCACTAGATAATACTGTATGTTTACTAATAGGTGATATTGTAGGGTCCTTATAAACACACCATAATAATACCCGTAAGTTGCAGCACAGTACGTCTGACTACTGTAGCTGAAATGCTCCAGGTTCCGTCAAGCGAAAGTTGTTCTAAAACATTTTGACTTATTTTTGAGCGTCTAATGTTCTATATTCTCAATGAAACATCAAAGTTTTGGTGTTGCTCGCTTACAGGTACTCGGTAGCGTCATTTATTAAACAGGCGTCAACCTGCAGTCCACACGTATCTCTTATGTTGCTCCAAAGGTCCATTATGCCTTCTTATTCATATACCTTTTCAAATGTTCTTGTAATCAGACCATATTTTCGGTATATTAGGGGGAATCTTTACCTGACATGTTTCGACTGTCATCTGCAGTCTTATGTGTGACTGCCATCTACCGGTCGCACACACCATGTACCAAATGAAATTGCTTCGAGGTCGGTAAGCACAACCAGAGTTAATACGTACATTAGACTTAGACTTACACTTGGACAAAGAGGGGAGGAGTATATTTACAGCTCGAATTCACCAAGTCAAGTATTTCATATATATATATATATATATATATATATATATATATATATATATTTATTTTTTTTTTTATTTTTTTTTAAATATATATATATATATATATATATATATATATATATATATATATATATATATATATATATATATATATAAGAAATACTTGACTTTCAGTGAATTCTAGCTATATATATATTTATTTTATTATATATATATATAGATATATAGATATATATATGTATATATAAAGAAATACTTGCATTTCAGTGTTCATTTATTTACACATATACACACACATAACACTCATCTACTCATTGTTGAGTTAAGGGTTGAATTGTCCATCCTTGTTCTATTCTCTGTCACTATTTTTCTAACCATGCTGAACACCCTTTCGCAGGTACCCAGAAAGGTTTCGAGTACCACCAAAAAAACTGAATCTCTGAAGACAGTATAAAAATCTGTGTTAAAGGTGTACAAATACTGTTTGTATAATAAGCATGTTATTTTTTTACAAATGAGGGTTAAGAGTTCAGTACTAAAAAAAAAGAAAAGAATGTGGCTTAAGTACAGTTTTTTAATTGAGTTGCTGCATTTTTTGGTTGGGTTGTTTATTTATTTTGAGTAACTTCTATACATTTCTAAAAGGGTAGGAATGTAATAGAGTGATCTATGTTTGTCTGTTGCCATCTCCTGGTGAATGTTGGCTATAGCATACTGGGGTTACTTTTTGGTTGGCCAACGATTTACGTGGTGTTGCACACCTGACGTCACTCAGGTCCGCATGGAGCTGGAGGGGGCGTGGCTTCCAGCTTCGCCTGAATTTCGGGAGATTTTCGGGAGAACATTTGTCCCGGGAGGTTTTCGGGAGAGGCGCTGAATTTCGGGAGGGTTGGCAGGTATGCATATACTCCGAAAAATACGGTACATTTGAGGAACAAATGATGCATCATTTCAGATTGTAGACGAGCTACTGTACTCTGCTTTTTAATGCATGTTGACAGTTTCATTCCTTTTTATTTCTTACAATAAATCACCTTTTTTTTTTTTTCATACCTATACTGCAGCCACAACACATTTTGAGCACATCTGGCACATAACACATGCATCTGGATCAAAGTACCACGTCAGCTCCAAACCAAACTGGGAACAAGAAAAAAAAAAAAGACACTTTCCACCACCTCCCCCGTATTTTTTCAGTGGTTAGAAGAAAGCCGTTTCTATGTTATGAGTGTTTTAAGCACATTATATCTCCACATTCTTTCCATCATTTTGCTTTAATGCACATAGTGCCTCGCGCCGGCTCGCCTTTTTTTTTTAATGGTTATTGGCCTTTTGGAATGAAAAGCAAGTGAGTTCAAAAGTGAAGACACAGCAAGAAGGTGGAAAAGTGGCTGAAAAGAATATAGTGAATGATACGTGACACCAGAGTGAGGTTGAAGTGGCTCCAAATTAGATGTGGGAGATTTCAAGGATAGACATTTACAGGAGATTCAACTTGGAAACATTCCACTACAATAGTGAGAAACCCCCCAGTGTGGCTTCAAGGTTTTGCCCTTCAGCACCAACGCTAGGATGGATGTGCATTTACTATAAAGTACTACAAATTGTAAACAAAATATGGTTATTATGTGACCTTAAAGGGAACTGCTCTTTTTGGGGGAATTTTGCCCAAGGTTCACAATATACACACATATATACAAAACCAGTGAAGTTGGCACGTTGTGTGAATGGTAAATAAAAACAGAATACAATAATTTGCAAATCCTTTTCAACTTATATTCAATTGAATAGACTGCTTTTTGCAAATAATCATTAACTTAGAATTTAATGGCAGCAACACATTGCAAAAAAGTTGTCAGAGGGGCATTTTTACCACTGTGTTACATGGCCTTTCCTTTTAACAACACTCAGTAAACATTTGGGAACTGAGGAGAGGCTTCATAATGCGCCACAAATTTTCAATAGGAGACAGGTTTGGACTACAGGCAGGCCAGTCTAGTACCCGCACTCTTTTACTATGAAGCCAAGCTTGTTTTAACACGTGGCTTGGCATTGTTTTGTTGAAATAAGAAGGGGCGTCCATTAAAAAGACGTTGCTTGGATGGCAACATATGTTGCTCCAAAACCTGTATGTACCTTTAAGCATTAATGGTGCCTTCACAGATGTGTAAGTTACCCATGCCTTGGGCACTAAAACACCCCCATACCATCACAGATGCTGGCTTTTCAACATTGCGCCTATAACAATCCGGATGGTTCTTTTCCTCTTTGGTCCGGAGGACACGACGTCCACAGTTTCCAAAAACAATTTGAAATGTGGACTCGTCAGACCACAGAACACTTTTTCCACTTTGCATCGGTCCATCTTAGATGAGCTCGGGCCCAGCGAAGCCGGCGGCGTTTCTGGGTGTTGTCGATAAATGGCTTTCGCTTTGCATAGTAGAGTTTTAACTTGCACTTAGAGATGTAGCGACCAACTGTAATTACTGGCAGTGGTTTTCTGAAGTGTTCCTGAGCCCATGTGGTGATATCCTTTACATACGGATGTCACTTTTTGATGCAGTACCGCCTAAATAATATTATCCCTTACGTACAGTGATTTCTCCAGATTCTCTGAACCTTTTGATTATATTACGGACCGTAGATGGTGAAATCCCTAAATTCCTCGCAATAGCTCGTTGAGAAATGTCGTTCTTAAACTGTTCAACAATTTGCTCACGCATTTGTTCACAAAGTGGTGACCCTCACCCGATCCTTGTTTGTGAATGACATGGAAGCTGATTTTACACCCAATCATGGCACCCACCTGTTCCCAATTAAGCCTGTTCACCTGTGGGACGTTCCAAATAAGTGTTTGATGAGCGTTCCTCAGCTTTCTCAGTCTTTTTTGCCACTTGTGCCAGCTTTTTTTAAACATTATGCAGGCATCAGATTCCAAATGAGCTAATATTTGCAAAAAAAAACAGAGTTTACCAGTTTGAAAGTTAAATATCTTGTCTTTGCAGTCTATTCACTTAAATATAAGTTAAAAAGGATTTGCAAATCATTGTATTTTGTTTTTATTTACCATTTACACAACGTACCAACTTCACTGGTTTTGAGTTTTGTATGTAAGGATGTATTGTATGACTCTGTTACATATTTTAAAATGTTTAGAGGTTGTGTCTGTGTGCCTGAGGCTGTATGTTTGTTGTCTCACCTGATGTGTGACCAGCCATGGATCCTACAGCGCTCTCATCTGCAACTGAAACAAAAAAAATACATATGATTCTATTAATATTCACCACACTAACCCAAATTTCTCCCTGAATATGGTTTTCTACACTACCACCAACCTTGACATGAAGACTATCTGATTTTTTTTTTTCCTGGGATGATTAGTCAGCTTCAGTGAAACTAAAGTATTTTATTAGGGCCCGAGCAGCAAAAAGCCGCTAAATCCCAATTGAAATTGCTTCTTTTATTACTTTTCTCCCACTTTGATTGCATTTTTGAGGTCCTTAACATGCACGAAAACTCACTATTTTTTGCAGCAAAAAATAGCATCTTTTTGGGGTCCTAAACCCGAACTTTAAAAATCGCATTTTTAGTGCCCCCTTTAAAATTGGAAAAATTGTTTCCTCGATTAATGCATCGTCACGAAAATTGGCACAGTCGTCTGTCATCAAAAGACACACGAAAAAGTCTCAATATTCCATGTTTGAAAATCAACAGGAAGTCGGCGATCTAGGTTTACGTCGGTCATTTTTCGTCCAAAAACAAGGGTTATACTTTCACAATCATTATGAAAGACAAGAACATACGTCTTTTTTATCTTTTATTTTATTTTAAAGATGATAAAAAAACACTTGGAAGATGGGAGTCACCATTGTAGCCTTCAAAGCCGTCTAAAACAACGTTAAAAACATTCATCAACATTGTGTATATACACTACAAGTATATATATATATATATATATATATATATAATATAGTAATAGACATGCTCATAACTATATGTAATATGTACAATATTAAAAATATTTAGTTCATTTTAATCATGGCCGGAACTAGTTCTTCTGCGCATTTATTTCCGTTTCAATAGCAGCGCACTTCCGACTTCTGGCAATTACGTGTAAACAAGAAGTGTGTGTTTTCTAATCATGGCAGACACAGTAACAAACAACAAAGACGACTACTTCCGGACAAATGACGATTCACAACCTTATCTTTTTGAAGTTGAATATACTGAGGATGAACTACCGCTTCTCGAAGCGGGCACGAAGGAAGAGTGAGACTTTGGAGAAGACGTAAGCCGAGAGAGAGTGAGGTGAAAGTAACTCGAAGCTGAACATACGTCTTTTTTTATCTTTTATTTTATTTTAAAGATGATAAAAAACGCTTGGAAGATGGGAGTCACCCTTGTAGCCTTCAAAGCCCTCTAAAACAATGTTAAAAAAAAACCTTCATCAACATTTTGTATACACACTACAAGTATATATATAATCTAGTAACAGACACGCTCATTACTATATGTAATATGTACAATATTTGCAGCATTTTGTTCATTTTAATCATGGCCGGAACTAGTTCTTCTGCGCATTTATTTCCGTTTCCATAGCAGCGCACTTCCGACTTCTGGCAACTACGTGTAAACAAGAAGTGTGTGTTTTCTAATCATGGCAGACACAGTAACAAACAACAAAGACGACTACTTCCGGACAAATGACGATTCACAACCTTATCTTTTTGAAGTTGAACATACTGAGGATGAACTACTGCTTCCAGAAGTGGGCACGAAGGAAGAGTGAGACTTAGGAGAAGACGTAGAGTAGAGTGAGGTGAAAGTAACTCGAAGCTGAACATACGTCTTTTTTTATATTTTATTTTATTTTAAAGATGATAAAAATAGCTTGGAAGATGGGAGTCACCCTTGTAGCCTTCAAAGCTCTCTAAAACAACGTTAAAAAAACCCTTCATCAACATTTTGTATACACACTACAAGTATATATATAATCTAGTAACAGACACGCTCATTACTATATGTAATATGTACAATATTTGCAGTATTTTGTTCATTTTAATCATGGCCGGAACTAGTTCTTCTGCGCATTTATTTCCGTTTCCATAGCAGCGCACTTCCGACTTCTGGCAACTACGTGTAAACAAGAAGTGTGTGTTTTCTAATCATGGCAGACACAGTAACAAACAACAAAGACGACTACTTCTGGACAAATGACGATTCACAACCTTGTCTTTTTGAAGTTGAATATACTGAGGATGAACTACCGCTTTTCGAAGCGGGCACGAAGGAAGAGTGAGACTTTGGAGAAGACGTAGAGTAGAGTGAGGTGAAAGTAACTCGAAGCTGAACATACGTCTTTTTTTATCTTTTATTTTATTTTAAAGATGATAAAAAACGCTTGGAAGATGGGAGTCACCGTTGTAGCCTTCAAAGCCCTCTAAAACAACGTTAAAAAAAAACCTTCATCAACATTTTGTATACACACTACAAGTATATATATAATCTAGTAACAGGCACGCTCATTACTATATGTAATATGTACAATATTTGCAGTATTTTGTTCATTTTAATCATGGCCGGAACTAATTCTTCTGCGCATTTATTTCCGTTTCCATAGCAGCGCACTTCCGACTTCTGGCAACTACGTGTAAACAAGAAGTGTGTGTTTTCTAATCATGGCAGACACAGTAACAAACAACAAAGACGACTACTTCCGGACAAATGACGATTCACAACCTTATCTTTTTGAAGTTGAATATACTGAGGATGAACTACCGCTTTTCAAAGCGGGCACGAAGGAAGAGTGAGACTTTGGAGAAGACGTAGAGTGAGGTGAAAGTAACTCGAAGCTGAACATACGTCTTTTTTTATCTTTTATTTTATTTTAAAGATGATAAAAAACGCTTGGAAGATGGGAGTCACCCTTGTAGCCTTCAAAGCCCTCTAAAACAATGTTAAAAAAAACCTTCATCAACATTTTGTATACACACTACAAGTATATATATAATCTAGTAACAGACACGCTCATTACTATATGTAATATGTACAATATTTGCAGTATTCTGTTCATTTTAATCATGGCCGGAACTAGTTCTTCTGCGCATTTATTTCCGTTTCCATAGCAGCGCACTTCCGACTTCTGGCAACTACGTGTAAACAAGAAGTGTGTGTTTTCTAATCATGGCAGACACAGTAACAAACAACAAAGACGACTACTTCCGGACAAATGACGCTTCACAAACTTGTCTTTTTGAAGTTGAATATACTGAGGATGAACTACCGCTTCTCGAAAATGTGTTTGTCATTCTTGTTTGGTTTTGGTTCAAAGTGTGGCGCATTATTAGTAAGAGTGTTAAAGTTGTTTTATATGGCCACCGTCAGTGTAACCTGTGTGGCTGTTGACCAAGTATGCCTTGCTGTCACTTATGTGTGCAAGCAGAAAGTGCATATAACAAGAGGCTGGGCTGGCACGCTGTTTGTACAGATTGTAGAGGGCGCTAATTGCTGGACCATCATGGCATGCCGTTATTATTATTGTAAGGGTGAAAATCCTTATTATTATTGTAAGGGTGAAAATCGAAGAATATTAATGGCTTCAAATTCCACATTTTGCAGCTTGGATAGACTTTCACCTCACTCTCTCTCAGCTTACGTCTTCTCCAAAGTCTCACTCTTACTTCGTGCCCGCTTCGAGAAGCGGTAGTTCATCCTCAGTATATTCAACTTCAAAAAGATAAGGTTGTGAATCGTCATTTGTCCGGAAGTAGTCGTCTTTGTTGTTTGTTACTGTGTTTCTGCGAGAGACTCTGAAATCCGGAAGTCTCCCGGCTCTGAAATCCGGAAGTCTCCCGGGAAAATCGGGGGGGTCGGCAAGAATGCAGCTGAGCCGCATCAGAGTGATCAAAGAGCCGCATGCGGCTCCGGAGCCGCGGGTTGCCGACCCCTGATTTAGCCTAATAATGTGTATTAATAAATGGTTGATTTATATAGGCTAGTAAGGTAAAGTTTTGTATATAAATAAAATATAAATATAAATAAAATAAATATAAATAATATAAAATAATAAATAATATAATATAAATAATATAAAATAATATAAATATATTATAATATAATATAATATATAATATAATGTATAATATATAATATATATAATATAATATATAATATAATATATATATATATATATATATATATATATATATAATATATAATACAATATATAATATAATATATAATATACATATATAATATATATATAATATAATATAAATATAATATAAATATAATATAAATATATATATATATATATATATATATATATATATATATATATATATAATATAATATAAATATATAAATAAACCATTTATTAATTATTTGGGAATGTCCGGCGGGCCAGATTTAAAACTGAACATGTGGCCCCCGGGCCAATATTTGCCTAGCCCTGTTTTAAAGTTTCTTCTTCACTCTTTAGGAACAAAAAAAAAAATCCCAATCCCGACCCAGACCGAGGAGTAGGACTGCGCCAAATAGACAGTGAAACCACAGAAAGCAAGCAGTAAATGGCTGTGTGCTGCAAATATTTCCCTAATCAAAAGCGAGCTTGAAATGTAATTCTAGCAGCGTGTGTTTGTGCGACCACATCAGCCTGTGGCAAATGTTTATGACTGCTTCAGCAGCTCCTTTTTTTTTTTTGGCAAAGACGTTCGCGTCTACTTTGGTTTCACACGGATTATGTGAAAACGTACAGACGAACGCACGCACATTTCAAAAGAGGTTAGTTCGACCCGATCTAATGCAATTAGCAATAACTCCCTCCATGAATAGATTGTCATTCATTCATTCAAACGCTACATTTTAAGCTCAAACCTGAACTTATAGCACAAATTGCCATTGAAGCTGTATATATGAAGCAGACAAGATGCCAGATTGAAATATAAGAAGGTAAAAAAAGTGAGTGTTCATTGTTGCAAACTTGTTTTGAATCAGCTACATTTTTAAATCCTCTCCTTGAAGCGACATATCTGATAAATTATGTAATTGGACTTTCGGTGGTGGGGTTCTTGTTATGTCTCTAGTTCCCTATTTTGAATATTAGATACGCCAGACTACAGAGAAGCAGTGTCTTGATGAATAAGTTACACTGTAATGCTAAAAGATAGCTCTCTGATATCCTGACATTTGGGATAAAAACATCCATTAGCTCAAGAAAGACTTTTGATAACTTTTAAAAACCTTACCTAATAAATAATTTTAATGGGTTTGATTTATTTAATGCTTTTTTTTTTAATGACTCAAAGCTCGTGACACTGACAACCAGTGTTCATTTCGTTGACTAAAAATGCGGGTCTTAGTTATCGTCAATTAACGTATTTTCCAGACTGTAAGGCGCACTTAAAGGGGAACATTATCACAATTTCAGAAGGGTTAAAACCATTAAAAATCAGTTCCCAGTGGCTTATTTTATTTTTCAAAGTTTTTTTCAAAATTTTACCTATCACGCAATATCCCTAAAAAAAGCTTCAAAGTGCCTGATTTTAACCATCGTTATATACACCCGTCCATTTTCCTGTGACGTCACATAGTGATGCCAACACAAACAAACATGGCGCATAGAACAGCAAGCTATAGCGACATTAGCTCGGATTCAGACTCGGATTTCAGCGGCTTAAGCGATTCAACAGATTACGCATGTATTGAAACAGATGGTTGTAGTGTGGAGGCAGGTGGCGAAAACGAAATTGAAGAAGAAACTGAAGCTATTGAGCCATATCGGTTTGAACCGTATGCAAGCGAAACCGACGAAAACGACACGACAGCCAGCGACACGGGAGAAAGCGAGGACGGATTCGGCGATCGCCTTCTAACCAACGATTGGTATGTGTTTGTTTGGCATTAAAGGAAACTAACAACTATGAACTAGGTTTACAGCATATGAAATACATTTGGCAACAACATGCACTTTGAGAGTGCAGACAGCCCAATTTTCATCAATTAATATATTCTGTAGACATACCCTGGAGTTGATGTCAGCAGGCCAGGGAAGCTAGGGTCGATATTCATCTCTTGATCATCTTCGGTGGCATAAGGGACGGTGTGAGCCAAGACATCCAGGGGGTTTAGCTCGCTCGTCTGCGGGAACAAACTGCCGCCATTGCTTGCCGTGCTACCGAGGCCCTTTGTCCCTGAATTGCTCACACACTCCGGCAGATTCAATGGGGGTCTGGCGGCAGATTTTCTTTTCGGTTCGGAGGTGTACCGAATGAGTTTCCACATGGACATATTAAGTAGCGTAACGCACGTTGTGTAAACAATGCACACTGAGGCACAACACACGGCATGCTAGCAGCTAACGGGCTACGGTAGACTGACCATACGTCCTCTTTTCACCGGGGCTGTCAGTGTATTTTCAATGTACGTTCAGGGTTAAGAAAGGGTTCAAAATAAAACAAATTGTGAAGGTGCAGCAGCATTGGTGAGGGAGGGGCAGAGACAGAGAGAGAGAGAGAGTTATGATAAACGCGCATACGTCGCCAGGCTCTGCTTTTTATCCATAGATTTATCAGATTTAATTTTCTATTATCTATAGCAGGGGTGTCAAAAGTGTGCCCCGGAGGCCATTTGCGGCCCACAGCTAATGTTTTAAAAGGCCCACGGCACATTCTAAAAATACTATTAAAATAAACAAAAACATAACAAAAGTGAAATAAAAAAGTTTAAAGGTGAAATGTAATTTAGAAAAAGTTGCAATGTTGACTAATAAAACAAAGCTGTTTTTTTTTTTCTTTCAAACTGTCATTGCTCAAAACATAATATTGAATCAAAATCAATGTTATTATGAATTATTGACCTATCCAAGGTTCCCATTACTTAACATCAAATATTCCACTAAGAAAAATATTTTTGGTGGAAGATTTTGCAAATTTGGTAAATAAATAACCCAAAAATTTACATTTTGTTGTTTTCTTACTGTACCGAAAATGAACCGAACCATGACCTCTAAACCGAGGTACGTATCAAACCGAAATTTTTGTGTATCGTTACACCCCTAATTATATATATATATATATATATATATATATATATATATATATATATATATATATATATATATATATATATATATATACATATATATATATATTTAGATTTAGATTCAGATTTATTGGTCCCCGTGGGGAAATTCATTTCAACTGACCGTAGATTTAAACAGTAAACATTACACATCACGGACAAAAATAGCAAAAAGACATAATACATGACAATGACAGCACCAACACATTTACAGGTGTGTCAGGCAGGTCGGCCGGGTCTGCGGTTTAGGGCGGCTGTAGCTGCAGGGATAAGACTTTTCCCGAAGCGGGCCCTCCGGAATTTGATGGTTCTGTACCTGCGCCCTGATGATATATATTGGTGTAGTGGGTGAGTGATATCCTGGACTATTGTCTTTGCCAGTTGAATGATAGACCTGTGGTTTAGATCTGAGATGTTGATTATATATATATATATATATATATATATGTTTATATTATTATTATTATATATTTTTTCCTATATTCAAACACAGTGTTACTGTTCAAACTGTGTGTAATGTTACAGTGGCCACAAATATTAAATATACTTTACTCTGCCTTGTTTTAATGAATACTCGGGCCTACTACGCTACTGTGTTTTAATGTTGGTCATTATGGTGTTTTCTGAGACACCCACCGGTCTGCGTTTGGTCCGAAGTCGTGCCCAAGTCCATACTCTTTGAGGCTTTGACATGCTGGAACTGCTGCTGGTTGCCATACTGGGATGGAAACTGGTGTGCCGGGCTTTCCCTGGTACAAATATTGTCACAAATCACAACACACATTTTTAAACGGCACAAAATAAACTGACAGCGAAATGTATCCAGTAAGATGGACACACCTTTCCTGTAGGTAGGAGAAATTCGCAAAGCCTCTTGATTCCGTGTCATGCTCGGTCTCTTCGTCCATGAGAGAAGACGTATGTGTTCCTGAAGAACAAACAGTTTATTCAAAAAGTTGGTTGATTATGACAAAAATCTAAATCACCATTAATTGAATCTTCTACTTTGATTTTGGGAAAGGGAGTGTTGCGTTTGGACCAGTTGTTCCTCCCAGGGAATTCAAGTCACAAGTCGCTCCCAAGCTCTTTACGACACTTAAAGCTGAGTAGAAAAACCACCAGAGACAGAATAGGTATTTTGTAATATATTTGCAAAGCTTTGCATATACATTGAGACCAGTCCAGCATAGAACATTCAATCGCGCCGCCAAGATGGTCTGCCCCCCCCCCCGAAAAACCCTCTCCCCTCTTAAGTCTCTCTCTCTCCCACCCTCGCAGTCATGTCCCTCCAGCCAAAACACATGCCCATTGTCCTCCGCACCTGGGAATAAGGCTAGATAAGAGAAAGGAGTATCTCTCTTTCTTTGCATTCCTCATTCAAGGTTAAGCACACAGTTTTTGCAGACAACCAAAAGACTGAAAAAAAATTGGAAGAAAAACACTAGCTGTTTTGTAATATGATTATGAAATAAAAGAAGTAACACTTAAATTCGGATATATGTAAATATCTGCCTCCGACAATTCCCCCTTCAGATCTTCTAAAAAGATCTTTATCACTAGTACAACACTTCTAAAATACGCCCCTCTTTGAGCAAGCTAGTAAAAAATTAAAAGCATAGTTACATGGGAGATAAACGGATGGAATCTATGTCAATGTCGTCACTGTCAGGGAAGGAAACTAGCATTTCTCGAAAGTCACCACTTTGCTTGACCCCCTTCAGTGACATAGCAAACCCAGAAACAGGGTGGGGTTGACCTTCTACAGCTCTAACAATGATGCGGGTGCATAAAGACCTAGCACAAGGGGCGATAAAGCAACCGCATGAGGCTATGATGGCGAAGAAAACTCCAAAGGAGATCAGGGCAGACTTAATTAGGTCAGACCACCTTCCAAAGGTGCTTGGGAGCCAATCTTTGAAGGGGTCAGAGACACCGGAAACTTCAGTAAGTTCCTTAGACAGGGCATGGAGGCCCTCCAGGGCCTTCTGGACCGAGCCATCGGGGGCGGTGTTGTTAGGAATGAAGGTACAGCATTGGTCACCAAACAATTTCACCCGACTTCTTCCCTTTGTGGCCCAAAAGATGAAATACACGTGTTTTCAATTTACAGGACCCTCAACATCCCCCTACAAATTGGGTGACATTAACCCCTCCTGGTGCACCACCCTGATAGATGGCTCAAGGATAGGCCGAAAAATGTTGGGAAAGAGAGCCTCTAATGCTAAACAGTGCATCTGGAAAAAATTCACAACGCTTCACATTTTTCACATTTGGTTATGTTACAGCCTTATTCCAAAATAGAATAAATTATACACACAATACCCCATAATGACAATGTGAAAACGTTTTTTAGTAAGATTTGTTTTTTGCAAATTAAAAAAAAAACTAAGAAATCACATGACATATGTATTCACAGTCTTTGGCATTTAGCTCTAAAGTGAGCTTAGCTGCATCCTGATTATCTTTGAATGTTTTGGTATGGTATGGTCTTTATTGTCATTGCGCAAGGACAACAACATTTTATTTTCAATCCGGTGCAATGGATGCCGAGTGGATACAGCTAATAATGTGAGAGTCCAGTCCATAGTGGGGCCAGCAGGGGATCCTCTTGCATGTAGAAGTTTCCACCAATCAAGCCTGTATAGTACAGTGGCCAGACGGAAGCCATTTATTTGTAAAAAAATTGTCAAAATGCACCTGAAAGACATTCAGACTATATGTCCACCAGAGCTGTTGCCCGTGCATTGAAAATGAATCTATCATAAGCGGACTCCAAAGGGGTTTCAGAGAATTTGGCAGTACATCCAACCGGCCTCACATAGTAAAGTTTTTAGATTTCATAAAAAATGGGATGAAAAACAAAAGTGTCGCTTTTAAATCTGTGTTCAGTGTAGGTTTATATATCGTATAGCAATATTTGTGCTGAGAATGAGAATCAGCACCTCCAAGTCCGAGTCCATTGTTCTCGCCCGGAAAAGGGTGGAGTGCCATCTCCGGGTTGGGGAGGAGTGGAGGAGTTCAAGTACCTCGGAGTCTTGTTCACGAGTGAGGGTAGAGTGGATCGTGAGATCGACAGGTGGATCGGTGCGGCGTCTTCAGTAATATGGAAGCTGTATCCATCCGTTGTGGTGAAGAAGGAGCTGAGCCGGAAGGCAAAGCTCTCAATTTACCGGTCGATCTACGTTCCCATCCTGACCTATGGTCATGAGCTTTGGGTTATGACCGAAAGGACAAGATCACGAGTACAAGCGGCCGAAATGAGTTTCCTCCGCCGGGATAGGGTGAGAAGGTCTGCCATCCGGGAGGAGCTCAAACTGAAGCCGCTGCTCCTCCACCTCGAGAGGAGCCAGATGAGGTGGTTCGGGCATCTGGTCAGGATGCCACCAGAACGCTTCCCTAGGGAAGTGTTTAAGGCACGTCCGACCGGTAAGATGCCACGGGGAAGACCCAGGACACCTTGGGAAGACTATGTCTCCTGGCTGGCCTGGGAACGCCTCGGGATCCCCCGGGAAGTACCTCGGAGTCTTGTTCACGGGTAAGGGTAGAGTGGATCGTGAGATCGACAGGCGGATCGGTGCGGCGTCTTCAGTAATGCGGACGCTGTACCAATCCGTTGTGGTGAAGAAGGAGCTGAGCCGGAAGGCAAAGCTCTCAATTTACCGGTCGATCTACGTTCCCATCCTGACCTATGGTCATGAGCTTTGGGTTATGACCGAAAGGACAAGATCACGGGTATTAGCGGCCGAAATGAGTTTCCTCCGCCGGGATAGGGTGAGAAGCTCTGTCATCCGGGAGGAGCTCAAACTGAAGCCGCTGCTTCTCCACCTCGAGAGGAGCCAGATGAAGTGGTTCGGGCATCTGGTCAGGATGCCACCCGAACGCCTCCCTAGGGAAGTGTTTAAGGCACGTCCGACCGGTAGGAGGCCACGGGGAAGACCCAGGACACGTTGGGAAGACTATGTCTCCCGGCTGGCCTGGGAACGCCTCGGGATCCCCCGGGAAGTACCTCGGAGTCTTGTTCACGAGTAAGGGTAGAGTGGATCGTGAGATCGACAGGCGGATCGGTGCGGCGTCTTCAGTAATGTGGACGCTGTATCAATCCGTTGTGGTGAAAAAGGAGCTGAGCCGGAAGGCAAAGCTCTCAATTTACCGGTCGATCTACGTTCCCATCCTCACCTATGGTCATGAGCTTTGGGTTATGACCGAAAGGACAAGATCACGGGTACAAGCGGCCGAAATGAGTTTCCTCCGCCGGGATAGGGTGAGAAGGTCTGCCATCCGGGAGGAGCTCAAACTGAAGCCGCTGCTCCTCCACCTCGAGAGGAGCCAGATGAGGTGGTTCGGGCATCTGGTCAGGATGCCACCCGAACGCCTCCCAAGGGAAGTGTTTAAGGCACATCCGACCGGTAGGTGGCCACGGGGAAGACCCAGGACACGTTGGGAAGACTATGTCTCCCGGCTGGCCTGGGAACGCCCCGGGATCCCCCGGGAAGTACCTCGGAGTCTTGTTCACGAGTAAGGGTAGAGTGGATCGTGAGATCGACAGGCGGATCGGTGCGGCGTCTTCAGTAATGCGGACGCTGTGTCGATCCGTTGTGGTGAAGAAGGAGCTGAGCCGGAAGGCAAAGCTCTCAATTTACCGGTCGATCTACGTTCCCATCCTGACCTATGGTCATGAGCTTTGGGTTATGACCGAAAGGACAAGATCACGGGTACTAGCGGCCGAAATGAGTTTCCTCCGCCGGGATAGGGTGAGAAGCTCTGCCATCCGGGAGGAACTCAAACTAAAGCCGCTGCTCCTCCACATCGAGAGGAGCCAGATGAGGTGGTTCGGGCATCTGGTTAGGATGCCACCCGAACGCCTCCCGAGGGAAGTGTTTAAGGCACGTCCGACCGGTTGGAGGCCACGGGGAAGACCCAGGACACGTTGGGAAGACTATGTCTCCCGGCTGGCCTGGGAACGCCTCGGGATCCCCCGGGAAGTACCTCGAAGTCTTGTTCACGAGTAAGGGTAGAGTGGATCGTGAGATCGACAGGTGGATCGATGCGGCGTCTTCAGTAATGCGGACGCTGTATCCATCCGTTGTGGTGAAGAAGGAGCTGAGCCGGAAGGCAAAGCTCTCAATTTACCGGTCGATCTACGTTCCCATCCTGACCTATGGTCATGAGCTTTGGGTTATGACCGAAAGGACAAGATCACGGGTACTAGCGGCCGAAATGAGTTTCCTCCGCCGGGATAGGGTGAGAAGCTCTGTCATCCGGGAGGAGCTCAAACTGAAGCCGCTGCTCCTCCACCTCAAGAGGAGCCAGATGAGGTGGTTCGGGCATCTGGTCAGGATGCCACCCGAACGCCTCCCTAGGGAAGTGTTTAAGGCACGTCCGACCGTTAGGAGGCCACGGGGAAGACTCAGGACACGTTGGGAAGACTATGTCTCCCGGCTGGCCTGGGAACGCCTCGGGATCCCCCGGGAAGTACCTCGGAGTCTTGTTCACGAGTAAGGGTAGAGTGGATCGTGAGATCGACAGGCGGATCGGTGCGGCGTCTTCAGTAATGCGGACGCTGTATCGATCCGTTGTGGTGAAGAAGGAGCTGAGCCGGAAGGCAAAGCTCTCAATTTACCGGTCGATCTACGTTCCCATCCTGACCTATGGTCATGAGCTTTGGGTTATGACCGAAAGGACAAGATCACGGGTACTAGCGGCCGAAATGAGTTTCCTCCGCCGGGATAGGGTGAGAAGCTCTGCCATCCGGGAGGAACTCAAACTAAAGCCGCTGCTCCTCCACATCGAGAGGAGCCAGATGAGGTGGTTCGGGCATCTGGTTAGGATGCCACCCGAACGCCTCCCGAGGGAAGTGTTTAAGGCACGTCCGACCGGTTGGAGGCCACGGGGAAGACCCAGGACACGTTGGGAAGACTATGTCTCCCGGCTGGCCTGGGAACGCCTCGGGATCCCCCGGGAAGTACCTCGAAGTCTTGTTCACGAGTAAGGGTAGAGTGGATCGTGAGATCGACAGGTGGATCGATGCGGCGTCTTCAGTAATGCGGACGCTGTATCCATCCGTTGTGGTGAAGAAGGAGCTGAGCCGGAAGGCAAAGCTCTCAATTTACCGGTCGATCTACGTTCCCATCCTGACCTATGGTCATGAGCTTTGGGTTATGACCGAAAGGACAAGATCACGGGTACTAGCGGCCGAAATGAGTTTCCTCCGCCGGGATAGGGTGAGAAGCTCTGTCATCCGGGAGGAGCTCAAACTGAAGCCGCTGCTCCTCCACCTCAAGAGGAGACAGATGAGGTGGTTCGGGCATCTGGTCAGGATGCCACCCGAACGCCTCCCTAGGGAAGTGTTTAAGGCACGTCCGACCGTTAGGAGGCCACGGGGAAGACTCAGGACACGTTGGGAAGACTATGTCTCCCGGCTGGCCTGGGAACGCCTCGGGATCCCCCGGGAAGAGCTGGACGAAGTGGCTGGGGAGAGGGAAGTTTGGGCTTCCCTGCATAGGCTGCTGCCCCCGCGACCTGACCTTGGATAAGCGGAAGAAGATGGATGAATGGATGGATAGCAACATTTGTTTTTGGCCCAGGCCTACGTGGTGTCCAAATAAACGAGTTCCATTGTACTCAAACTGCGTCCTATCACAAATGACGGACCACACTCCAGGAGTGAAACAGTAGCATGTGAGGACATCGCACTCTTTCATCAGCATTACTCCCTCCATCATACTGTCGCTGGTTCTATTCCAACAATCTGAAATTCTGTTGTTATTCCGCCTTCCAGATCTTCCATCAATCATTGTGTCTTCCACTCAGCTCTCCTTTCCCCCCCCCCACAACAATCGTTGACATTTCTCGTCACTGCCAGCACCTTAATCAGCTCGACTGTCAAAAAACACATTCTTCTTTCACCTCGCGCGCAAACACGCAAATCTGTTCTCACTGCCTCCCACTCTTTGATGTGGAGAAGAAAAAAAAACATTTGTTCTGTAAAAGATAAATCATTCAGAGCTTGCTCCAATAGCAGATGTCCCCTTGTTATGCACATTTTGGTTTTTCAACCCTCTGTATTTGGGACCGTCTCTCTTTTGCTTTTTCACAGGCAGGCTTCACTAGGAGAGTGACACACACACACACACACACACACACACACACACACACACACACACACACACACACACACACACACACACACACACACACACTTACTAAGGCTGACAAATGTCCTTGCATTTGCACGCAACGTAAATGACACTGTAGATGAGATGAATTTGAAGAGCGAGGTCAGAAGTGTTTACCAGATTCAGTGCAAACACACACACACACACACACACACACACACACACACACAGATAACACAGTTTGATTCTGGTCAACAATGCCAACGCCCGAGCGCATGCATGCTTGTTCAAGCCCCCTCACATTTGCAAACACACAGAGGCAGAATACACACTTTTTAAACAGAGCTCTGCACACGGATACAATTACAGCTTATACGCACAGCGCGCACTCATTCACAACAAAGAACAGGTGAAAGTTCAACATTAAAAAAACAATACTGCAAAAAAGAACTATTAGACAAACACGTGAGGAGGAACATGGTGGGGAAAAAAAATAACGGCGAGACGAAAGGCGAAATCAGGTTATTTTTAGGTTGTTTCATATCTGAAACACTGATTGCTTGCAATGAACGCTGCTTTTTAATAACAGAATGTTGATCAATTGTGCAAAGAGAAAAGTGCATCATGATGAGTTAGTCACAACAGGAGGAGACTAAGCTTGAACATACTTAAAAGGTATATCAGAGTTGAGTTGTTGTTGAAAAATGGATCACTGCGAAAAGTCAGTGTTCAAAAACAAGGGGAAAAAAATACAAAAATTAGGGGTATTTTATTTGAACTAAGCAAAATTATCTGCCAATAGAACAAGAAAAATTTGGCTTGTCAAGACTTTCCAAAACAAGTAAAATTAGCTAACCTCAATGAACCCAAAAATACCTTAAAGGGGAACATTATCACAATTTCATCCATCCAACCATCCATCTTCTTCCGCTTATCCGAGGTCGGGTCGCGGGGGCAGCAGCCTAAGCAGGGAAGCACAGACTTCCCTCTCCCCAGCCACTTCTTCCAGCTCTTCCTGTGGGACCCCGAGGCGTTCCCAGGCCAGCCGGGAGACATAGTCTTCCCAACGTGTCCTGGGTCTTCCCCGCGGCCTCCTACCGGTCGGACATACCTTAAACACTTCCCTAGAGAGGCATTCGGGTGGCATCCTGACCAGATGCCCGAACCACCTCATCTGGCTCCTCTCCATGTGGAGGAGCAGCGGCTTTACTTTGAGCTCCTCCCGGATGGCAGAGCTTCTCACCCTATCTCTAAGGGAGAGCCCCGCCACCCGGCGGAGGAAACTCATTTCGGCCGCTTGTACCCGTGATCTTGTCCTTTCGGTCATAACCCAAAGCTCATGACCATAGGTGAGGATGGGAACGTAGATAATTGAGAGCTTTGCCTTCCGGCTCAGCTCCTTCTTCACCACAACGGATGGATACAGCATCCGCATTACTGAAGACGCCGCACCGATCCGCCTGTCGATCTCACGATCCACTCTTCCCTCACTCGTGAACAAGACTCCGAGGTACTTGAACTCCTCCACTTGGGGCAAGATCTCCTCCCCAACCCGGAGATGGCACTCCACCCTTTTCCCTTTTATCACAATTTCAGAATGGTTAAAACCATTAAAAATCAGTTCCCAGTGGCTTATTATATTTTTCGAAGTTTTTTTAAAAATTTTACCCATCACGCAATATCCCTAAAAAAAGCTTCAAAGTGCCTGATTTTAACCATCGTTATATACACCCGTCCATTTTCCTGTGACGTCACATAGTGATGCCAACACAAACAAACATGGCGGAAAGAACAGCAAGCTATAGCGACATTAGCTCGGATTCAGACTCGGATTTCAGCGGCTTAAGCGATTCAACAGATTGAAATGGATGGTTGTAGTGTGGAGGCAGGTAGCGAAAACGAAATTGAAGAAGAAACTGAAGCTATTGAGCCATATCGGTTTGAACCGTATGCAAGCGAAACCGACGAAAACGACACGACAGCCAGCGACACGGGAGAAAGCGAGGACGAATTCGGCGATCGCCTTCTAACCAACGATTGGTATGTGTTTGTTTGGCATTAAAGGAAACTAACAACTATGAACTAGGTTTACAGCATATGAAATACATTTGGCAACAACCTGCACTTTGAGAGTGCAGACAGCCCAATTTTCATCAATTAATATATTCTGTAGACATACCCTCATCCGCCCTCTTTTCCTGAAAGCTGATCTGTCCAGTTTAAGGGACGGTGTGAGCCAAGACATCCAGGGGGTTTAGCTCGCTCGTCTGCGGGAACAAACTGCCGCCATTGCTTGCCGTGCTACCGAGGTCCTTTGTCCCTGAATTGCTCACACCCTCCGGCAGATTCAATGGGGGTCTGGCGGCAGATTTCTTTGACTTTATCGTTGGAAATGCATCTGCTTTGAGTGTCGCAGGATATCTACACATTCTTGCCATCTCTGTCGTAGCATAGCTTTCGTCGGTAAAGTGTGCGGAACAAACGTCCAATTTCTTGCCACTTTCGCATCTTTGGGCCACTGGTGCAACTTGAATCCGTCCCTGTTCGTGTTGTTACACCCTCCGACAACACACCGACGAGGCATGATGTCTCCAAGGTACGGAAAACAGTCGAAAAAACGGAAAATAACAGAGCTGATTTGACTCGGTGTTTGAGAAAATGGCGGATTGCTTCCCGATGTGACGTCACAATATTAGAAAGGCGTATAATTCGCCAAAATTCACCCATTTAGAGTTCGGAAATCGGTTAAAAAAATATATGGTCTTTTTTCTGCAACATCAAGGTATATATTGACGCTTACGTAGGTCTGGTGATAATGTTCCCCTTTAAAATAAAAATATTCTCACTAATAACAAATGCACTTTTCTTGGTAGAAAAAAAATGAGACCTTTTTGCTCAATATGTTGAAAAATATTCTTAAATTAGGTAAATGCTAGTGCCATTATCTTGACATAATGATATATTTTTTTCATGCTTGAAGTAAGAAACTACTACTTTAAAAAAGTAGTTATATACTTGTGAGTGTTAATCTTAAGGCCCAAGTTGTTTGTTTACATGCTTTTTTTTATTTCTCTTTGCTATTTGGGCTTATTGGACCCTAATTAGAATAGAAATTAAGAATCATCTTCTTATATGATGTACTTTTAATCCAAAAGTAACAAACATGTACTTCATGTTTAGTGACATGCTAATTCTTATTTTGACACTTTTTTTTCCAAATTCCATTGTATGTTATACTCTTCTGACACCACCAGATGGCAGTATAAGTGTCCACATAAGCGGCCATAAGACCCCAATTCAGTAGTGTACACAATTTTGGAAATCAGAGCTAAAAGGTGCTGTCCACGCATGTGGCCACTAAGCCTTTAGAGTTAATGATACAGCTTTGCAACAGTTGATATTCTAGTTTCAAGAATGTTTTACTCAATATAGGTCATACAATCTCAGCAACAAGCTGTAATATCTTACTGAGATCATTTAGGACCAAAAACCCTTAAAACAAGTAAAACACTCTAACATAAAATCTGCTTAGTGAGAAGAATTATCTTATCACACCGAAAATAAGCAAATGTCACCCTTATTTGAGATATTTAATCTTACTTAGATTTCAGTTTTTGCAGTGAGGGTTGGGTACCGTTCACATTTGTACCGATACGGTACCGATTCCGGGTACCTAGGAAGTGAATTTATTGAGTTATTGAGTCTGTTTAGCTGATTGGAGAGCTAGCTTCCGCAGCTGGTGGGTCCATGACGATGACTTCTGTTTTGTTTGATATGCCGTTTTACTGCCGTGTTACAGACACCGTTTGGAAACAATTAAGGTATGTTAATAAACATTTATTTTTCTGTGTAAATTACTCATTTCGAAAGGTATATATCTGTGGCTTATAAACCGGTGCGGATAATATATGGAAAAAACATTTTTCCCTGTAATTTAGTGTGAGCGGCTAACACACCGTATCACGGTACTATCATAACATATTAATATTATCATTATATCTTTTTGAGCAGGTAATGTATCGGCCATGCACTCGCTGAGCTAGCCCTAAAGCTCGGACGACACATTACAGCTATTTTGGCTGAACAAGTTGTGACAAAACCATATTTACAAATAACTTTAAAACGAGCAGGCAGGAAGTTGAGGCTTATATGGACAGCTTATTATGCAAAATTGAAACAAGTCACACCTGAGGAAATATGTGTAACATCTTGGTATACGAGAAAACATTGCCCGAACCCCCATGAACCTTCACTAGAATAATTTGTCGATAAAATTGTTATAAGTACACCTCTGCAGAACATTGCATCCTTATTAAAATTGAAAAAACAAGAACTACAGATCAACTTGCAACACATAATAAATGTGTTGACATTGTTTAGGTCTGTAACACAAACAATTTAAAGTCTTTCTAATCTTTATTTAAAATAATATTTTTTTGAGCGACTTGAACTACTTGATACTAAAAAAAAAACCCAATAAACTCAATAAATAATAATACATTCAAACTGAGGAGTACAATAAATAAAACACTTAAACTAGAGATGTCCGATAATGGCTTTTTTGCCGATATCTGATATTCCGATATTGTCCAACTCTTAATTACCGATTCCTAAATCAACCGATACCGATATATACAGTCATGGAATTAACACATTATTACGCCTAATTTTGTTGTGATGCCCCGCTGGATGCATTAAACAATGTAACAAGGTTTTCCAAAATAAATCAACTCAAGTTATGGAAAATAATGCCAACATGGCAGTGCCATATTTATTATTGAGGTCACAAAGTGCATATTGTAGCGTCCCGGAAGAGTTAGTGCTGCAAGGGGTTCTGGGTATTTGTTCTGTTGTGTTTATGTTGTGTTACGGTGCGGATGTTCTCCCGAAATGTGTTTGTCATTCTTGTTTGGTGTGGGTTCACAGTGTGGCGCATATTTGTAACAGTGTTAAAGTTGTTTATACGGCCACCCTCGGTGTGACCTGTATGGCATTCACTTGTGTGTGTGAAAAAGCCGCATATATTATGTGACTGGGCCAGCACGCTGTTTGTATGGAGGAAAAGCGGACGCTAAAGGCAGTGCCTCTTAGGCACGCCCCCAATAATGTTGTACGGGTGGAAATCGGGAGAAATTCGGGAGAATGGTTGCCCCGGGAGATTTTCGGGAGGGGTACTGAAATTCGGGAGTCTACCGGGAAAATCGGGAGGTTGAAACCGATACCGATAATTTCCGATATTACATATCGGCCGATATTATCGGACATCTTAAACTTAAACCTACAAAAACAAAAACAAAAATTGTACGTTTTTTTTTCCATGTGAAAACGAGTAAGTCAAGATTAATGCACGTTTTGGAGTACATAGCTTAGGGTTTGAAGCATGATACTGATAAAGCATGTTCCCCACTACATGAGAAGAACTGGGGGGCAGCAAGGTGATTGGAAAAATCTTCCCTTGAATAAAATGCATTATGAAATATGTTGGGTGAATCAATAAAATCCATCTGGGTACCACTTGTGCTTCGCTTATTGTTCTGATAAAAGTGCTGCTCATGCAAAATATGCACTGATCTCTTTATGATGTTTCAACGCTTGGTAGGGAAAGATTGGACAGGTCAAACTTGAATCATTATTTAAACGAACAAACCTTTATGACCCGTTAACCTCACAACTTTCAATGAGCTACTCACCCTCGAGTGTATGAAAGGAGCTGTTGCCCGGTTGATCATTCGTCTGACAAAGCAGTCCCGCAGGACCATTCCTTTGGTTCAGGAGATCAGCCACGATAGGGGAGTGGTCCAATGTGCAATTTGGGGAAACGCCACGTTGTGTCTGGAAAAAAATAATAAAACAAGCCACATTAATTCAAAGAATATGACGTTTTATTTGGATGGAAATGAAGGCTTCAGCGGTCGCGGAGGCAAAAACTCGGACATGGGAGGAGTTCGGTGAGGCCATGGAAAAAGACTTCCGGACGGCTTCGAAGCAATTCTGGACCACCATCCGCCGCCTCAGGAAGGGGAAGCAGTGCAGTGTCAACACCGTGTATGGTGGGGATGGTGCTCTGTTGACCTCGACTGCGGATGTTGTGGATCGGTGGAGAGAATACTTCGAAGACCTCCTCAATCCTACCAGCACGTCTTCCTATGAGGAAGCAGGGCCTGGGGAATCTGTGGTGGGCTCTCCTATTTCTGGGGCTGAGGTTGCCGAGGTAGTTAAAAAGCTCCTCGGTGGCAAGGCCCCGGGGGTGGATGAGATCCGCCCGGAGTTCCTTAAGGCTCTGGATGTTGTGGGGCTGTCTTGGTTGACAAGACTCTGCAACATCGCGTGGACATCGGGGGCGGTACCTCTGGATTGGCAGACCGGGGTGGTGGTTCCTCTCTTTAAGAAGGGGAACCGGAGGGTGTGTTCCAACTATCGTGGGATCACACTCCTCAGCCTTCCCGGTAAGGTCTATTCAGGTGTACTGGAGAGGAGGCTACGCCGGATAGTCGAACCTCGGATTCAGGAGGAACAGTGTGGTTTTCGTCCTGGTCGTGGAACTGTGGACCAGCTCTATACTCTCGGCAGGGTCCTTGAGGGTGCATGGGAGTTTGCCCAACCAGTCTACATGTGCTTTGTGGACTTGGAGAAGGCATTCGACCGTGTACCCCGGGAAGTCCTGTGGGGAGTGCTCAGAGAGTATGGGGTAACGGACTGTCTTATTGTGGCGGTTCGCTCCCTGTATAATCGGTGTCAGAGCTTGGTCCGCATTGCCGGCAGTAAGTCGGACACGTTTCCAGTGAGGGTTGGACTCCGCCAGGGCTGCCCTTTGTCACCGATTCTGTTCATAACCTTTATGGACAGAATTTCTAGGCGCAGTCAGGGCGTTGAGGGTATCTGGTTTGGTGGCTGCAGGATTAGGTCTCTGCTTTTTGCAGATGATGTGGTCCTGATGGCTTCATCTGGCCAAGATCTTCAGCTCTCACTGGATCGGTTCGCAGCCGAGTGTGAAGCGACTGGGATGAGAATCAGCACCTCCAAATCCGAGTCCATGGTTCTCGCCCGGAAAAGGGTGGAGTGCCATCTCCGGGTTGGGGAGGAGATCTTGCCCCAAGTGGAGGAGTTCAAGTACCTCGGAGTCTTGTTCACGAGTGAGGGAAGAGTGGATCGTGAGATCGACAGGCGGATCGGTGCGGCATCTTCAGTAATGCGGACGCTGTATCGATCCGTTGTGGTGAAGAAGGAGCTGAGCCAGAAGGCAAAGCTCTCGATTTACCGGTCGATCTACGTTCCCATCCTCACCTATGGTCATGAGCTTTGGGTCATGACCGAAAGGACAAGATCACGGGTACAAGCGGCCGAAATGAGTTTCCTCCGCCGGGTGGCGGGGCTCTCCCTTAGAGATAGGGTGAGAAGCTCTGCCATCCGGGGGGAGCTCAAAGTAAAGCCGCTGCTCCTCCATATCGAGAGGAGCCAGATGAGGTGGTTCGGGCATCTGGTCAGGATGCCACCCGAACGCCTCCCTCGGGAGGTGTTTCGGGCACGTCCGACCGGTAGGAGGCCACGGGGAAGACCCAGGACACGTTGGGAAGACTATGTCTCCCGGCTGGCCTGGGAACGCCTCGGGATCCACCGGGAGGAGCTGAACGAAGTGGCTGGGGAGAGGGAAGTCTGGGCTTCCCTGCTTAGGCTGCTGCCCCCGCGACCCGACCTCGGATAAGCGGAAGAAGATGGATGGATGGATGGATGGAAATGAAGGAACATGTACAAAACCAGTGAAAAAATAAGCAGGGGCGTCCATGATGACGTTGCTTGGATGACAACATATGTTGTTCCAAAACCTGTATGTACCTTTCAGCATTAATGGTGCCTTCACAGATGTGTAAGTTACCCATGCCTTGGGCACTAATACACCCCCATATCATCACACATGCTGGCTTTTCAACTTTGAGTCTATGACAGTCATGATGGTTCTTTTCCGCTTTGGTCTTTTCTTTCCTTCTGTTACCTGTTGATTTGTATTTGGGATCTGCATAAGTCCTGGAAATGTGCGCGGGTCCGCAATTGTAGTCCGTGCCGACGCCCTAGTCATAAGCTTCTTCTTTAAAGTAGTGTAAAGTTCTTACTTATATCCATTAGTAAACTCGCCATGAAAGTGCTAAAACATACCGGTGCAGTGAGTTTATATTATTCACCCAAGGAACTTTAGTTTATTGACTGAAGTAAAGTCTGAATGTCATTAAAACTGTCAGGCTTGTCCCTGACAGTTTGACTGTGTTTTAGTTTTTTCTCTGAGTTTGTCTTAGTTTTCTGTCCAGCACTTTTATTTTGTCTTTATTTCCTACTTGTCTCCCTGAGTGCTGTGTCCCCTCAGCTGTGGCTGATTGGCACCTGGCCACACCTGGTGTCAATCAGCCAGTTGCTATTTATACCTGCCCTACCCTCCAGTCACTGCTGGATCATTGTCGTTCCTACCTGTCGTGTCGTTGTTTGCTGTATGCTGTCATCACTACCTGATTGTCATTGTAGTGTCTACCTGTCCTTGTCGCTGTCGTCATAGCGGTAAGCTGTTCCTTATAGCTATTTACGGTTGGTTTCTCCTAGCTTCTTGTTTTCCTGTTAGCCAGATCCTGTTAGCCAGATCCTGTTAGCCGTTTGCTATTTCCAGTGTTTCTGTTTTCTGGTTCCTGTTTCCATTTTGCCTGTTCCTAGTTTGTGTTTTTACTTTATTTCGAACATTAAATCATGTTTTCCCGTATAACGCCTTCCGCCTTCTCTGCATCTTGGGGTTCGGCACCTACAAACTCTGACAAAAACAGTTAGCTCCTACTTTTGACAATTCTTCCACTGCCGTCCTTGCACGCTACACCGCTACAACAAAGATGACGGGGAGAAGACGCTGTCGAAGGTGAGCCACGTAAATAAAACCGCCCACAAAACGGCGCATTCTGAAGCGACTGTCAGAAAGCGGCTTGAAGATGATCTGTAAAACATCATCTATGCAACATTTTGACCAAAGAACTACCATTACATGTTATGTAGACCAGTGTTTTTCAACCTTTTCTCAGCCAAGGTACATTTTTTTCATTGAAAATATCCGGAGGCACACCACCAGCAGAAAACATAAAGAAACTAAACTCAGTTGACAGTGAAAAGTCGTTGTCGCAATTGTTGGATATGACTTTAAAGCATAACCAAACATGCATCACTATAGCTCTTGTCTCACAGTAGGTGTACTGTCACCACCTGTCACATCACGCGTGACTTATTTGGAGTTTTTTGCTGTTTTCCTGTGTGTAGTGTTTTAGTTCTTGTATTGCGCTCCTATTTTGGTGGCTTTTTCCCTCTTTTGTTGGTATTTTCCTGTCGCAGTTTCATGTCTTCCTTGAACGCTATTACCCGCATCTACTTTGTTTTAGCAATCAAGACTATTTAAGTTGTTTGGACAGTATCCTTCTTTGTTGATTGTCATGTTATGTACGAATGTACTTTGTGGACGCCGTCTGCCGCTCCACACCCTTAAGTCTTTGCTGTCGTCCAGCATTCTGTTTTTGTTTACTTTGCAGCCAGTTCGGTTTTAGTTTGGTTTTGCGTAGCCATCCCTAAGCCATACTTGCCAACCTTGAGACCTCCGATTTCGGGAGATGGTGGGGGTGGGGGGGGGTGGGGGGCGTGGTTAAGAGGGGAGGAGTATATTTACAGCTAGAATTCACCAAGTCAAGTATTTCATATATATATATATATATATATATATATATATATATATAAAAGAAATACTTGACTTTCAGTGAATTCTAGCTATATATATATATATATTTATTTTATTATATATATATATATATATATATATATATATATATATATATATATATAAGAAAAATATTTGAATTTCAGTGTTCATTTATTTACGCATATACACACACATCACACTCATCTACTCATTGTTGAGTTAAGGGTTGAATTGTCCATCCTTGTTCTATTCTCTGTCACTATTTTTCTAACCATGCTGAACACCCTCTATGATGATGCATTCTGCTTCGTCTCCTTGTTGTGTGCGCAGTTGTGCACTGCACTCTCTAAAAGCCCGAGATGTTATTGTCACATATGCATGTACAGTAGATGGCAGTATTGTCCTGTTTAAGAGTGTCACAACATTGCTGTTTACGGCAGACGAACTGCTTTACGGACGTGAAAACAGGCTGTCGACACGTCACTCAGGTCCGCATGAATTTCGGGAGATTTTCGGGAGAAAATTTGTCCCGGGAGATTTTCGGGAGAGGCGCTGAATTTCGGGAGTCTCCCGGAAAATCCGGGAGGGTTGGCAAGTATGCTCTAAGCTTCAATGCCTTTTCTTAGCGGCACTCGCCTTTTGTTTATTTTTGGTTCAAGAGTGTTAGATACCTTTTTACTTACCACATATTGTGATCACGACAAACCATGTTCCCCACATATACAAAGCAATTAGCTACCCGATGCCACCTACTGATATGGAAGTGTACTACACTGGTACTCTGCCGAGCTCTAGACAGCACCAACACTCAACAATGGCAAAAAATAACCGGTTTGCAAAAAAATATTTTTAACCCAATTAGGTGAAATGACATAATCTCCCATAGTTGAAAAACACTGATGTAGACCACGAGGAAAAAAATTCTAAATATGACCCCTTTAATGCGTCTTATAATCCGGTGCGCATTTTGTATGAAAAAAGACCTGAATAGACCCGCTCATCGGCAGGGAATCTTTTAACCCGGTGCGCCCTATGCATACCTGCCAACTACTCCGGTTTTCCCGTAATTAGTACGGTTTTCATCAACCTATTCCGGGTTACGGTTGCAGTGATAAAAAATACGGTTTTTCATTAATTAAAATTTTTTATTTTTAAAAAAGTTTTATTAACGAAATCGCGTAACAACAATGACAATCGACACTGCTTCCCGTAACTTTCTATCGAGCAATTCCGAATGCCACGTGCGAGGCTATTTATAGCACCGCTGCCAAGCACGAGGCACCAGTTGCCATTGTTTCCAAACGAGCGAACGATCATGGAATCAGCCGGAGAAAAATCGCAAACGAGTCTTAAACCGAAAAGAAAACTGCAGTCATTCCGTGAAGAATATTCAAAAGCCTATCCGTGAATAATTATTCGTTCCAAAAAGGGTGAAAACTACGCGAATTGCACCTTGTGCAGACAAGATTTTTCGATCGGACACGGAGGAATTAGCGATGTAAAAGACCACGTTGGGACAAAAAAAACACAAGTCTAATGCCGGATTTTAGCCACAAAAAGGTAATGACACCAATGTTATCTATTGGAATTGTTTAGTTCTGTTATACTGTTAAAAGTGTTTATACTATTTATGCTTTCAAGTTCAAGTTGAAGAAATCTTGTTAAATGTTGACAGTATAACTACCAAAATACAGAAGTATGTCCTTAATATTTTTGCAGTGCTATTTCTGTTGAAAAGTTAAAATGATTACATTAGAGATGTGATGTGCCACTTTTCAAGTGTCTGATGGCTTAAATTAATTTTCATAAATTTTTCATATTTTGAATTCTTTTGAAAGGCTTACAAAAAAACTACATTTGAATTGTAATTCCATGCTATTGACAGGACTATTAATTTTAATGAAGTTAGCTTACCATGTTTACAGTATGATCATTGTGATAGAAATGTGAATTTTAGGCACAGAATATTTTTTACAATTGAACAAGGCAGTAGATTATACAAGCTTGGACAGAAAGTTAATAATGACACCAATTGTTTTTTTAATGGAATTGTTTAGTACTGTTTTACCATTTGTTTACTGTAAAAAGTGTTTATACTGTTTATACTTTCAATTGACAAATTGAAGTCTTGTGAAAGGTTGACAGGATAACTGGCATTAACTGTCAAAATCATTTCAAACTATTGAAGTTAGCTTACAGAATAAACATGTCAATCAACCCATATGATTTTTGCTGTAATATTTTTGTTTTGAAAAGTCACTGTGACTGATAGAAAAGTGATGGTTTTAGCAACATTTTAACCTGTCTGAATGCTAATAATCATTTTGCGTCGGCCTGAACCCCCCACCAGGACTTTGTCCTGGACCTACCGGGGCCTGCGGCCCCTGGACCCTGGCTACTAGGTTTTTCTGATTTCAAAAGTTGGCAGGTATGCCTATGGTCCGAAAAATACGGCACTCTCACAGATGTTCGATTGCATTTACTCATTTTTCACCTCAGGACTCAAAGGGTTCGAGGGTTTTTAGCAGTGTGTCTATTTTGTTGGGTCTTTATCCTCTTGAAGAAGCCATGACCTGTGACTGAGACCAACTTTCTGAACGTCTTGATATTGTTATTGATATTTCATCATACCCTGAATAGATTCAAGATCCCAGCAAAGCAGCCTCAGCACATAACCGAGGCTCCTCCGTGATGTTTTCTCCTTTTACTTCATTTTTGCGTCTGTAAACGTTCCCAATCAATATGCCCTTTTAGTATATTTACTAGTTTTACTTTTGTCAGTTTCAGGGTATGTCTTTGACCATGTTGGGTTTTGTTCTTTCTGTAACGGAAGAGAACCAACAACCTACTTTGTATACGGATGCATTACTTAACAAGGACGACTGCCAAAAGTTTGGAAAGTCGAGCCCAACTAAAACATCGGCAGCAGTATAATCAGTTGACCCTCTTAGGATGCGGATGAAAACAAAACAGGCGTTTCAGTGTCGTGATGTCTTTTTATGAGTGTTCTTTGGGAATTTAATTAGCATATTTGTGTGGTTTGTCGGTGTAAGCAGAAAATTTGTAATAATTAACATATATGCATATGCATGGTTTTCGCTGCCTCTCTTAAAAATGAGAACGCTGTCTGTTTTCTTTAGAGATAACATTATCTCCAGTTTCTTAATCATGTTAACCCTGTCCCAGGGGACTATGGCGGGGAGCATTGTAGAGGTGTAGGGTCTGTGTACGGTACAGGTCAAAAGTTTGGACACACCTTCTCATTTCAATGTGTTTGCTTTATTTTCATGACTATTTACATTGTAGATTGTCACTGAAGGCATACATACAAATTGGTCTGTTTTTGCACACATTATATATATATATATATATATATATATATATATATATATATATATATATATATATATATATATATATATATAGGGCTGCAACAACTAATCGATTAAATCGATTAAAATCGATTTTAAAAATAGTTGGCGATTAATTTAATCATCGATTCGTTAGATCTATGCTATGCGCATGCGCAGAGGCTATTTTATTTTATTTTATTATTTTTTTATAAACCTTTATTTATAAACTGCAACATTTACAAACAGCTGAGAAACTAAAATCTAAATAAGTATGGTGCCAGTATGTTGTTGTTTTTTCAATAAAATAGCGGAAAGGATAGAAATGTAGTTTGTCTCTTTTATCCGATTATTAATCGATTAATCGAAGTAATAATCGACAGATTATCAAATAGGTTGTTAGTTGCAGCCCTATATATATATATATATATATATATATATATATACTCTATATATATATATATGCAAAAACAGATCAAAACGGATGTTTTTTCATTTGCAGACACCAGAAGTTTTATTTTCAAAGTAAAAGCGGTGATAATTACTACGGTGAACGATGAACAAAAAAAAAATATTTGTGATTTTAATTGTTCTCTATTTTATATCTGTTCATAATTTTCAAAAACTGAATACAAAAAATCAAAATAAAATAAACAAAAATAAAAAATAATAAATATATATATATATATTTATATAGTGTTGGGTTCTATAATATCTTAAACATATGTAACCTATTTTTTTACAATTTAAATTAATACCTATGATATACATATACACTATAAATATACATATATAAATATACACATTATACATATATATATGTATATATATATATATATATATATAATAATGGATTAGATTTCATATCGCGCTTTTCTATTATTAGATACTCAAATATTATTATTTTATTTTTTTGTAATCGATTTTTGAAAATAATGAATCGATTTAAAATAGAGAAGAATTAGAATCGCAATGCTTTTTTTTTTTTGTTCACCGTAGTAATTACTTTGAAAATAAAACTTTTGGTGTCTGCAAATGAAAAAACATTTGTTTTGGTGTTTTTTTTCGCATATATATATATATATATATATATATATTTTTATTTTTATTTTTTTTTTTTTAACGGTTACTGAAAATTATGAGTAGATTTAAAATAGTTAATAATAATTTTTTTTTTGTTCACTCCTACTAATGAGTTGTTTTGTAATGTTAAGTGTGTTTAATATAATGGCAGTATTTATCATATTTTACACTCTGTGTATCAATGAGTAATCCATGAATGAAAATGAGTAAAAACATAAATGTTGTGCATGCCATATACTGTTTACTTCTCTTCCACTACCAGCAGCCAGTGCAGAAAAAAACAAAAACATTTACATTCGAGCCAAATAAGCTCAGTGTGTGCACGGCCTTTGACAAATTCGACGGAGCAATGCAAAAATGGATCCCCTGAAAAGCAGCCGGGATGAAAAGAATCTTTTTTTTACCCATAAAGAAAAGAGATACGGCTGAGAGATGAACACTAAGTCACACGCATGCACGCGCACAAAAGGCACAAGGACAAAACAAGTGCAAATGCTCTTTTGCAGCGAGCTGGTAAGAGCAGGAAAGCGAGCAGGAAAACACGTGTCAAGTATACATTGAGCTAAAAGGACTGAAACGTCAGTGTGGAAAGATGGCAGTCAAGTCAGTAGATCATGGGATAATATACCTGATTCTGCTCGTACGGAGGAGACGGGATAAATGAAGTCTAACAGATGAAAATCCATCAATTTCTGAAGAACATTGTGTGGAGGGAGGTGTGGCCAGCGCGCCTGCAGGAGCAAAGGTCACCGCATCTGTCTATGGTGCTGAGGACGAGCACCATCGGATAGGGGCGGGGCATGTGCTGACGGCGAGACAGGTGGTACGTGTTAATCTAATCATCTCTTGTCTTTAACAGTAAGCGGCCGGGAGCAGGAGGGGAGAGAGGATACGGACGTGGCTGAAAAGTCGCGTCCTGCTGGAGAGAAAACTTTTGATAAAATCGATGTACATTAAAACCTGGTTAAAAACTGCACGCTTGGCTCTGGTGCTGTGTCTAACAGTGGAACTGCTGGGAAACAACTTCCACACATTAGTACCTCAATTTACGAGTATTTTGAGATTAGAGAATTTAAATTGCGGGCAAAAATGTGAGTTACATGCTTTCCTGCCGCTAGTTGGCGTAGCAAATGCCAGTGAACATCTGGTCTTCTTACTCTCTAGCATTAGCTCATTGCTAAAGATGGACAGGAAAAAAGTAAATGTGAAGGAGAGCGGATGACACTCACTGAATTAAAGAAATAAATCATCACAGACGTGACCGTGGCAGTTGGAGCGCCGCACTGCGAGTCTGCACCATATAGAACGACACCAGCCAGGGATATTTCAATAATATCTAACGGGACAATAGCTTACTGTCGGACATTTATCCATGAAAATATGAATAAGCTGCTGATGTTGTGTTTGACGGCAAAGCAGCTCAAAGGAGATACTGTAGGAGTTCACGCTGCAAGGTCAATTCTGTGCATTATTATTACTAGAGATGTCCGATAATGGCTTTTTTGCCGATATCCGATATTCCGATATTGTCCAACTCTTAAATACCGATACCGATATCAACCGATACCGATATATACAGTCGTGGAATTAACACATTAGTATGCCTAATTTTGTTGTGATGCCCCGCTGGATGCATTAAACAATGTAACAAGGTTTTCCAAAATAAATCAACTCAAGTTATGGAAAAAAATGCCAACATGGCACTGCCATATTTATTATTGAAGTCACAAAGTGCATTTTTTTTTTTTAACATGCCTCAAAACACCAGCTTGGAATTTGGGACATGCTCTCCCTGAGAGAGCATGAGGAGGTTGAGGTGGGCGGGGTTGAGTTGACCAAAGAACCACCATTTCAGGTTATGTAGACCACAAGGAAGTGTTTTACATTTAGAAAAAAATAATAATAATATGACCCCTTTAATGCTATGGTCCGAAAAATACGGTACTTTATACCAATGATCAAGTGCCATGTTCATATAATATTTAAATCATTAAGACAGCAGTGGAATTAATTTTGTTGCATTTGACACCTGGATTTTTCTTTCTTTTTTTTTAATGTTGTGCACTGTGAGGAGTCTTAATGGTGTGAGTGAGTACCTTCAGAAGTCTCATCACCACAAGTTGGATGGTCCCTCTTGCGTTTCCCTCATGTGACATTGAACGCCGGAGTGTCTCCATGGCAACATGGTTGGAGTGTCCGAGCAGAGATGCGCCGTTCACCGCTACCAGCTGGTCATTGACACACAGACGTCCATCCTACACCATCAAAACACACACACACACACACACACACACACACACACACACACACACACACACACACACACACACACACACACACATACTGGTTATCATTTGGAATGGGGACCAAGTTTTTGATCATGACTTGTGGGTACCACCCTTTCTACAGGTTGTGGAGGCATTAAAAAAATTGGTAAAATGTCCACTGCCCAGTTAGCTCATACACGTCTTTAAATCTCTGGATTGATGAAGTAATGTGCTGATCATTCTTACTGGCATACCTGCCAACCTTGACACCTCCGATTTCGGGAGGTGGGGGCGTGGTTGGGGTCGTGGTTGGGGCGTGGTTAAGAGGGGAGGAGTATATTTACAGCTAGAATTCACTAAGTCAAGTATTTCATATATATATATATATATATATATATATATATATATATATATGTACAAGAAATACTTTACTTTCAGTGAATTCTAGCTATAAATATATATTTATTTCATTATATATATATATATATATATATATATATATATATATATATATATATATATATATATATATATAATACTTGAATTTCAGTGTTTATTTATTTACACATATACACACACATAACGCTCATCTACTCATTGTTGAGTTAAGAGTTGAATTGTCCATCCTTGTTCTATTCTCTGTCACTATTTTTCTAACCATGCTGAACACCCTCTCTGATGATGCATTGCTGTGTGGCACGCACAAAAGTGCTTTCATCAAATGCACTAGATGGCAGTATTGTCCTGTTTAAGAGTGTCACAACATTGCTGTTTACGGCAGACGAACTGCTTTACGGCAGACCAAAACGTGACTGCTGTTGTTGTGTGTTGTTGCCGCGCTGGGAGGACGTAAATGAAACTGCCTAACAATAAACCCACATAAGAAACCAAGAACTCGCCCTCTATCATTCTACAGTTATAACATGATTGGGCAGGTACGCTGTTTATATTGTGGGAATCTTGAATTTCGGGAGATTTTCGGGAGAAAATTTGTCCCGGGAGGTTTTCGGGAGAGGCGCTGAATTTCGGGAGTCTCCCGGAAAATCCGGGAGGGTTGGAAAGTATGCTTACTGGGGACCCTGGGGGAAAAAGAGTGAATATGGTTCATGGGGACCAAATTTAAATAATTTTGCATAATTCACACAAATTTGTAAGTGACTACTGAGGACCATTAAAAAAAAAAAAAAGTTAAAATTAAATATATTCAATATATTAAAAATCACTTAGGCATCTTCAGAATGGATCATTTAAAAAGGTTTCCCTTTAGGGGACCTGTTTTTTTTGTCCCCATACCGTCAGAGGTCCCCTTAAGGTGACTGTGTAAACAGAGTGATGTACACATTAAGTAAGCATTGCCAGAACACACACACACACACACACACACACACACACACACACACACACACACACACACACACACACACACACACACACACACACACACACACACACACACACACACACACACACACACACACCTGTTGGCTGGTATAATCAAACATACAATTAGCTTTAAGATTCTGTGAAATATTTGTCATTTTGACCATTACCATTTGTATATTTTACCATGATCAGTGCTTAACTTCTTTTTACTGCTAAAACATGTTCATTATTACATTGCCTGCAAAGTTAATACAAGTTTGGGAGATAGAGGGTGGTCTGTAGACCAGGGGTTCTTCACCTCAGGGCCCAAATTTTCCACTACAGAGGGGCCCACTCAAATATTAACACTGAATTAGTCATCTTACTTCCGATTTTAATCGTATTCAATGATTATATCTAACCTACTTAGTTTACAACTTTTTTTTTAAATAATATGAAACCATGATGTGTTAATCACAACGATTATAATCAAGGCTGAGGTCAGGCTGATTACAAAAATAAATACCAATCAAATAAACTGCAAAAGAAGGGACTCATACAAACTGATAAAAATGAATGTAGTGCTAAAATCAATACACTCCAACAATAATATATATGTTTCTTAAATAAACCAAATCAAATTTAAGTGCAAATGAAAATACAGCTTTGCCACTTTGGTCATATTTTTTGCGCTGAAGAAACATATCTATGACTTTAGCTCCAGACTTCTTCGGTTTGTTTGAGATTGTCATGACTGCCACCAGTGGTGGAAAAGTGTATTACAACTGAGTACCGCTGATGAGATACAGATATTTTGGCGGACGTCTAGGGAGCGCTCGCGACCCAACAATAGCCCTATGTTTAAGAAACACTGTCTAGAACAGGCGTCTTCAATTTGGCGTTCGAGACGGCACAAGTTCAATAAACTATATGGTAATATACAAAATGCCAAAGGTCTACTATCTGCATTTTTGTCGCCATCTTGTGGCCAAAGAAAATAACTCAACCATTAATTGTACTTGCAAGGACTCACAGCACAGCTTTTTACTGATATGACCCAATCCAAACAACCTTCCTTAGTCATGGTGCAGGAAAAGAAATTCTACAAACATGGTCACACATTACACCAACTGCTCACTGAACTTTGTGGATATTATAAAAAAACGTGCAATCAACAGTAAAAAAAAATTACACCTATTCAAATCCATTGACAAGCATGATGGGAAAATGTCAAAACACTTATCCATGTTTGGCACATTTTAACTGCTTGATATTTCTGATAGGTTAACTTAGACTAAGACTTACACTTCCTTTTATTGTCATTCAAATTTGAACTTTACAGTACGGATAAGAACGAAATTGTGTTGCAGTAGCTCGTTGTAGTGCAGGATAAAAGAGCAATAAGGTGCAGATATAAATAAATAGATTACTGTACAGATAAATATACTGCACTTTTGCATATGCATCCACGTTTACGGATGTATGTTATATTGTCTTTACATTTTATTTATATATATATATATATATATATATATATATATATATATATATATATATATATATATATATATATATATATTAAAAAAACATAAGGAGGTCGTCACGGAAGTAAACAAGGGAGGAGTCAAACTTTTACATACTATTAATATCCAATTATATTAATTATATATCCATTAAATTATTATAATAATATGTACTAATATGTATGTCTAGAACACGTTTAAATGTCCATTTTTGATAGAAAAAAAACACTTAATAATACAATACAATACAAATAGTAATTATTTGTATTTATTTTTTTTATTATAGGGCTGTCAAAAACATATTTTTTAATCAGGTTACCATATTTTTCGGACTATAAGTCGCAGTTTTTTTCATAGTTTGGTGCGACTTATACTCAGAAGCGACTTATGTGTGAAATTATTTTATTTTAATTATTTATTTTAAATTGCCTTTCAAATGTCTATTCTTGGTGTTGGCTTTTATCAAATACATTTCCCCCAAAAATGCGTCTTATACTCCAGTGCGACTTATATATGTTTTTTCCCTTCTTTATTATGCATTTTCGGCCGGTGCGACTTATACTTCGGTGCGACTTATACTCCGAAAAATACGGTAATCATATTTTGGAATTTGAATGATTAATCACAGGAGATTACTCGTTTGCATAATTAAAATCAGGTTCAGAAAAAAAAAACAGTATTTGTGTCAGGCTTGCCCCTGACAGTTTGGTTGTGTTTTAGTTTTTCCTCTGTGTGTGTAGTATTTCCTGTCAGCGCTCTTGTTTTGGTTCTGTTTCCTGTTTGTCTCCCTGAGTGCTGTGTCCCCTCAGCTGTGGCTGATTGGCACCTGGCCACACCTGGTGTCAATCAGCCAGCTGCTATTTATACCTGCCGTACCCTCCAGTCACTGCTGGATTATTGTCATTGTCGATGTCACTACTACCTGTCATAATACTTGTCGTTGTAGCTCTGTCTACTTTTGTCCACTCTGCTCATGTCATAGTTCCTTCGTGTCACAGTAAGTGTTTTTGTTTCTTGTCGACAGTTAGCCTTTGTGCTATTTTAGTTCATAGCCGAGTTTGTTCTCCGCCTTGTGCGCGCCTTTTGTTTGTACCCTTTTGTTTGTTTTTTTGCTATAGTATCAAATCATGTTTTCTCGCTCAATGCCTGCCGTCATCTCTGCATCTTGGGGTTCGCCACCAACATACTCTGACAATTTGTACAGAAATGCAATTTCACTGTCAGAATGTCATCCAGGAACTTTTTTTTTTAATGTTTTTACTTGAATGTACGTCATTTATTCGCACAAAACTTGGAGACAGTTTGGAGACTCCTCATTTGTGTACTGACGCATGCATTGATCTGTATAGCGCAGAGGTGTCAAAGTCGTTTTCACTGAGGGCCACATCGCAGTTATGTTTGGCCCCAGAGGGCCGTTTCTAACAGTGAATACTATTATTACACAATTTTTGTATGCATTTTCTTAGTAGATTTTTAAAAACTAAAATGTAAAAAAAATATTGTAAGATGCAATAATTTTACCTCAAAATGTAGTGTATATTACTGTAAATGGAAAACCAGTATTGCTGTTTTTATGGTTAAAAAAAGGCAGCTCAGTTGCCAGAATTGTACTGTAAAATGTACATTTGTTTTTTTACTGTAAATGAAAAAAAAACAATTTTACAGTAAAATTTTGGCACCTGAGCTGCCTTTTTTTTAACCATAAAAACAGCAGTACTGGTTTTCCATTTACAGTAATATACACTACATTTTGAGGTAAAATTATTGCATCTTACAATATTTTTTTTTACATTTTAGTTTTTAAAAATCTACTAAGAAAATGCATACAAAAATTGTGTAATAATAGTATTCACTGTTAGAAACGGCCCTCTGGGGCCAAACATAACTGCGATTTTCTCTAAATGAAAAACATTTTTTTAACTTTTTTTTACTGTAATAAACTGTTGTGCTGTTTTTGGAATTTACAATAATACACCGACAAATATGCAGTTGTTGATTTGCGGAAAAAAACAAAAAACAAACTGGCAGCTCAGTTGCCAGAATTGTACTGTAAAATGTACATTTGTTTTTTTACTGTAAATTAAAAAAAAACAATTTTACAGTAAAATTTTGGCACCTGAGCTGCCAGTTTGTTTTTTGTTTTTTTCCGCAAATCAACAACTGCATATTTGTCGGTGTATTATTGTAAATTCCAAAAACAGCACAACAGTTTATTACAGTAAAAAAAAGTAAAAAAATATTTTTCATTTAGAGAAAAATGCTGTAAAAACCACAGTAAATTTCAGAACTTTACCATGAAATCTATTGCTACTTTTACATTGCACAATTTGATGGATAACTTGCTTTGAAATCATTATTATTAGTATTTATTTCTATTTAAAAATGGTTTGAATGTTTGATAATATATTTTTGCATAATTAGACAATATTTAAGTTAACATAATTTGCGATTACATAGAGTTCATATATATATATATTTTTCTCCCAAAACAGAAAAAAAGAATACATTTAGTAAGAAAACAGTACTTTATTGATACATATTATTTCTGGGCCTTGAGTTTGACACGGTTACGGTAAAAGATAACCGGTAAAACGGTAAAAGATATGGGTCAAAATAAATAGCATGATTAATCAAAATGTGTTTGTGATTAATACAATCATTTTTTGTGGTTAACTATTAAATTTTGACCGCCCTAATGTTTTTATATTGTTTGGTTTCTACTGCATGTCTGCACCAATGTAATGTTACATGCATAGTGACAATAGCATTCCATTCTGTTATATTCTATTAAAAACTCTTAATTAAAAATGAATGCATTCTTGGAAAAGTTGTGGAACAGTCACCTTGTAAGCAGCCCCGCCGTGAATAATGGATTTGATGAAAATTCCCAGGTCCTCCCCGGTTTCCCTCGACTTGTTTCCTTTGAGGCTGACGCCCAGCCCTGCTGAGCCGGTGTCATTGAGGGCCACCTCGAACATCAGCTGTTCTTTCCCGTTCTCCAAAATTAGGCTCGACTCGCGCGACCAATCGTCCCTCTGGAAGAAAGAAACAGAACAGACAGTGAGTGACATGAAAAGATATTCGTTGTTTAAGAGTTGCCAGTGAAAGGTTGTACGAGGCAGTCTGTTGGTCACAAAAACCAAAACGGCAATGTTCGAACTAAGAAACTTGTTTTGTTTTTTTTCTCAAATAATCATTAACTCAGAATTTAATGGCAGCAACATATTGCAAAAAAGTTGGCACAGGGGCATTTTTACCACTGTGTTACATGGCCTTTTCTTTTAACAACACTCAGTAAACGTTTGGGAACTGAGGAGACCATTTTTTAAAACTTTTTAGGTGGAATTATTTCCCATTCTTGCTTGATGTACAGCTTAAGGAGTTATTGAATCTGTTCAGCTGACTGGAGAGCTAGCTTCAATGACTTCTGTTTTGTTTGATCAGCCGTTTTACTGCCTTGTTACAGGCACCGATAAACATTTACAAAATATTTCTCATTTCACGATGTATATATTGTTTTCTTCTCAAATTGACTGGGTGCGGCTTATATACCGGTGCGCTCTATAGTCCGGAAAATACGGTATGTTAACCCTTGTGTAATGTTTATATTGTTACTCAGCCAGCGTTTGTGGGTCTGATGGACCCGTTGCATTTTGTGGCTTTTAATGCCTCACAATCAAACACTTTTATGTTAAAATACTGAACAGATGTTTACCTTATCCCAATAAACATCTGTTCAGTATTTTAACATAAAAGTGTTTGATTGTGAGGCATTAAAAAGCCACAAAATGCAACGGGTTCGTCAGACCCACAAACGCTGGCTGAGTGACAAAAATATGAACGTTGCACGGAAAATGTCTCTGCCAGTTTCTGCATCCGACAGGGATTCTTCTTTTGTGTTTCTGCACCTGCGGTTCCCACACAAGGTTGCAACATTGTTTGTCAACATTGTCTGCTCTCATTTTCTCGCACATTTGACCCTCTGATGATCAGTGTACCTACACCCTGTCCTCCTCCTGTCTAGGCCTGCTGTGTGTGTGTGTGTGTGTGTGTGTGTGTGTGTGTGTGTGTGTGTGTGTGTGTGTGTGTGTGTGTGTGTGTGTGTGTGTGTGTGTGTGGTACACAGAACATCAATTTCCACACTTCTATTAGCCCCGGGTTCAGTGGACCCGGACATCTTATATATAATAGAAAGGTTGCAACATTGTTTGTCAACACTGTTTGCTCTCCTTTTCTTGCACATTTGACCCTCTGATGTTCTGTGTACCTACACCCTGTCCTGCTCCTGTCTAGGCCTGCTGTGTGTGTGTGTGTGTGTGTGTGTGTGTGTCTGTGTGTGTGTGTGTGTGTGTGTGTGTGTGTGTGTGGGGCACACAGAACATCAATTTCCACACTTCTATTAGCCCCCGGGTCCAGTGGACCCGGACATCTTATATGTAATAGAAAGGTTGCAACATTGTTTGTCAACACTGTCTGCTCTCATTTTCTCGCACTTTTGACCATTTGATGTTCTGTGTACCTACACTCTGTCCTCCTCCTGCCTAGGCCTGCTGTGCGTGTGTGTGTGTGCGTGCATGTGTGAGTGTGTGTGTGTGTGTGTGTGTGTGTGTGTGTGTGTGTGTGTGTGTGTGTGTGTGTGTGTGTGTGTGTGTGTGTGGTACACAGAACATCAATTTCCACACTTCTATTAGCCTCGGGTTCAGTGGACCCGGACATCTTATATGTAATAGAAAAGTTGCAACATTGTTTGTCAACACTGTCTGCTCTCCTTTTCTCGCACATTTGACCCTCTGATGTTCTGTGTATCTACACTCTGTCCTCCTCCTGTCTAGGCCTGCTGTGTATTTGTGTGTGTGTGCGTGTGTGCGTGTGTGTGTGTGTGTGTGTGTGTGTGTGTGTGTGTGTGTGTGTGTGTGTGTGTGTGTGTGTGTGTGTGTGTGGTACACAGAACATCAATTTCCACACTTCCATTAGCCCCAGGTTCAGTGGACCCGGACATCTTATATGTAATAGAAATGTGTAGGGTGTGTGGTCATTAAATATGTATTCTGATATATGTTCTTCACGGAAAATGAGCCAAAGTCAGTGAGTCTCAGTTTGAAAAATTAATTAATTGTATCATTTTTCTTTTCATAAAAAATGAAAACGGGTCCCGCAGACCCGAACACCACACAACTGACAGTGGAACTGACAGTTTGGTTATTTTTGGGTTATCCTCTGTGTGTGTGCCCATTTCCTGTCCGCGCTCTTACTTTGGTTCCGTTTCCTGCAGCCTGGTACACCTGGTTGCAGTTGCCATACAGGCTACTATTTATGCCTGCCTCACCCTCCAGTCAGGGCTCGATGACTAAAATAATCAGTTTTTGTCTACTACATCAAAATTAATGCTGGCAGGAATTATTGACCTACAAGACTGTAATTACCCAACAATAAATATTTTACTCAGCAACTTGGTTTTTTGTTTTTTTAGAAATATTGCATATTTTGTATTTGAAAGGTAGTAAAATGAAATATTTACCTAAAGGAAGCTGATGAACAACAGGAACAAAACTTGCAATAACAAAATAATATTTGGAGTGAGTATAATAAATCTTTGACTTTTTGAACATGTCCTATTACTCACAGTCTCCTGTTTGCTTTCCATCAAACTGGTTCCCCAAAGCTACTACGTACCATGTGTGCTAATCATGCGGGGGGAAGCACAGCACATCCATCTCCATCATCAAAGTACAGTAAGCACGTGTTCCACAGCAATGAAAACCGGTCCCATTTGCAAGGAGCTCGCAGTTACAACCAGCACAGGGATAATCCGTCAGTCCCGGGCCTCAGGTGGAAACACACATAATGAGCATCCATCACGGTCCGAGCAGCGGCTGCAAATGCTATGCATGATGACAGCTAAAAGGGTCAACGAGATGCGAGAGGACCTGTTTCCAGGGTTGCACCGAGCAAAAATGGAGACCGAAATGGAGCTTATTTCAACATGTGATCACTTCTTACACAGGCCGACACAACACCGCTTTGACAGAAAACTACCTGGTGCTGGTACTTTGTAAACAAGTTCAGCAACAGATCCCAGCGGCAGGTTCCTAACCCCGGTGGGCTGCAGGGTATTTATAGAACCTGCACTTCATAGGGTATTGTTTAAACCAGCTGATTAATTCCACCTCCTTGTGAAATCATGAATAAACAATCGCAAGTCTTTCAGTGAAAATGCTGCTATTCAATTGTGGGAGGCAATATATATATATACAGTATATATATATTGCCAAAAGTATTTGGCCACCCATCCAAATCATCAGAATCAGGTGTCCTAATCAATAAATGTAAATAAATAAATCACTTGGTGTATAAAAGGTGTATAAAATCAAGTACTGACTTCATCACAGTCAGATTTACAAACATATGAACCCTAAAGAGTATCTTATTCACCATTTGATTGGCAGCAGTTAACGGGTTATGTTTAAAAGCTCATACCAGCATTCTTTCCTGCTTGGCACTCAGCATCAAGGGTTGGAATTGGGGGTTAAATCACCAAAAATTATTCCCGGGCGTGGCGCCGCTGCTGCCCACTGCTCCCCTCACCTCCCAGGGGGTGATCAAGGGGATGGGTCAAATGCAGAGGACAAATTTCACCACACCTAGTGTGTGTGTGACAATCATTGCTACTTCAACTTAACTGTAACTTTACACATACAAACTGTAGCACACAAAAAAGCACAATTAATTAAAAAAAAACGTTATTATGGTCTTACCTTTACTTATAAATGAAGTCCATGCGCCGCAACTAAAGCCCTCACTTAAACTTTCCACGTGCAAGATTGAATATATTTAAAAAAGAGTAACCGAGGGTTTATAAATGTCGCCTATACTGTATGAAACTACAAAATAACAAACACAGAGGCGCCAGTTTACACGAGGACCACTTTATTTACCTTCTTTCAAAAACTTCCGCTCCACTCCAACGTGTTGTCACTTCCGCTCTTAGCGCCTTCAAAATAAGAGCTCAAGGCATATACTGTATAACAGCGCATAACAGGAACTTAACATCACAAAGAGGAAAGCCCATGAAAATAGGTTACAAAAGTTATTTAATAAGAAGCCAAAAAGTGCAAAAACAATAATGTTCGTGTTGGAGGAGTTGTGAATTAGATACACCTGCAGTCTGCAGGTGTACCTAATGTTGTGGCCCTGCAGTCATTCACAACTCCTCCAACACCAACATTATTGTTTTTGCACTTTTTGGCTTCTTATGAAATAACTTTTTTAAATAGATTCAATCTTGCACGTGGAAAGTTTAAGTGTGGGCTTCAGTTGCTATAACCATTCTACAGCGGGGGTGCAGGAGGCGGGATTACTGGAGCCTCAGCCAGTGCGTCTTTTGCAGCCGTTTTATGATCGCTCAGCACAAGAAATACGTTACACACATACAGTTGTTGACAAAATACACTGTACATTATATACCTCAGCTAACTAAACTATGGAAATGTATAGTATAGTTCATATAGCAATACGGTCTCACTGCACAGCAGGCCAGCAGTTAGCCGAGTCATTGCGCAATCCATGTTGAGGCACTGAGTGACGTGCCTCAACTGGCTGCTGCTCACCGCACCGTCTCTTCTCAGTATTTGAACGGCAAATGTGAAAATTCAGCGATTTTGAATAAAAATTATCTAAAACTGGTGAAGTTAAATGGAAAATAACTTTATAGTATAATCACTGGATACATATAACAATTTAATTATTTTTTTTCTTTTTACATTTTTTTTCTTTCCCTGATGGCAAGTGAGGCGCCGCCTCACCTGCCTCCCCTGACTGCACGTCACTATTTTCTACAAACGTGTGAAAGAATGGGCCGATCTAAGGAGCTCAGTCATAGGATGCCACCTGTGCAACAAATCCAGTCGTGAACTTTCTGACGGACCAGTCTGGGTTTGGAGGTTGCCAGGAGAACGGTACATTTCCGACTGCATCGTGCCGAGTGTGAAATTTGGTGGAGGAGGAATTATGGTGTGGGGTTGTTTTTTCAGGAGTTGGGCTTGGCCCCTTAGTTCCAATGAAAAGGAACTTTGAATGCTCCAGGATACCATAACATTTTGGACAATTCCATGCTCCCAACCTTGTGGGAACAGTTTGGAGCGGGCCCCTTTCCTCATCCAACATGACTGTGCACCAGTGCACAAAGCAAGGTCCATAAAGACATGGATGACAGGTGAACTTGACTGGCCTGCACAGAGTCCTGACCTGAACCCCAATAGAACACCTTTGGGATGAATTAGAACGGAGACTGAGAGCCAGGCCTTCTCGACCGGCATCCGTGTGTGACCTCACCAATGCGCTTTTGGAAGAATGGTCGGAAATTCCGAAAACACACACCACAACCTTGTGGACAGCCTTCCCAGAAGAGTTGAAGCTGTAATAGCTGCAAAAGGTCATATTGAACCCTATGGGTTAGGAATGGGATGGCACTTCAAGTTCATATGTGAGTCAAGGCAGGTGGCCAAATACTTTTGGCAATATATATATATATATATATATATATATATATATATATATATATATGTATAGCCCTGCGATGAGGTAGCGACTTGTCCAGGGTGTACCCCGCCTGCCGCCCATGTGCAGCCTAGATAGGCTGCAGCAACCCCCGCGACCCCGAACGGGACAAGCGGTAGAAAATGGATGGATGGATATATATATATATATATATATATATATATATATATATATATATATATATATATATATATATATATATATATATATTAGGGCTGCAACTAACAACTCATTTGAGAATCGATTAATCTGTCAATTATTACTTCGATTAATCGATTAATAATCGGATACAAGAGACAAACTACATTTCTATCCTTTCCAGTATTTTATTGAAAAAAAACAGCATACTGGCATTATACTTATTTTGATTATTGTTTCTCAGCTGTTTGTAAATGTTGCAGTTTATAAATAAAGGTTTATTTTTTAAAAATACATTAAAAAAAAAAAAAAAAAAAAAAAAAAAAAGTAGCCTCTGCGCATGCGCATAGCATAGATCCAACGAATCGATGACTAAATTAATCGGCAACTATTTTTATAATCGATTTTAATTGGTTTAATCGATTAGTTGTTGCAGCCCTAATATATATATATATATATATATATATATATATATATATATATATTTATTTATTTTTTTTAATAAAAAAAATTTTAATGAATAAAAACAGGTTTTCACTGAATGGTATGACTATAAAAAAAAGTCGTATAGAGGGACAATGTGGTTAAATATAAGGAGCTAATTTATCAATATTATATATATATATATATATATATATATATATATATATATATATATATATATCAAGGTTTCCTGCAGCACTTTGTTGTCAATTTACAGAAATATGCTGTAAAGAACAATGTAAAATGTATTGTAATTTTTATTAATTTGATGGGTAGTTTGCTGTGAAGTTAAGTATTTTTATTTAGACAAAAACACGTTTGTAAAGTATGATAATATACTGTAATATTTGTTGCAATATTGTATACTATTAAAGTTTAAAAGGCATGCAATTTTAAGCAGTACATATATTTTTTTTTCTGTCAAAATGAAAAAAATCTATTACATTTAGTGAAAAAATATGAAGTACTTTAATGATAAAATGATGTCGCGGGCCAGATCTGGACCCTGGGCCTTGCGTTTGACACCTGTGCTCTACTACAGTGTTTTTCAACCACTGTGCCGCGGCACACTAGTGTGTCGTGAGATACAGTCTGGTGTGCCGTGGGAGATTATCTAAATTCACCTATTTGGGTTAAAAAAGTATTTTTTTGCAAACCAGTAATTATAGTCTGCAAATGATGTGTTGTTGTTGGGTGTCTGTGCTGTCTAGAGCTCGGAAGAGTAACCGTGTAATACTCCTCCATATCAGTAGGTGGCAGCCGGTTGCTAATTGCTTTGTAGATGTCGGAAACAGCGGGAGGCAGTTTGAAGGTAAAAAGGTGTCTAATGCTTAAATCAAAAATAAACAAACAGGTGAGTGCCCCTAAGAAAAGGCATTGAAGCTTAGGGATAGCTATGCAGAACGAAACTAAAACTGAACTGGCTACAAAGTAAACAAAAACAGAATGCTGGACGACAGCAAAGACTTACTGCGGAGCAAAGACGGCGTCCACAATGTACATTCGAACATGACATGACAATCAACAATGTCCCCACAAAGAAGGATAAAAACAACTTAAATATTCTTGATTACTAAAACAAAGTAGATGCGGGAAATATCGCTCAAAGGAAGACATGAAACTGCTACAGGAAAATACCAACAAAAAGAGGAAAAGCCACCAAAATAGGACTAAAACACTACACACAGGAAAACAGCAAAAAAATCCAAATAAGTCAGGGCGTGATGTGACAGGTGGTGACAGTACACCTACTTTGAGACAAGAGCTATAGTGATGCATGCTTGGTTATGGTTTAAAGTCATATCCAACAATTGCAACGAGTTTTTACTGTCAACTGAGTTTCGTTTTTTGGTGATTTCTGCATTTTTTCAACGCAGAAAATGTGCCTTGGCTCAAAAAAGGTTGAAAAACACTGCTCTACTACATCAAAACCAATAGTACAGTATCAAAAGCTGTAATTACCCAACCTTAAATATTGTACTCTTACCTTAGAGATATTGCATATTTTGTATTTTCCCATTGGTAAAAAAAGAAATGACAAAAAGACAATAAATCAAACCTAATAAATAAAACCAACTCTATATTAACAGATAGATCTGAAGTTGTTAAAAGTTTTCGCATTGACAGTAAAACACAAATAACGTGATTTGATGTAAGATCCCTTTTAGGGTCCTAAGACTGTGTGTGCATAGTCAATCTGGGGGTTGCAGAAGGGTTAATTAAATGCCTCTCATTAGAGAAAAAAAAGATGTTTGCAAATGAACCTCCCCATGCTGGTCTTTTAACATGTTAATGAGTCACTGCAATGATGGATCAACTGGGTGATGTACTATTACACATTCAGTGTCTGCCTGGGATTTCTTCCAGCGAGCGTGACCAACATGAAAGATTGACAGACATTACAAGTGGCGAATGTCAAAGACAGAAAAAACACTGGGGGGGGTTCTAATTAACCCTTTCACAATCATGAAAAGTACATGCAAGAGCGTATTGTGTGAATGCTCCAAAGCATTCACACATTGAACGGGCATTAAAGGGGAACATTATCACAATTTCAGAAGGGTTAAAAACCATTAAAAATCAGTTCCCAGTGGCTTATTTTATTTTTCGAAGTTTTTTTCAAAATTTTACCCATCACGCAATATCCCTAAAAAAAAGCTTCAAAGTGCCTGATTTTAACCATCGTTATATACACCCGTCCATTTTCCTGTGACGTCACATAGTGATGCCAACACAAACAAACATGGCCGATAGAACAGCAAGATATAGCGACATTAGCTCGGATTCAGACTCGGATTTCAGCGGCTTAAGCGATTCAACAGATTACGCATGTATTGAAACGGATGGTTGTAGTGTGGAGGCAGGTAGCGAAAACGAAATTGAAGAAGAAACTGAAGCTATTGAGCCATGTCGGTTTGAACCGTATGCAAGCGAAACCGACGAAAACGACACGACAGCCAGCGACACGGGAGAAAGCGAGGACGAATTCGGCGATCGCCTTCTAACCAACGATTGGTATGTGTTTGTTTGGCATTAAAGGAAACTAACAACTATGAACTAGGTTTACAGCATATGAAATACATTTGGCAACAACATGCACTTTGAGAGTGCAGAAAGCCCAATTTTCATCAATTAATATATTCTGTAGACATACCCTCATCTGCTATCTTTTCCTGAAAGCTGATCTGTCCAGTTTTGGAGTTGATGTCAGCAGGCCAGGGAAGCTAGGGTCGATATTCTTCTCTTGATCATTTTCGGTGGCAGGGGGTTTAGCTCGCTCGTCTGCGGGAACAAACTGCCGCCATTGCTTGCCGTGCTACCGAGGTCCTTTGTCCCTGAATTGCTCACACACTCAGGCAGATTCAATGGGGGTCTGGCAGCAGATTTCTTTGACTTTATCGTTGGAAATGCATTTGCTTTGAGTGTCGCAGGATATCCACACATTCTTGCCATCTCTGTCGTAGCATAGCTTTCGTCGGTAAAGTGTGCGGAACAAACGTCCAATTTCTTGCCACTTTCGAATCTTTGGGCCACTGGTGCAACTTGAATCCATCCCTGTTCGTGTTGTTACACCCTCCGACAACACACCGACGAGGCATGATGTCTCCAAGGTACGGAAAACAGTCGAAAAAACAGAAAATAACAGAGCTGATTTGACTCGGTGTTTGAGAAAATGGCGGATTGCTTCCCGATGTGACGTCACATTGTGACGTCATCGCTCCGAGAGCGAATAATAGAAAGGTGTTTAATTTGCCAAAATTCACCCATTTAGAGTTCGGAAATCGGTTGAAAAAATATATGGTCTTTTTTCTGCAACATCAAGGTATATATTGACGCTTACATAGGTCTGGTGATAATGTTCCCCTTTAAACAGGCCCTGAGTGAGCACAATGTGTCCGTCATGTCCTCATGTGTCATGTCTTTTATTTTTCAGACTATAATGTGCAATAATGTTGGACTGTGCAATATATCCCAAATGGCCTCTTGATAAGTGCAATAATACTGGACTGTGAAACAGAATAATGTGCAATAACCCGTCACCTTACACCTCTGTCACTCCCGAACGGGACACGTGGTAGAAAATGGATGGAGATATATACATATAAATATATAAATATATATATATATATATATATATATATATATATATATATATATATATATATATATATATATATATGTATATATGTATATGTGTGTAAATGTGTATATATATATATATGTATATGTATATATATGTGTATATATATGTATATATATGTACCGTATTTTTCGGAGTATAAGTCGCACCGGAGTATAAGTCGCATCTGCCGAAAATGCATAATAAAGAAGGAAAAAAAAACATATATAAGTCGCACTGGAGCCCGGCCAAACTATGAAAAAAACTGCAACTTATAGTCCGAAAAATACGGTATATAGATATTGTGGAGGAAGATGTTGTCAGCGCTGCCTGCAGGAGCAAAGGTCACCGCCTCTGTCCATGGTGCTGAGGACAGAGCACCATCAGACGGGGGCGTGGCAGTGCCGACGGCGAGACACAGCTGGCAGGTGATTAGTGTTCACAGGTGGTACGTGTTAATCTAATCATCATCTAATCGTCTTTAACAGTAAGCGGCCGGGAGAAGGAGTGGAGAGAGGATACGGACGTGACTGAAAGGTCGCGTTTTGCTGGAAAAATTTTTTGTTAAAAACCTATGTTTATTAAAACCTTGTTAAAACCTGCACGCTTGGCTCCTGTGCCGTGTCTGACAGTGGAGCTGCTAGGAGGCAACATCCACAGATATATATCTTCTTTTTTATCTTTTTTACTATTTATATTACTATATTATTGTGTATGCACCTTAGGGGATCTGATCCAATTTCGTTGTTCTTTGAACCTGTTCACTGTAATAATGACAATACAATTCTATTCTATTCACATATGGTTTTCTACACCAAACTTCATCTATTTATTCTTCCACTTCTTCTCTATATTTTGGCGCGCTCTACCTTCCACATTTTTCACCCGGTTCAAACCGTTCCAACTTCAAACTGTTCAGCCTATTTGGGAAATCGTGGGCTTTCCCTTGCCAAATTCCACAAATTCTCAGATTTCCCAGAATTCTACGTTTTACAGGACAATGTTCCCATTCAAAATGAATTGGCCATTTTATAAACTTCCACCATTACCACTTTTTTCAACCGATTCAAACCATTGCACCTTCAACACATTCCACTCACCCTGCACATTCAACCTATCATTTTTTCAAGTTCTAAAAAATTCCAGGAATTCCCTGAATTCCCGTTTTTTTCAAACCCTTTTTTCACCCTTTTTTCTGGCGACTACTCCTCCCACATTTTCCAACCCACTTCAACCGTTCCACTGTCAAAACATTTCTCTTAATCAGGACAAAAAACAAAGTTGCATTTTGAACTGGAAAAATTCCCGGTTTTCCCGAAATTCCACTATTCAAGTTTTTTAGAATTTTCCAAAAAATTCCTTTTTTCCCGAAATTCCCAAATTTCCATGAAATTCCCATTGAAACGAATGGGACATTCTTCAAAGTTCCACAATTCGCACTCGTCCTGCACATTCAAACTACAATTTTTTCCAAGTTGTAAAAAATTCCAGGAATTCCCAGAATTCCCTTTTTTTTTCTAAACGCTTTTTTTACCCTTTTTTCTGGCTACAACACCTCCCACATTTTTCAACTCACTTCAACCATTCCAACGACAAAACATTCCTCCTAATCAGGACAAAAAACAAAGTTGCATTTTGAACTGGAAAAATTCCCGGTTTTCCTGAATTTCCAGGAATTCCGTAATACCATTTCTCAATTAAAAATGTAACTACTTCAACATTTCTCAACCGTTTTGAAAAATTCCAACACCAACCATTTGAACTCATTCAGACTATTCAAGTTTTTTATCATTTTCCAAAAAATTCCCGTTTTCCCGAAATTCCCAAATTTCCATGAAATTCCTATTGAAATGAATGGGACATTCTTCAAAGTTCCACAATTCGCACTCGTCCTGCACATTCAAACTCAACTTTTTCCAAATTGTAAAAAATTCCAGGAATTCCCGGTTTTTTTTAAACCCTTTTTTTCACCCTTTTTTCTGGCTACAACACCTCCCACATTTTTCAACTCACTTCAACCGTTCCAACGACAAAACATTCCTGCTAATCAGGACAAAAAACGAAGTTGCATTTTGAACTGGAAAAATTCCCGGTTTTCCTGAAATTCCAGGAATTCCGTAATACCATTTCTCAATTAAAAATGTACCTACTTCAACATTTCTCGACTGTTTTGGAAAATTCCAACACCAACCATTTGAACTCATTCTGCACATTCAAGTTTTTTAGCATTTTCCAAAAAATTCCCGTTTTCCCGAAATTCCCAAATTTCCATGAAATTCCCATTGAAATGAATGTGACATTCTTCAAAGTTCCACAATTCGCACTCATCCTGCACATTCAAACTCAAATTTTTCCAAGTTGTAAAAAAAATTCCAGGAATTCCCAGAATTCCCGTTTTTTTTTCAAACCCTTTTTTCACCCTTTTTTCTGGCGACTACTCCTCCCACATTTTCCAACCCACTTCAACCGTTCCACCGTCAAAACATTTCTCTTAATCAGGACAAAAAACGAAGTTGCATTTTGAACTGGAAGAATTCCCGGTTTTCCCGAAATTCCAGGAATTCCGTCATACCATTTCTCAATTAAAAATGTTACTACTTCAACATTTCTTGACCGTTTTGAAAAATACCAACACCAACCATTCAACCTCATTCAGACTATTTAAGTTTTTTAGCATTTTCCAAAAAATTCCAGTTTTCCCGAAACTCCCAAATTTCCATGAAATTCCCATTGAAATTAATGTGACATTCTTCAAAGTTCCACAATTGGCACTCATCCTGCACATTCAAACTCACATTTTTCCAAGTTGTAAAAAAATTCCAGGAATTCCCAGAATTCCCGTTTTTTTTCAAACCCTTTTTTTCTGGCGACTACTCATCCCACATTTTCCAACCCACTTCAACCATTCCACCATCAAAACATTTCTCTTAATCAGGACAAAAAAACGAAGTTGCATTTTGAACTGGAAAAATTCCCGGTTTTCCCGAAATTCCAGGAATTCCGTCATACCATTTTTCAATTAAAAATGTTACTACTTCAACATTTCTCGACCGTTTTGAAAAATTCTAACACCAACCATTTCAACTCATTCTGAACATTCAAGTCTTGTAGCATTTTTTTTTTTAAATTCTCGCTTTTCCCGAAATTCCCAAATTTCCATGAAATTCCCATTGAAATTAATGGGACATTCTTCAAAGTTCCACAATTCGCACTCGTCCTGCAATCTCAAACAAAAATTATTACAAATTGTAAAAAAGTCCAGGAATTCCCAGAATTCCCGTAGTTTTTCAAACCCTTTTTTCACCCTTTTTTCTGGCGACGACTCCTCCCACATTTGTCAAGCCACTTCAATCGTTCCACCCTCAAAACATTCCTCTTAATCAAACGAAGTTGCATTTTATCCTGGAAAAATTCCCGGTTTTCCCGAAATTCCGTCATGCCATTTCTCAATTAAAAATGTTACCACTTCAACATTTCTCGACCGTTTTGAAAAACTCCAACACCAACCATTTGAACTCATTCTGCACATTCAAGATTTTTAGCATTTTTTTTTAAATTCTCGCTTTTCCCGAAATTCCCAAATTTCCATGAAATTCCCATTGAAATGAATGAGAAATTCTTCAAAGTTCCACAATTCGCATTCGTCCTGCACATTCAAACTCAAATTTTTCCAAGTTGTAAAAAATTCCAGGAATTCTCAGAATTCCCGTTTTTTTTTTAAAACCCTTTTTTTCCACCCTTTTTTCTGGCTACAACACCTCCCACATTTTTCAACTCACTTCAACCGTTCCACCGTCAAAACATTTCTCTTAATCAGGACAAAAAAGAAGTTGTATTTTGAACTGGAATAATTCACGATTTTCCTGAAATTTCAGGAATTCCGTAATACAATTTCTCAATTAAAAATGTTACTACTTCAACATTTCTCGACCGTTTTGAAAAATTCCAACACCAACCATTTGAACTCATTCAGACTATTCAAGTTTTTTAGAATTTTCCAAAAAATTCCTGTTTTCCCAAAATTTCCATGAAATTCCCATTGAAATGAAAGGGACATTCTTCAAAGTTCCACAATTCGCACTCATCCTGCACATTCAAACTCAAATTTTTCCAAGTTGTAAAAAAAATTCCAGGAATTCCCAGAATTCCCGTTTTTTTCAAACCCTTTTTTCACCCTTTTTTCTGGCGACTACTTCTCCCACATTTTCCAACCCACTTCAACCATTGCACCGTCAAAACATTTCTCTTAATCAGGACAAAAAACGACGTTGCATTTTGAACTGGAAAAATTCCCGGTTTTCCCGAAATTCCAGGAATTCCGTCATACCATTTCTCAATTAAAAATGTTACTACTTCAACATTTCTTGACCGTTTTGAAAAATGCCAACACCAACCATTTGAACTCATACAAGTTTTTTAGCATTTTCAAAAAAATTCACGTTTTCCCGAAAATCTCAAACCTCCATGAAATTCCCATTGAAATGGATGGGACATTCTTCAAAGTTCCACAATTCACACATTTTTCATCCGATTCAAACGTTTCCAACATCAACACATTCCACTCATCCAACTAACACTTTCCCAAGTTCCAAACCAAATTCCGTTTTTCCTGGAAATTCAAACTCTTCAACATTCAAACCATTCCAACATTCAAACTATTCTTACATTCATACTACATTCTGTCAGCATTTCACTTCAACCTCAGCATTGGAGCATTCACACACAATTTCTTCAGGAATTGCCTCATCTAGTCTTATTTGTGTTGTTGCACAGTGTAACATGTATTTTTTTTGCGTAATAAAGACATAACAGCGGGAATGTGGCGCTCATAAAGTAAACAGAGGACAGAGTGAAGGAGAGAAAAATGAAAGATTCAGCTGAAATCCCTTGAGAAGACTACAGAGACCTTACGCTGCCCCGGTGTTTGAGAGAGTGTGTTTGTGCATGCAAAGGTTACAGCAGATAGATGAGAGAGACAATACAGTCCGAGGTCACAACGGTGATGGTATTAGCAGGACGTAAACGACAACATATCTTACAATCCTAACTCCTGTGTGGTAAAAATGTCAACTGATCATGAGAAAGTTGTTGCTGGATGATACCCAACAACGCTATTCGGATGCGAATGTGATGTTTCTCAACAACCAGCGTCATTGTTCTGCCCTCGCTACTCGTTCCCAGTGTGTGCAGCTAGACAGATAGTTAACAGCATGAAGAAACAGAAACTCCAGAAGATTTGTTGAGGTTTGATTTTCTTTCTTTTGAATTGTTTTCCTTTCCTCAATCGTATTTCGTTACACTTCTTCCTTCACTTAGGTTTGTAAGACTTAAAATATGAGCATAAATTAAACATTAAAAAAGTATAACGTCTATTGTGTATTATATATAAATAATGTCCATAGTGTATTTAAGAAAAAAAACATATAGAAATGAAACCACAGTCACATCAAACATTGCACACAATGTATGTGACTCATCACAATTAAACTTAAGGTGTAGCGTTATCACCCTCTACTGGTCAATTTTTAGCGCTGCATGTTTTAAAATAGCTTTTATCAGCAGAGTTACTCTCAGACAAATAATAACACGACCACAAATACAAAACCCAAAACCAGTGAAGTTAGCACGTTGTGTAAATGGTAAATAAAAACAGAATATAATGATTTGCAAATCATTTTCAACCTATATTCAATTGAATAGACTGCAAAGACAAGGTACTTAATAGTCAAACTGGAAAACGTTGTTATTTTTTTGCAAATATTAGCTCATTTGGAGTTTGATGCCTGCAACATGTTTCAAAAAAGCTGGCATAAGTGGCAAAAAAGACTGAGAAAGTTTAGAAATGTTCATCAAACACTTATTTGGAACATCCCACAGGTGAACAGGCTAATTGGGAACAGGTGGGTGCCATGATTGGGTATAAAAGCAGCTTCCATGAAATACTCAGTCATTCACAAACAAGGATGGGGCGAGGGTCACCACTTTGTGAACAAATGCGTGAGAAAATTGTCGAACAGTTTAAGAACAACATTACTGAACCAGCTATTGCAAGGAATTTTGGGATTTCACCATCTACGGTCCGTAATATCATCAAAAGGTTCAGAGAATCTGGAGAAATCACTGCACGTAAGCGATGATATTACGGACCTTCGATCCCTCAGGCGGTACAGCATCAAAAAGCGACATCAGTGTGTAAAGGATATCACCACATGTGCTCAGGAACACTTCATAAAACCACTATCAGTAACTACAGTCCGTCGCTACATCTGTAAGTGCAAGTTAAAACTCTCCTATGCAAAGCGAAAGCCATTTATCAACAACACCCAGAAACTTCGCCGGCTTTGCATGGCCCAAACTCATCTAAGAAGGACTAATGCAAAGTGGAAAAGGGTTCTGAGGTCTGAGGAGTCCACATTTCAAATTGTTTGTTGCAAACTGTGGACGTCGTGTCCTCCGGAACAAAGAGGAAATGAACCATCCGGATTGTTCTAGGCACAAAGTTCAAAAGCCAGCATCTGTGATGGTATGGGGGTGTGTTAGTGCCCAAGGCATGGGTAACTTACACATCTGTGAAGGCACCATTAATGCTGAAAGGTACATACAGGTTTTGGAGCAACATATGTTGCCATCCAAGCAACGTTATCATGGACGCCCCTGCTTATTTCAGCATGACAATGCCAAGCCACGTGTTACAACAGCATGGCTTCATAGTAAAAGAGGGTGGCTACTAGACTGGCCTGCCTGTAGTCCAGACCTGTCACCCATTGAAAATGCGTGGCGCATTATGAAGCCTTAAATACCACAACTTAAGCTGTACATCAAGCAAGAATGGGAAAGAATTCCACCTGAGAAGCTTCAAAAATGTGTCTCCTCAGTTCCCAAACGTTTACTGAGTGTTGTTAAAAGGAAAGGCCATGTAACACAGTGGTTAAAATGCCCCTGTGCCAACTTTTTTGCTGCCATTAAATTCTAAGTTAATGATTATTTGCAAAAAAAAACATGTTTTTTAGGTCAAACATTAAATATCTTGTCTTTGCAGTCTATTCAATTGAATATAAGTTGAAAGTGATTTGCAAATCATTGTATTCTGTTTTTATTTACGAATTACACAACGTGCCAACTTCACTGGTTTTGGGGTTTGTACAACATGTGTGTTTACATCTGTATAATGTTCAACACCATGAGTGTATGCTTGATTACAAGTGACTGTGTCAGTGTGTAGGGTGTGTGTTGGTTCTGCAGCGAGCACAGATGTTAACATATAACAGCAGATGGTGGTCTGTGGTGATACATCGGCAGTGGGGGAGGAGACCGGGATGATGGATCCATTACTATTTCACTTTCACTTCTTCTGTCTCGTTGCCTCAAACATAACCAAGCTGTTGTCTATTCGTGGCCATTACAAAACAAAATAAAAAGAGTTTCTAGTCGACTTAAAACCTTTGAACTAGTGACAATTACTGTATGCAAATAGTTAGTGGAGATCTTGTGTGATCTTTAAGGGATGGTTCTGATAATGTGAAAATGTAATCTGAAACCCTTCTCTTTGGAAGGAGATTTGACTATCTAAATTGAAGTAATGACAGTTTGATGACTGATGGCGAGAGGCATTTTTCGCCGCAAGGCTTCACCCAACCACGAATGGGTAAGAAAAAGTGTTGACCCATCCAGCATTTCAGGGTGTCATCACCATTACTTGAACCAATTCTGATCAAGATCTGATATTGTGGAGCTGACAATGGAAGCTAAACTAACAATTTCAAAAAATAAATCGGTGCGAAAATTGAATTTTTGGATTAAAAAAAAAGATATTGAACAAACAACGATAGGTTAATCTGCAAAATATGTTGCAAACCAGTCATTGCTAGCAACCTGAACACATTTCTTCTTTTCTATTACTTAGACACAACGTTAAAGGGGAACATTATCACAATTTCAGAAGGGTTAAAACCATTAAAAATCAGTTATTTTTCAAAGTTTTTTTCAAAATTTTACCCATCACGCAATATCCCTAAAAAAAGCTTCAAAGTGCCTGATTTTAACCACCCGTCCATTTTCCTGTGACGTCACATAGTGAAGACAACACAAACAAACATGGCGGATAGAACAGCAAGCTATAGCGACATTAGCTCGGATTCAGACTCGGATTTCAGCGGCTTAAGCGATTCAACAGATTACGCATGTATTGAAACGGATGGTTGTAGTGTGGAGGCAGGTAGCGAAAACGAAATTGAAGAAGAAACTGAGCCATATCGGTTTGAACCGTATGCAAGCGAAACCGACGAAAACGACACGACAGCCAGCGAGGACGAATTCGGCGATCGCCTTCTAACCAACGATTGGTATGTGTTTGTTTGGCATTAAAGGAAACTAACAACTATGAACTAGGTTTACAGCATATGAAATACATTTGGCAACAACATGCACTTTGAGAGTGCAGACAGCCCAATTTTCATCAATTAATATATTCTGTAGACATACCCTCATCCGCTCTCTTTTCCTGAAAGCTGATCTGTCCAGTTTTGGAGTTGATGTCAGCAGGCCAGGGAAGCTAGGGTCGATATTCTTCTCTTGATCATCTTCGGTGGCATAAGGGATGGTGTGAGCCAAGACATCCAGGGGGTTTAGCTCGCTCGTCTGCGGGAACAAACTGCCGCCATTGCTTGCCGTGCTACCGAGGTCCTTTGTCCCTGAATTGCTCACACACTCCGGCAGATTCAATGGGGGTCTGGCGGCATATTTCTTTGACTTTATCGTTGGAAATGCATCTGCTTTGAGTGTCGCAGGATATCCACACATTCTTGTCATCTCTGTCGTAGCATAGCTTTCGTCGGTAAAGTGTGCGGAACAAACGTCCAATTTCTTGCCACTTTGGCATCTTTGGGCCACTGGTGCAACTTGAATCCGTCCCTGTTCGTGTTGTTACACCCTCCGACAACACACCGACGAGGCATGATGTCTCCAAGGTACGGAAAACAGTCGAAAAAACGGAAAATAACAGAGCTGATTTGACTCGGTGTTTGAGAAAATGGCGGATTGCTTCCCGATGTGACGTCATCGCTCCGAGAGCGAATAATAGAAAGGCGTTTAATTCGCCAAAATTCACCCATTTAGAGTTCGGAAATCGGTTAAAAAAATATATGGTCTTTTTTCTGCAACATCAAGGTATATATTGACGCTTACATAGGTCTGATGATAATGTTCCCCTTTAAAAACAGTACCGAGACCGTGTTAAAATACGACAAAAAACTAGCGTTACCTCAAAACCACAACATGTAGAAAATAAAAACACAAAATGCAAGCATAATAGAGTTGTTGTTTAAAGACACTGTCTATTATGACAAGCAGCACCACAGACGTGTATATACGACCATAGTAAACATTGCCAAAAAATACTTGTTTCCTAAAAAAAAAAAATTGTTTTCATAAATAAAAGAAACGATAAGTAAAATCGGCATTTATTTCATATATATATATATATATATATATATATATATATATATATATATATATATATGTATATATATATATATATATATATATATGTCTTAATAAGGTTATCCAAAAAATAGTGCTCGATACCGTAGTAGAGCGCAATATATGTATGTGTGGGAAAAAAAATCACAAGACTACTTCATCTCTACAGGCCTGTTTCATGAGGGGGTTCCCTCAATCATCAGGAGATTTTAATGGGAGCATTCACATACCATGGTTTATATAGGGCACAGAGTGGGTGGGTACAGGCTGGTGTAGGGGCGTGGTGATATATGCTGGACTGGTCTGAATGTATATCTGCAAAGCTTTGCAAATATATTACAAAATACCTATTCTGTCCAGACCAGTCATCCCTCAACAAGCGCAGCGAAATTGTATCAGCATGCCGCCACAGACGGAAACACCTCCTAGGTAACACATGAGCCAATCACCACGCCCCTACACCAGCCTGTACCCACCCACTCTGTGCCCTGTATAAACCATGGTATGTGAATGCTCCCATTAAAATCTCCTGATGATTGAGGGAACCCCCTCATGAAACAGGCCTGTAGAGATGAAGTAGTCTTGTGATTTTTTTTCCCACACATACATATATATATATATATATATATATATATATATATATATATATATATATATATAAGGTTTGGACACACCTTCTCATTCACAACAACAACTGGTGGTCCCAACCCCATTGATGAAGCAAAACAATTCCACTAATCAACGCTTATTAGGCACACCTGCGAAGTGAAAACCATTTCAGGTGACTACCTCCTGAAGCTCATCGAGAGAATGCCAAGAGTGTGCAAAGAACTAATCAGAGCAAAGGGTGGCTATTTTGAAGAAACTAGAATATAAAACATGTTTCGGTTATTTCACCTTTTTTTGGTTAAGTACATAACTCCACATGTGTTCATTCATAGTTTTGATGCCTTCAGTGACAATCTACAATGTAAATAGTCATGAAAATAAACAAAACGCATTGAATGAGAAGGTGTGTGTATATATGCATATATATATATATATATATATATATATATATATATATATATATATATATATATATATATATATATATATATATATATATATATATATACAGACATAAGTATATCTATATAGATAGATATAGATGTATACAGTATATTGTTGCGTTTTGGACCAGTTGTTCCTCCCAGGGAATTCAAGTCACAAGTCGCTCCCAAGCTCTTTACGACACTTAAAGCTGAGTTGAAAAACCACCAGAGACAGAATAGGTATTTTGTAATATATTTGCAAAGCTTTGCAGATATACATTCAGACCAGTCCAGCATAGAACATTCAAATGCGCCCCTAAGATCGTCTGTCTCCCCCGAAACACCCTCTCCCCTCTTAAGTCCCTGGCAGTCCTCTCTCTCTAGCCAAAACAAATGTCCATTATCTCTCTCTAACATTCCTCATTCAAGGTTAAGCACACATAAAAATAAAAAGAAGTAACACTTAAATTCGGATATATGTAAATATCTGCCTCCAACAATATACATACACACATATTAGGGGTGTGCATCTCGACCTTCAATAGCGCTCACATATGCATCTAGATCAGTGGTTCTTAACCTGGGTTCGACCGAACCCTAGGGGTTCGGTGAGTCGGCCTCAGGGGTTCGGCGGAGGTCAAGACACACCCGACTCATCGTGTAAATACAAACTTCTCCCTATCGGCGTATTACGGATACGGCAACAGCTGACTGGTTTGCAGGTGTGTAATTTGTTGTGAGTCTATGCACTGTGTTGGTTTTGTTCTTTGAACAAGGTGATGTTCATGCACGGTTCATTTTCTGCACCAGTAAAAAAAACATGGTAACACTTTAGTATGGGGAACATATTCACCATTAATTAGTTGCTTATTAACATGCAAATTAGTAACATATTGGCTCTTAACTAGTCATTATTAAGTACTTATTAATGCCTTATTCGGCATGGCCTTATTATAACCCTAACCCTCTAACCCTGGCTGTAATCCTCTAACCCTAACCCTAACCAAATAACTCTAAATTAAGTCTTTATTACTTAGAATATGTTCCTCATACTAAAGTGTTACCAAAAACATATAACTTTGTCTTGAATTTGAAAAAAAAAAACATTGTATTTTTCACTAAAGAAGGGTTCGGTGAATGCGCATATGAAACTGATCTAGATACATGGGTTATGATACGATTCACTAACAATACTTTTTAAAAATAGTATGTTTCAATGCTTTTACCCGATCATTATCAGGACAAAAAAATTTATGTAGGTAAAAAAAATGACCTATATCGAGATATATATTTTTGTCCATATCGTGCAGAACTATTAACAGACATACAATAGAACAATCATTTCTAAAATAAATCTGGTCTAAAAGTACCAAATGTGCACATAGAGACAAACATTACACTCGCAATCCCACAATTTAGGGTGGCAAACCTTTTAGAAACTAAGGGCTACTTTATGGGTATTGAATAACACCAGGGTGTGATACTCACTTCTAAAATAACAAATGTGCTCAGTTTACTTTTCTATTATATGTTCCATATACATTTCTTTGTTCATGAAATAATGTTAGACAGTATTGATGTATCACAGTAATAAATCAAACCTGATTTAACAAGGTGAGAAACAGATACTTATCAATATGTGACAATATACCTTAAATTGTCACTTATACAACATTTCTTAATTTATCCCCATGTTTAATTTTCATAAACCCCCAACATTTGATTTTTTACAATTATTAACTGGAATTTGCTGTAAACGTTATCAATTAAGTAATATTATTTATTACTGGAGCCAAGGTTTTTAAAACGATGGCCACTGACATTACACACACACACACACACACACACACACACACACACACACACACACACACACTCACACACACACATACACCCTCCTCTCTTTGTCTGTTCCTTTCTCATCATTTCCTGTTGACTTTTAAAAAAATGTTTTAAGGATGTTTGTGATTTCTGATAGTTTGTGAGGACACCAAAGGGACTTTCTGTGTGTGTGTGCATGCTGGCAGAGCAGCGCATACAACACGGTTCAGCTTTTTATTATGACTTTGTGAATAAATAGAAAGCTGATCCATCACCCCCTTGTTATGTTTGTTTGTTTAGCACTTTTATATTGCGTTCAAAGTCTGCAAACCTTTACTAAAATATGGATTTTGTCAAGACTAGAACCCATTATTCATATTTACGTTGTTCCTTATGGAGAAATGTGCTTCACTATATAAACTTTTATATTAACGAGCCATGTCCAAGAACCCATTCAGTTTGTAAACCAATGTTTCCACTGTACTGCCATTTTCAAATCTACACTAAAAATAGCAATACACTAAATGATATTTGCAATAACTGCACCACGTTTTGTGATCCCGGATTGTAGTCAGTCCGACGTGTTCCATAGTCTATACTGTGTTGGGATGCATTATTTTATTGTACACAGTCACTAAATAATCATTTTTAAAAACACACACTGGTTTATTGACATATTTAAGCTGAGCTCAGCTAGTCTATGAGAAATTGCAGTTCACCCATGTAATGAATCAGTTCTCACGATTAACTGTAATGGAGAGTCAATCCAACCATCTTTCACATTCTTTCATTCCAGGCAATCGAGCTGGAGCCTCATCGATCTGCCTTTTTCTCCAATACAAATTATTACCACATCCCATTTTTCCAAAATTGCATCTGCATTCTCATTTGCAGAGACCATTTCTAGATGACTTTTTAAGTGTCCTCTCTGTCCAACAACTCCCTTCGAAGAAACATTTTTCTTGCAATAACAAAACACCTCGAAGGTTAGGGATCTAAAATCGTGCATCCTTTAAACTGATAGTGTGTGGAAATCAGTCCTGAAGTGGAACCATCAAGGTGGTTTCGCTAGTGTACTTCTAAAGCAGTGGTTCTTAACCTGGGTTTGATCAAACCCTAGGGGTTCGGTGAGTCGGGCTCAGGGGTTCGGTGGAGGTCAAGACACACACCCGACTCATCGTGTAAATAAAAACTTCTCCCTATCGGCGTATTACGGATACGGCAACAGCAGAAGTCAAGACTGATTTGCAGGTGTGTAATTTGTTGTGAGTTTATGCACTGTGTTGGTTTTGTTCTTTGAACAAGGTGATGTTCATGCATTTTGTGCACCAGTAATAAAACATGGTAACACTTTAGTATGGGGAACATATTCACCATATATTAGTTGCTTGTTAACATGCAAATTAGTAACATATTTTCTCTTAACTAGTCATTATTAAGTACTTATTAATGCATTATTCGGCATGGCCTTATTATAACCCTAACCCTCTAACCCTAACCAAATAACTCTAAATTAAGTCTTTGTTATTTAGAATATGTTCCCCATACTAAAGTGTTACCAAAAACATATAACTTTGTCTTGAATTTGAAAAAAAATAATTTAGAAGGGTTCGGTGAATGCGCATATGAAACTGGTGGGGTTCGGTACCTCCAACAAGGTTAAGAACCACTGTTCTAAAGACAATACTATGCATACTTGCCAACCTTGAGACCTCTGATTTCGGGAGGTGGGGGGTGGGGGCCGTGGTTGGGGTGGGGCGGGGGCGTGGCTAAGAGGGGAGGAGTATATTTACAGCTAGAATTCACCAAGTCAAGTATTTCATATATATATATATATATATATATATATATATATATATATATATATAAGAAATACTTGACTTTCAGTGAATTCTAGCTATATATATAATTATTTTATTATTTATATATATATATATATATATATATATATATATATATATATATATATATATATATATATATATATAAATAAAAGAGATACTTGAATTTCAGTGTTCATTTATTTACACATATACACACACGTAACACTCATCTACTCATTGTTGAGTTAAGGGTTGAATTGTCCATCCTTGTTCTATTCTCTGTCACTATTTTTCTAACCATGCTGAACACCCTTTCGCAGGTACCCAGAAAGGTTTCGAGTACCACCAAAAAAACTGAATCTCTGAAGACAGTACAAAAATCTGTTTTAAAGGTGTACAAATATAAGAGTTCAGTACTAAAAAAAAAAAAAAAAGAATGTGGCTTAAGTACAGTTTTTTAATTGAGCTGCTGCATTTTTTGGTTGGGTTGTTTATTTATTTTGAGGAACTTCTCCATTTCTAAAAGGGGAGGAATGTAATAGAGTGATCTATGTTTGTCTGTTGCCATCTCCTGGTGAATGTTGGCTATAGCGTACTGGGGTTACTTTTTGGTTGGCCAACGATTTACGTGGTGTTGCGCACCTGACGTCAAGTGTGTGAGTCTGTTCTGAAGTCTACAGTAAAGAGACGTACTTCATCACCTCGCCTGGTTATTGCCTCCAACTCAATATATTACAACAACATTGCTGTTTACGGCAGACGAACTGCTTTACGGTAGAAAAAAACATGACTGCTGTTGTTGTGTGTTGTTACCGCGCTAGGAGGACGTTAATGAAACTGCCTAACAATAAACCCACATAAGAAACCAAGAACTCGCCCTCCATCATTCTACAGTTATAACGTGTGTTGTGGGAAAGCGGACGTGAATACAGGCTGTTGACACGTCACTCAGGTCCGCATGGAGCTGGAGGGGGCATGGCTTCCAGCTCCGCCTGAATTTCGGGAGATTTTCGGGAGAAAATTTGTCCCGGGAGGTTTTCGGGAGAGGTGCTGAATTTCGGGAGTCTCCCGGAAAATCCGGGAGGGTTGGCAAGTATGATACTAGGAACAACATGCAAATGTAACAATGTGTTTTTGTGCTCCAGAACTCTATTTAGAAAAGGGTTTCTAAGTCATTCATTATGGTTGTAGTCTGTATCTTGGTTCCGTTGAATTGGATCACCATTAAAAGAAAACTGCAGTTTTTTGGGGAATTTTGTCGATCATCCACAATCCTTATGTAAGACAAGCGCACACACACTGCAAAAACTGATATCTAAGTAGGATTAAATATCTCAAATAAGGGTGATATTTGCATATTTTCTGACTGATAAGATAATTATTCTTCTCATTAAACAGATTTTATGTTAGTGTTTTACTTGTTTTAAGGGTTTTGGTCCTAAATGATCTTAGTAAGATATTACAGCTTGTTGCTGAGGATTTATGACCTATATTAGGGGTCGGCAACCCGCGGCTCTTTGATCACTCTGATGCGGCTCAGCTGCATACTTGCCGACCCCCCCGATTTTCCCGGTGGACTTCCGGATTTCAGTGTCTCTCGCAGAAAACTTCCGGGATTAATATTCTCCGGTTTTCACCCTTACAATAATAATAAGGGCGTGCCATGATGGTACAGCATTTAGCGCCCTCTACAATCTGTATAAACAGCGTGCCAGCCCAGCCTCTTGTTATATGCATCTTCTGCTTGCACACGTAAGTGACAGCAAGGCATACTTGGTCAACAGCCACACAGGTTACACTGACGGTGGCCATATAAAACAACTTTAACACTCTTACTAATAATGCGCCACACTTTGAACCAAAACCAAACAAGAATGACAAACACATTTCAGGAGAACATCTGCACCTTAACACAACATAAACACAACAGAACTAATACCCAGAATCCCATGCAGCCCTGACTCTTCCGGGCTACATTATACACCCCTGCTACCACCAAACCCCGCCCCCACCCCAACCCTGCTCCCTCACACATCAACCCCCGCCCCCTCTGTGCGTCGGTTGAGGTGGGCGGGGTTTGGTAGCGGGGGTGTATAATGTAGCCCGGAAGATTTAGGGCTGCATGGGATTCTGGGTATTTGTTCTGTTGTGTTTATGTTGTGTTACGCTGCAGATGTTCTCCCGAAATGTGTTTGTCATTCTTGTTTGGTGTGGGTTCACAGTGTGGCGCATTATTAGTAAGAGTGTTGAAGTTTTTTATACCGCCACAGTCAGTGTTACCTGTGTGGTTGTTGACCAAGTATGCTTTGCTGTCACTTACGGGTGCAAGCAGAAGCCCCATACAGCTTGTGGCTGGGTCGGCACGCTGGTTGTAGTGGGCGCTAAAAGATTTTTGTGGCTCCCATTGTTTTCTTTAATTTGTGAAACTGGTCAAAATGGCTCTTTGACTGGTAAAGGTTGCCGACCCCTGACCTATATTGAGTAAAACATGCTTGAAACTAGAATATCAACTGATGCAAAACTGTGTCATTAACACTCACAAGTATAAAACGACTTTTTTTAAAGTAATAATTTCTTACTTCAAGCATGAAGAAAAAAATCATGATGCCGAGCGCATATCATTATGTCAAGATAATGGCACTAGCATTTACTTCATTTAAGAATATTCTTCAACATATTGAGCATAAAGGTCAAATTTTTGTTTTCTACCAAGAAAAGTGCACTTGTTTTAAGTGAGAATATACTTATTTTAAGGTGTTTTTGGGTTCATTGAGGACATAAGCATTGGGACACTTAGGACTAAAACTGGACAAAAGTATTGGGACACTTGGGACTAACACTTGACAAAAGTATTGGGACACTAAGGACGAAAACTGGACAAAAGTATTGGGACACTTAGGACTCAAACTGGACAAAAGTATTGGGACACTTCGGACTACCACTGGACAAAAGTATTGGGAAACTACACTGGACAAAAGTATTGGGACACTTAGGACTACAACTTGACAAAAGTATTGGGATACTTAGGACAAGAACTGGACAAAAGTATTGGGACACTTAGGACTAGTTTGACTTGTTTTGGAAAGTCTTGACAAGCCGAATTTTCCTGTTCTATTTGCAGATCATTTTGCTTAGTTAGTTCAAATAAAATACCCCTAATTTTTGTATTTTTTTCTTCTTGTCTTTGAACACTGACTTTTTGCAGTGCAGATACTTAGTAAAGCACAAAGTATTGCTAAGTACTGAACAAGAAATACAAACAACGGATATATTAAACAATCACTTACTGTACAATGTCTGCTCTCACTGGGATGCCGACTGATATGATGTGTATATATTCCCATTTAGATGCAGGCATGATTTATAATCTAGAATTGACTTTTGCCAACTCAGAGGTGATGCAGCAGCTCAATATGTCATGTATGTATAAATAGTCTGTCTGCGTTAGCGATTATAATAACAATATTGCTAATACTCGGTTAATATTCAGATCATGAGATGTAAATAGAGTATTGTTGGCGTTTTTGGATGATTTTTCAGGGGGCTTTATGGGAGCAAAAAAGTACTCCCATTAGCTGCTGGTACTTGTGAATTTTACGACTTAGAATGCATCAAAAAAAATTAAAAACATTGATTTTCTTGTCTTACATAAGGATTGTGAATGATAGGTAAAATTAAAAAAAAATGGTAAAATAGTTTTCATAGAAAGTAGAAGGAATTAGTAGAAATCAAACCAAATTATGGTCCATGAATTAAACAACAAGGATACACCCAATGGATTGTTTACACAGTTTTCAAGAAAAGAGAGTCAAATAGCTGTTAGAGGATCAGTTTGGTTGTGTTAAAAAGATAAATGTGAGGGAGGAAGAAGGAATGGTTAGCTAAAGTACGATAAATGGTTAAAAAGAAGTAGTCATAGTACAGCAGTATGGAATTGTGGGTAATGTGTACATCCATAATAGACCTGCCAACCTTGAAGAAATGCATACATTTTTACGACTTAATTTAGATTTTTTTTTTTTTAATGATTTGTTTTCCGATCATGTTTTAGTATTATATTTAAAGGGTTTCCTGTCATGTTTTAGTATTATATTTGAATGTTTTCCTATTATGTTTTAGTATTATATTTGAGTGTTTTCCTGTCATGTTTTAGTATTTGAGTGTTTTCCTATCATGTTTTAGTATTATATTTGAGGGTTTTCCTGATCATGTTTAGTATTATATTTGAGTGTTTTCTTATCATGTTTTAGTATTATATTTGAGTTTTCTTATCATGTTTTAGTATTATATTTGAGTGTTTTCTTATCATGTTTTGGTATTATATTTGAGTGTTTTCTTATCATGTTTTAGTATTATATTTGAGTGTTTTCTTATCATGTTTTAGTATTATATTTGAGTGTTTTCCTATCATGTTTAGTATGATATTTTAATCTGTTCCTGATCATGTTTTAGTATTATATTTGAGTGTTTTCCCGATCATGTTTTAGTATTATATTTGAGTGTTTTCCTGTCATGTTTTAGTATTTGAGTGTTTTCCTATCATGTTTTAGTATTATATTTGAGGGTTTTCCTGATCATGTTTAGTATTATATTTGAGTGTTTTCTTATCATGTTTTAGTATTATATTTGAGTTTTCTTATCATGTTTTAGTATTATATTTGAGTGGTTTCTTATCATGTTTTAGTATTATATTTGAGTGTTTTCTTATCATGTTTTAGTATTGTATTTGAGTGTTTTCTTATCATGTTTTAGTATTATATTTGAGTGTTTTCCTATCATGTTTAGTATGATATTTTAATCTGTTCCTGATCATGTTTTAGTATTATATTTGAGTGTTTTTCCGATCATGTTTCAGTATTATATTTGAGTGTTTTCCTATCATATATTTTAATGTTTTCCTGATCATGTTTTAGTATTATATTTGAGTGTTTTCCTGATCATGTTTTAGTATTATATTTGAGAGTTTTCTTATCATGTTTTAGTATTATATTTGAGAGTTTCTTATCATTTGTCAGTATTATATTTGAGTGTTTTCCTGATCATGTTTTAGTATTATATTTGAGTGTTTTCCTGATCATGTTTTAGTATTATATTTGAGTATTTTTCCGTTTTAGTATTAGGTTTCTCATAGTCATTCACATCGACGTCCCTTATGTGGGCTCTGTACCGAGGATGTCGTTGTGGCTTGTGCAGCCCTTTGAGACTTTTGTGATTTAGGGCTATATAAATAAACATTGATTGATTGATTGATTGATTGATTGATTGATTGATTTGTAACAAGGCAGACGGGAAAATGTCCACCATGATGCGATGTCATCTCTCTTTGCAGCCACAACTGTCAACTATTTCGCTTCTTAGCTCTCTTTGTCGCAAGCGAAAACGACGGAGGGGGGGGGTAAGGACGTTGGGTGTTATTGCAGTTGCAACAGTGTTTATTGCAAATGTTGATCAGAAATCAGAAAAGCACTCTGAACAATTTATATATACACACACGGGAAATAATGTTTTTCCGCTAGCTTCGATTTTTTTTAGAAAGGTCCCGGTGGAGCGTACGCCGGTGCCTTCAACACGGAAACAAATCCAGGTTTCAAAGACTGAACTTAAAACTGAATCTGGCTGAATGCAACAAAATGCATAACTGTGTAGGGGTCATATTCAGATTTTTTTTCTACATTTAAAACATCTTGTGGTCTACATCAGGGATTCCCAAACTGCGCGTACTACCAGTGGTACCGGGGCTCCATCTCGAGGTATGCCAAATAATGACTTGATTGTCTATATCTAAACACAGTGTTACTGTTCAAACTAATGTTATAGTGGTTAAAAATAGTAAATATGACTGTTTAATAAAACCTTTGTTTTGTTTAAATGAATATTTACACCTACTATACTACTGTATTTTAATTTTTGGTCATTATGGTGGTACTTGGTGAACAAAGTTTGAAAACCACTGGTCTACATAACATGTAAAGGTGGTTCTTTGCTCAAAATGTTGCATGGATTTTGTTTTACAGAAAGTTTTCAAGCCGCTTTCTGGCCGTCCTTTCAGGATGTTTCTCCCTCGCCATCTTTGTTGTAGTTTTTAGTGCTTATCGGTTTCAAAAAGTAAAATGTATGACTTTTTTAGTACGCCGCTGTGTACACGGACGTAGGGAGAAGTACAGAGCGCCAATAAACCTTAAAGGCACTTCCTTTGCGTGCCGGCCCAGTCACATAATATCTACGGCTTTTCACACACACAAGTGAATGCCATGCATAATTGGTCAACAGCTATCCAGGTCACACTGAGGATGGCCGTATAAACAACTTTAACACTGTTACAATTATGCGCCACACTGTGAACCCACACCAAACAAGAATGACAAACACATTTCGGGAGAACATCCGCACCGTAACACAACATAAACACAACAGATCAAATACCCAGAATCCCTTGCAGCACTAACTCTTCCGGGACGCTACAATATACACCCCCTGCTACCTCCTACCTCCTACCCCCCACCTCAACCCCGCCCACCTCAACCTCCTCATGCTCTCTCAGGGAGAGCATGTCCCAAATTCCAAGCTGCTGTTTTGAGTCATGTTAAAAAAAAATAATGCACTTTGTAACTTCAATAATAAATATGGCAGTGCCATGTTGGCATTTTTCTCCATAACTTGAGTTGATTTATTTTGGAAAACCTTGTTACATTGTTTAATGCATCCAGCGGGGCATCACAACCAAAATTAGGCATAATAATGTGTTAATTTCACGACCGTATATATCGGTATCGGTTGATATCGGAATCGGTAATTAAGAGTTGGACAATATCGGAATATCGAATATTGGCAAAAAAGCCATTATCTCTAATCTCTAATATATACACATATACATATATATATATATATATATACATATATACATATATACATATATACATATATATATATATATATATATATATATATGTATATATATATATATATATATATGTGTGGGGAAAAAAATCACAAGACTACTTCATCTCTTACAGATGAGATGAAGTAGTCTTGTGATTTTTTTCCCCACACATACATATATTGCGCTCTACTACGGTATCGAGCACTATTTTTTGGATAACCTTATTAAGACATATATATATATATATATATATATATATATATATATATATATATATATATATATATATATATATGTTTTTTTCTTTTCTCATTGTACTTTTTGCTGTATTCCCAATTTCTGCACGTTTTGCACCTTGCCTAGGGCCAATGACAAACAAGTCACGGACCACAGATGGCCCCCGTGCTGCTCTTTGGGCACCCCAGCTGTAGAAACTAACTGTTTATGGCCACTATAGTCCGAGTCATGTACTATATTTGTTCATCCCCTGTCACATATTGGACGTAAGTCACAGGGTTGTCTTGCGTCAGCGCCAGGGGGAGTAATATCAGCTGTTCACCTGGCGGGTTTTTCCCTGTGTGGTAAGGAAGGGATATACGGGGTAGTCCTTCTTTATCTGCCGCCTTGTTTTTATCATGTATTACTGCCTTTCCACATGTTAATACTTTTGTATTTATAAATCAACCCAAAATTTGTACTTTGGAGCAATGTTCACGGACTCTAGTATTTGGCTTGTTAGATGCTAGATGTTGGATGCTAGAATATGTTTGATTTGTCAGCCTTAAAACCTCTAAAGGCTTAGTGGCCACATGCGTGGACAGCACCTTTTAGCTCTTATTTCCAAAATTGTGTACACTACTGAATTGGGGACTTATGGCCGCTTATGTGGACACTTATACTGCCATCTGGTGGTGTCAGAAGAGTATAACAAACAATTGAATTTGGAAAAAAAAAGTGTAAAAATAAGAATTAGCATGTCACTACACATGAAGTACACGTTTGTGTACTTATGGACTAAATACATCATATAACAAGATGATTCTTAGTTTTTATTCTAATTAGGGTCCAATAAGCCCAAATAGCAAAGAGAAATAAAAAAAAAAGCATGTAAACAAACAGCTTGGGCCTTAAGAGGTTAATTAATGCAGTGCTGCAGCTCGATGATTTTTGTGCACGTTTACGAGACGAGCGGCGAGGTGTGGCGTCGTTCTCGGGGGTGTGGCCGCGGAGTGAGAAACTGAATAGAGAGAGAAGCGAGGCGTGCTCAGGGGTTAAA
>NC_084578.2:10282500-10335000 GCF_033978685.3 Nerophis lumbriciformis
GTATTATCATTAAACACCTTTAACATGTTAACAATAATAACTATATTTATTAAACATACTTGTATTATCATTAAACACCTTAAATTTTTTAACAATATTAACTATATGTGTTAAACATGCTTGCATTATCATTAAACACCTTTAACTTGTTAACAAAAACATATATTTCATAAATAAGTAAATATAAACTATATATATGAATGAGGTAGATCACCACGACTTGATCAATTGAAAAGTAGCTCGCCTGCAGAAAAAGTGTGAGCACCCCTGCATTAAACAATGTAACTTTACCATGAATTGATTAACGTGAATGTGGGGTTGAGGTTGGTCCGCGGGTGGGGGGGCTGTATATTGTAGCGTCCCGGAAGAGTTAGTGCTGCAAGGGGTTCTGGGTATTTGTTCTGTTGTGTTACGGTGCGGATGTTCTCCCGAAATGTGTTTGTCATTCTTCTTTGGTGTGGGTTCACAGTGTGGCGCATATTTGTAACAGTGTTAAAGTTGTTTATACGGCCACCCTCAATGTGACCTGTACGGCTGTTGATCAAGTATGCGTTGCATTCACTTGTGTGTGTGTGTAAAAGCTGCATATATTATGTGAATGGGCCGGCACGCTGTTTGTATGGAGGAAAATCGGATGTAACGACAGGTTGTAGAGGACGCTAAAGGCGGTGCCTTTAAGGCACACTCCCAATATTGTTGTCCGGGTGGAAATCGGGAGAAATTCCTGAGAATGGTTGCCCCGGGAGATTTTCGGGACGGGCACTGAAATTCGGGAGTCTCCCGGGAAAATCGGGAGGGTTGGCAAGTATGCCCTACGTCCGTGTTTTACCGGATATGTTTTAAAAAGACATTAATTTTACTTTTTGAAACCAATACCGATAATTTCCGATATTACATTTTAAAGCATTTATCGGCCGATATTATCGGACATCTCTACTAAATATATATATTTTTAAACACAACACAACAACACAATGAAACATCATGGAAATCAGGACAGGGAATGTGTTCGAAAAGAAGCAGGAAGAAGCAAAAGATCATGGTGTCTTTCCCCATCACTCAGATTAGCTTTTTTAAACACATGATTATTTATACATAAATGATCTGATTCATAACTAACTACAAAATACAATGCATGACACCTGATACACCTTTGACACCCCTTAAAGTTGAAGCCTCATTATGCAGTTTATCACCTGACTGAGGATTTATTTTGATTTTAAAAGTTGGTTTATTGTGGCTGAAAGATGGACTTCTTGTACGACACTGTGGAACTAAATTGTTCTTGGGGCCACATTAACAAAAAACTAAAGACCGGGGTGCCACAATTCTCCCTTCACTATTTTTCTTATTTTGTATATTCCTAAAAAACAACATCAACTGTCGAGGACATTTGATATTTATTTATCTATTTTGTCTGCGTTACAAAATTCAGAAAACAACAAGTGAAGTGAATTATATTTATATAGTGCTTTTCTCTAGTGACTCAAAGCGCTTTACATAGTGAAACCCAATATCTAAGTTACATTTAAACCAATGTGGGTGGCACTGGGAGCAGGTGGGTAAAGTGTATTGCCCAAGGACACAATGTCAGTGACTAGGATGTCAGAAGCTGGGATCGAACCTGGAACCCTCAAGTTGCTGGCACGGCCACTCCACCAACCGACCTATACCGCCCCAACAACAGGAGCGCTCTGTGGTTTTTAAAGGCCGACTACCAAAAAGATAGTCTCGGGATGAGAACCAAATCCTGTTGTCAGGCTTTTTACTGACAGTTTGGTTATGTTTGGGTTTTCCTCTGTTTGTGTTTATTTCCTGTCTGCGCTCTTATTTTGGTTCCTTTTCCTGCAGCCTGGTACACCTGGTTGCAGTTGCCAATCAGGCTACTATTTATGCCTGCCTCACCCTCCAGTCAGGGCTCGATGATTGTATACTGTTGCCTGGTTCATGTCTCCTGGTTCCAGATTCCTGTTTTCCCTGCATTTCCTTTTGACATTAAAGTCATATTTCCCTGCGCTACGCCTGCCATCTCTGCATCTTGGGGTTCACCACCAAACAAATCATGACAGAAACATCGAACCCTGACGGGAGGGTGAGGCAGGCGTAAATAGTAGCCTGATTGGCAACTGCAACCAGGTGTGCCAGGCTGCCAATAAGAGACAGGTGAGGGAAATGAGCGCTCAGGGAGACATGCAGGGAATGGAACCAAAATAAGAGCGCTGACAGGAAATAAACACAAACCCAGAGGAAAACCCAAACATAACCAAACTGTCAGTAACAAGCCTGACACCGGTACTTTTTTTTGGCACCGACAAAATCCCGCTCGTCCTACCGGGCCCCGATTCACGTAAAATCCAAAGGTGCCCTGTTTTGGTACCTGGGTTGCGTGTGACGTCACGCCTGGTTGTGTCAATAAAGTACTCAATATTTTCTCAATAAATGTAATAGACTTTTTTTATATTGACAGAAAGACTATATGTACTGCTTCAAATTGCATACCTTTTAAACTTTAATAGTATCCAATATTGCATACTTGCCAACCTTGAGACCTCCGATTTCGGGAGGTGGGGGTTGGGGGCGTGGTCGGGGGTGGGGTAGGGCGGGGTGTGGTTGGGGGCGTGGTTAAGAGGGGAGGAGTATATTGACAGCTAGAATTCACCAAGTCAAGTATTTCATATATATATATATATATATATATATATATATATATATATATATATACATATATATATAGATATCTACATTCTGAAAATATGCAAACAAAACTGTCTTTAGATAATTGATACTTCAAACTTGCATAAATAAATATTAAGGAATATAACATAACTTGGCTTCTGAGAGTTTCAAAATGTAATGAATAAAATGCTAAAGTTGTTGATAAACAAGCAATTATTTTAATAATTAAATATGGTCATTTTAAATGAATTATTATGATAATTTAAAATCAATTATTTCAAATATGTTTATTTTAATGTATAATTCTATGGCTGGATGTAATAAGGAGTCACGAAAAAATACAAATAAAAATACAATTAATTTTGATATTTTTAGCAAAATATAGTAAAAATGTATTTTTTTTTAAATTAATAAATATATTTATTTTTAGGTAAGATAAACATAATAATACAATTTATCTCTAGTCTGGATGATTTAGTTTTTGTCACCCTGTTGTCCTCCCGTCATGAAAAAAGGCTGTCCTCACTCAGGTCCGCATGGAGCTGGAGGGGGCGTGGCTTCCAGCTCCTGCTGAAAATCGGGAGATTTTCGGGAGAATATTTGTCCCGGGAGATTTTCGGGAGAGGCGCTGAATTTCGGGAGTCTCCCGGAAAATTCGGGAGGGTTGGCAAGTATGCAATATTGTAACAAATATTACAGTATATTATCATACTTTCCAAAAATGTTTTGTCTAAATAAAAATAAATACCGTATTTTTCGGACTATAAGTCGCAGTTTTTTTCATAGTTTGGCCAGGCTCAAGTGCGATTTACGCACATATGTTTTTTTCCTTCTTTGTAATGCATTTTCGGCAGGTGCGACTTATACTCCGAAAAATACGGTACTCAAATATCTGCTTGACTTATGATTTTACAGCAAACTACCCATGAAATTAATAAAAAAAGGCAATACATTTTAGTTATTTTATTCTTTACAGCATAAATTGAATAAAACTACCAGTATTTTGCATTAAATTTCTGTTGACTGATCTGCCATATTTTCACTGTAAAATCTACGGTTGTTGTTTTTAAAGGTGTATCACTGTAAATGGGAAAAACGATACATTTGTTTTTACGGTAGAAAAACTGGCAGCTAAGTTGCCAGAATAAAAAAAAGAACGTGTAATGTTTTCCATTAACAATACAATGTTTTAAAAAAACAATATAAATTTAATAGTAAAACTCCTCCCCAAAAAACTGCGGTATTGTTTTTCCATTCACCGTTAAACGTAGTAAAAAAATAAACACTACATTTTACAGTAAAATCTTGTAAATGTAAAGTTTTCACTGTAAAATTGATAGTCTAATAAAAACAATGTATATAATTAATAATGAAATCCAGAGGCAAATTCATACATTATTCGCTGTTACAAGCCATTACTGCCATGTGCATACTTGCCAACCCTCCTGGATTTTCCAGGAGACTCCCGAAATTCAGCGCCTCTCCCGAAAACCTCCCGGGACAAATTTTCTCCCGAAAATCTCCCGAAATTCAGGCGGAGCTGGAAGCCACGCCCCCTCCAGCTCCATGCGGACCTGAGTGACGTCAGGTGCGCAACACCACGTAAATCGTTGGCCAACCAAAAAGTAACCCCAGTACGCTATAGCCAACATTCACCAGGAGATGGCAACAGACAAACATAGATCGCTATTACATTCCTCCCCTTATAGAAATGTATAGAAGTTACTCAAAATAAATAAACAACCCAACCAAAAAATGCAGCAGCTCAATTAAAAAACTGTACTTAAGCCACATTCTTTTTTTTTTTTTTAGTACTGAACTCTTAACCCTCATTTGTAAAAAATAACATGCTTATTATACAAACAGTATTTGTACACCTTTAACACAGATTTTTATACTGTCTTCAGAGATTCAGTTTTTTTGGTGGTACTCGAAACCTTTCTGGGTACCTGCGAAAGGGTGTTCAGCATGGTTGGAAAAATAGTGACCGAGAATAGAACAAGGATGGACAATTCAACCCTTAACTCAACAATGAGTAGATGAGTGTTATGTGTGTGTATATGTGTAAACAAATGAACACTGAAATTCAAGTATTTCTTTTATTTATATATATATATATAAAATATATATATATATATATAATAAAATAAATATATATATAGCTAGAATTCACTGAAAGTCAAGTATTTCTTTTATATATATATATATATATATATATATATATACATATATATATATATATATATATATATATGAAATACTTGACTTGGTGAATTCTAGCTGTAAATATACTCCTCCCCTCTTAGCCCCGCCCCCAACCACTCCCCCGCCCTACCCCGACCCCCCCACACCCCACCCCCCACCTCCCGAAATCGGAGGTCTCAAGGTTGGCAAGTATGGCCATGTGGCCCTCAATGAAAACAAGCTTGACATCCCTGTACTTGTATTTTAAGTTCGTAAATCGAGGTTCCACTGTATATTTTTTGCATAACTGTCGTGTCGTACAGTAGGACTCACCTTTCTTGAGGTCAATTCTTAATCTGCGTCCTCCTGTCTTATTGACCATCAGGCTGGACAGAGTGGGACTTTTCTCTGGAAGTGAATGCTCACTCCTCCCTTTCGAACTCTAGGTAGATAGAACAGAGGGCAAGCAAACTATTATTGCCTTTAAGGAAATAGATGAACTCTCTGGTTTGAAGCTAAAGATGGGTCTGGGCCGATATTCGATAAGTCAATTAACCGACGATGAATGAAAATTAAGTTGGTAAGTTTTCCAATCTGCATACTTCAAGAGCATTCACGATTTTCAACCGCTTTAACACTCCCGACGGTTAGTATTACTGTATTAAATTAAAATGATCAATGACCCACCGTTCCTAACTGCACTTATACGGACGGACTGACACTAGTTTAAATGCTAACATGTAAACAACAGACATTGACGTCTTTCCCCATTATGGAATGTTATTCCCCAATGTAAACTTGCATTAACTCATTACTGTCTAAACAACTGAGCGAAAGTGTTCACATTAATCATAAAGGGTGTGCTGTTTTTGCACAAAGTGATCGCTAAACTCGACAGTGTCGAGTTGAAACAGACGGACACGGACTCCGTTCAACAGAAAGTGAACTCACGTGTAGTCACAAATCGGAAGTGTAACAACTGATCACCCTCTACAATTTAAAATAAAAGATAAACATATTTAAACACACAAACATAAATAATATGGATCTTATGAAGCCAGAACAATATTTGATGTTTACTCTGCCAATAAAGTTTATTGTCTCTATGTATTTTAGTTATTAAAAAATACAACTTGGTTACCGTATTTTTCGGACTATAATACGCGACTTATACTCAGGAGCGACTTATGTGTGGGATTATTAACACATTACCGTAAAATATCAAATCATATTATTTAGCTCATTCACGTAAGAGACTAGACGTATAAGATTTCATGGGATTTAGCGATTAGGAGTGACAGATTGTTTGGTAAACGTATAGCATGTTCTATATGTTATAGTTATTTGAATGACTCTTACCATAATATGTTACGTTAACATACCAGGCACGTTCTCAGTTGGTTATTTATGCCTCATATAACGTACACTTATTCAGCCTGTTGTTCACTATTCTTTATTTATTTTAAATTGCCTTCCAAATGTCTATTATTGGTGTTGGGTTTGGGTTTAAATTTCCCCCAAAAATGCGACTTATACTCCAGTGCGACTTATATATGTTTTTTTCCTTCTTTATTATGCATTTTCGGCCGGTGCGACTTATACTCCGAAAAATACGGTATTAAAATGTAAGTATTTGTGTAAATACTTTTTGAGCGCAATCAATAATACCATGATAACCGTGATCATGTTGGTCAACATTACTTTATTTAGCCATTTTATTTATTGTTTTGAGGGTCCCCCACCGCCTTCTTAACCTATTCTATTGATTTTAGTCGTGATTCTTTTATTCAAGTGCAACATTTTGCTTACAAACACAGTATATTTTATTTTTATTATTGTTTATTTAACTTGGTGTTTAAAAGTTAACATTTGAATTACACTGTTAAAACTAGAGATGTCCGATGATATCGGACTGCCGATATTATCGGCCGATAAATGCTTTAAAAAAATGTAATATCGGAAATGATCGGTATCGGTTTCAAAAAGTACAATTTATGACTTTTTAAAACGCCGCTGTGTACACGGACGTAGGGAGAAGTACAGAGCGCCAATAAACCTTAAAGGCACTGCCTTTGCGTGCCAACCCAATCACATAATATCTACGGGTTTTCACACACACAACAGCCATACAGGTCACACTGAGGGTGGCCGTATAAACAACTTTAACACTGTTACAAATATGCGCCACACTGTGAACCCACACCAAACAAGAATGACAAACACATTTCGGGAGAACATCCGCACCGTAACACAACATAAACACAACAGAACAAATACCCAGAATCCCTTGCACCTCAACCCTCTCTCAGTGAGGGCATGTCTCAAATTCCAAGTTGCTGTTTTGAGGCATGTTAAAAAAAATAATGCACTTTGTGACTTCAATAATAAATATGGCAGTGCCATGTTGGCATTGTTTTCCATAACTTGAGTTGATTTATTTTGGAAAACCTTGTTACATTTTTTAATGCATCCGGCGGGGCATCACAACAAAATTAAGCATAATAATGTGTTAATTCCACGACTGTATATATCGGAATCGGTTGATATCGGAATCGGTAATTAAGAGTTGGACAATATCGGCAAAAAAGCCATTATCGGACATCTCTAGTTAAAACATATGAGAAATACAAGTTAATTGCATATGAAATGGTATACTTTCATTATTATTATGTACTGTCATTACAACAGTGGTTAATTTGGTCTCAAAAAATTAACGGCAATAATATTGTCTATCGGCAATAATTTGTACGTCAATATATTGTCGAGCAAAATTTGTCATCGGCCCAGGCCGACCTTAAGAACCAATACTGTGTATTCAAACAGGGTTAAATATTGCAAAAAAAGAACATGTTTTTGCACACAAACAAATATGAATCTAGCTGGGGTTGAAAGGTTGTGTGTGTTTTCCATCACTTATCTTACTGTAGATGAGGCTGTTTTTGTGAGCGCATGTGTGTTTTCTGTAAGTTGTGTTACACTTAGTCATCTCTGCCAAAGTATCCTTGAATCAGGTTAGCTTGAAGCACTCACAGCATCATCCAAAGTGGCGGCGTTTTCGGCCACTCTCTCAGGGTGCCTGAACACAGGTTTGGCTTTGACAGGCGGGGGCGGTTCTTTGGTCTGGGGGATTCGGGGACTGCTGTCAGGACCCGCGCTGTTGCCAAACAGCTGACCTATGAGGCTCTTTTCAAAGCGTTCCCTGTTGGATGAGTGGAGCACTTCCACGGAAACAACCTGAGAGTGCATCGCCTGCCGAAAGATTTCTTGAGCTCTGACGATAAAAAAAAGAGAGAAAGATTGTGAATGGGAATAGAGACAAAGGAAGAAGACAGACGGTAGAAAATGAGATCAATTGTGTGCTGTGTTGTGGACACACACCGCATCATTAACTACATTGATAATGCCATGAATCACATCTGTATTTAGTATTATCTTGCCTGTCATTTAGTACAAGCATCAATTAAGAGACATAAGATGATTAAATGCATTCATTATACTATTAGGATGATTCATTAATTAATCAAAACTGGCTAATTGATCACTATCCGCATACAAGAAACTAGGTAGTCTATCATCGTATAGCAGGCCTGGGCAATTATTTTGACTCGGGGGGCCAAATTTAGAGAAAAAAATGTGTCTGGGGGGCCGGTATATCTGTTTTTAGGAACACTAATACAAAACCTCACAATAATGTCTGATTGAATGCTAAAAAAGTTATGACAGACCGCCTTAAAAACAGAATGTTTTTTTGTTTTTTTACTGAATGAGACACCCAGAATGTACATGAAAATAAAAAATGTGGGATTTACAATATTACCTATGAAGGATAAAACACTGAATATTGACAACATATGAACGTCCCACCCCCTCTCCATCGACATATTTTACAATCAAGCGAAACGCAACAAAAATGCAACAAACAAAGCGAAATATGAACGCAAAGGGAAAAAAAAAAACACGTACGATCTGATATATCTGATACATCACTAAGCTTTAGAACTTTGTTGTAAAAATCTCCTTCCGCGTCTGTCCCTGACACCCACATTTCAGGCTGGCCGCTCTGGAAACACTCTGTGGAAACGCTCCCCACCCACACTGCTTGGTGCCTCGTCTGAGCTGCTGTGACTTAGATTACCATAGTAACTAATTAGATTACCATAGTAACTCGTATATCATGCAGAAGCGCAGATTCCAACCATTGACTATTTTGTATAGTTCAAGACTTATGGTAATTTGAAAACATCACTGCACATCATAATGGCAGCTACAGTTTCCCTCTTAAAGATCTAAAAAAATTATTTGGGAAAGTCCGGCGGGCCAGACTAAAAATCTTAAAGGATAACATTATCACCAGACCTATCTATGTAAGCGTCAATATATACCTTGATGTTGCAGAAAAAAGACCATATATTTTTTTAACCAATTTCCGAACTCTAAATGGGTGAATTTTGGCGAATTAAACGTCTTTCTATTATTCGCTCCCGGAGCGATGACGTCACAACGTGACGTCACATCGGGAAGCAATCCGCCATTTTCTCAAACACCGAGTCAAATCAGCTCTGTTATTTTCCGTTTTTTTCGACTGTTTTCCGTACCTTGGAGACATCATGCCTCGTCGGTGTGTTGTCGGAGGGTGTAACAACACGAACAGGGACGGATTCAAGTTGCACCAGTGGCCCAAAGATGCGAAAGTGGCAAGAAATTGGACGTTTGTTCCGCACACTTTACCGACGAAAGCTATGCTACGACAGAGATGGCAAGAATGTGTGGATATCCTGCGACACTCAAAGCAGATGCATTTCCAACGATAAAGTCAAAGAAATCTGCCGCCAGACCCCCATTATATCTGTCGGAGTGTGTGAGCAATTCAGGGACAAAGGACCTCGGTAGCACGTCAAGCAATGGCGGCAGTTTGTTCTCGCACACAAGCGAGCTAAACCCCCTGGATGTCTTGGCTCACACCGTCCCTTATGCCACCAAAGATGATCAAGAGAAGAATATCGACCCTAGCTTCCCTGGCCTGCTGACATCAACTCCAAAACTGGACAGATCAGCTTTCAGGAAAAGAGCGCGGACGAGGGTATGTCTACAGAATATATTAATTCATGAAAACTGGGCTGTCTGCACTCTCAAAGTGCATGTTGTTGCCAAATGTATTTCATATGCTGTAAACCTAGTTCATAGTTGTTAGTTTCCTTTAATGCCAAACAAACACATACCAATCGTTGGTTAGAAGGCGATCGCCGAATTCGTCCTCGCTTTCTCCCGTGTCGCTGGCTGTCGTGTCGTTTTCGTCGGTTTCGCTTGCATACGGTTCAAACCGATATGGCTCAATAGCTTCAGTTTCTTCTTCAATTTCGTTTTCGCTACCTGCCTCCACACTACAACCATCCGTTTCAATACATGCGTAATCTGTTGAATCGCTTAAGCCGCTGAAATCCGAGTCTGAATCCGAGCTAATGTCGCTATACCTTGCTCTTCTAACCGCCATGTTTGTTTGTATTGGCATCACTGTGTGACGTCACAGGAAAATGGACGGGTGTTTATAACGATGGTTAAAATCAGGCACTTTGAAGCTTTTTTTAGGGATATTGCATGATGGGTAAAATTGTGAAAAAAAACTTCGAAAAATAAAATAAGCCACTGGGAACTGATTTTGAATGGTTTTAACCCTTCTGAAATTGTGATAATGTTCCCCTTTAATGGGCCGCATGCAGCTCCCTGGCCTTAATTTGCCCAGGTCTGTTGTATAGTGTAGCTGTTTACATTGCATGTGTACGTGTGTATGTCTATAAGAGGGTTTTGATGGTGCACGCTGGATTATGGACTTAATGCACTGCGACTGTCAGGATAATCAATTTACAATGAGGACCCTCCCTTTTAGGAGGGAAGAGTCCACCCAGATCATTTCATTGTAAAGATGTAAAAAAAGAGATACAGTTTACCAATTAATTCTATGAAAAGGAGTTAGTATAAACAGTACTGGAGACATTTTTCATTTGGCTGACATTTCTTCCTGGATGTTACAGAAAGTATGAACATGTGTGAGCTGCTGCCTGCTCTTTTTTAATTATACATCTCCTATTTGTCAATTTACACAAAGTTTTGGCAGAGTTATATTTTCTGTCATCTTCATGTCCATTTATCTCTGTCACGTTATTTGAGTGAATCACAGAACATAAAAACTATTACGTGCGGGCGGTCGCAGCTTGCTGCGAGGTTCGTTCCCCCGGGATGCAAACGGACCACTCCGGACAGGACGTGCAGGTAGGGACATGATTTATTCTCAAAAACTCGAACAAGTGCCAAAACAGAAAACAAGCCGATCGCACTGGACGCTAGGGCTAACACTTAGCATGGACTAGAGACAGGCAATACTCAATACTGAAAATAATACGCAACCATGGTAACTAAAACAAACTCAAGGGTGCCCAAAACAGGAACTGACGGAGTCCAAAACCTACCGAAAATACCAAAACATGATCGGGGCCACCGATCATGACAAAAACTTGCCGTGCTCCTTTAATGAGCCCACGAACATGTCGTGTGACTTGCTGCAGTAGTGAAAACAAACAAAACGGGAGGAAGACTGCAGGAAAGAAGGACAAAAACTGAAATCCCCGGGGGGAAAAAATAGAAGGTTTGACAAGTTCATAAAAGCAGAGGAGACGTAAGGTCGGCGACCAGCAGATGGAGCACTGGTTATTGCAATCTACTTCACTATGTTTTTTTTCTTCCATATATATATATATATATATATATATATATATATATATATATATATATATATATATATATATATATATTAGGGCTGCAACTAATGATTAATTTGATAATCGATTAATCTGTCGATTATTACTTCGATTAATAATCGGATAAAGGAGACAAACTACATTTCTATCCTTTCCAGTAATTTATTGAAAAAAAACAGCATACTGGCGCCATGTTCTTTCAACTTGCCAAATAAAACAAGGAAAATGTACAATTTTGACACCCCTGCTATAGATAATAACAAATTAAATCGATAAATCTATGGATAAAAAGCAGAGCCTGACGACGCATGCACGTTTATCACAACTCTCTCTCTCTCTGTCTCTGCCCCTCCCTCACCAATGCTGCTGCACGCACAATTTGTTTTGTTTTTAACCCCTTCTTAACCCTGAACGTACATTGAAAATACACGCAACCCTAACTCAAAATGCCGGACATTTGAGGCATTTAAGAAACACCGCCCTGACAGCCCCGCAAAAGAGAACATGTCCGGTGAAAAGAGGACATTTTGAGTATTGTTTACACAATGTGCAGTACGCTACTTAATATGTCCGTGTGGAAACGCGTTCGGCACACCTCCGTACCGAAACGAAACCCCCGTACCGAAACGGTTCGATACAAATACCCGTACCGTTACACCCCTATTATTTTGATTATTGTTGCTCAGCTGTTTGTAAATGTTGCAGTTTATAAATAAAGGTAAAAAAATAATAATAATAAAACGTAGCCTGTGCGCATGCGCATAGCATAGATCCAACGAATCGATGACTAAATTAATCGGCAACTATTTTTATAATCAATTTTAATCGATTTAATCGATTAGTTGTTGCAGCCCTAATATATATATATATATATATATATATATATATATATATATATATATATATATATATATATATATATATATATATATATACATACCTGCCAACTTTTGAAATCAGAAAAACCTAGTAGCCAGGGTCCAGGGGCCGCAGGCCCCGGTAGGTCCAGGATAAAGTCCTGGTGGGGGGTTCAGGGCCCCGACGCAAAATGTTTATTAGCATTCAGACAGGTTAAAATGTTGCTAAAACCATCACTTTTCTATCAGTCACAGTGACTTTTCAAAACAAAAATATTACAGCAAAAATCATATGGGTTGATTGACATGTTTATTCTGTAAGCTAACTTCAATAGTTTGAAATTATTTTGACAGTTAATGCCAGTTATCCTGTCAACCTTTCACAAGACTTCAATTTGTTAATTGAAAGTATAAACAGTATAAACACTTTTTACAGTAAACAAATGGTAAAACAGTACTAAACAATTCCATTAGAAAAAAAATTGGTGTCATTATTAACTTTCTGTCCAAGCTTGTATAATCTACTGCCTTGTTCAATTGTAAAAAATATTCTGTGCCTAAAATTCACATTTCTATCACAATTATCATACTGTAAACATGGTAAGCTAACTTCATTAAAATTAATAGTCCTGTCAATAGCATGGAATTACAATTCAAATTTAGTTTTTTTGTAAGCCTTTCAAAAGAATTCAAAATATGAAAAATTACTGTCCCATGTGATCAGCCAGTGCGATTGGAAGTCCATGCTCAATTATTGCCTCCGTAAATAAAACTTCGGCATTTATCACATCCAAAGAATCTGTTTGGGCGACGAAAAACGTTGAAAGTTTTCCACTTGTATCGCTAGCAACGGCATTAGACTTGTGTTTTTTTGTCCCAACGTGGTCTTTTACATCGCTAATTCCTCCGTGTCCGATCGAAAAATCTTGTCTGCACAAGGTGCAATTCGCGTAGTTTTCACCCTTTTTGGAACGGATAATTATTCGGCTTTTGAATATTCTTCACGGAATGACTGCAGTTTACTTTTCGGTTTAAGACTCGTTTGCGATTTTTCTCCGGCTGATTCCATGATCGTTCGCTCGTTTGGAAACAATGGCAACTGGTGCCTCGTGCTTGGCAGCGGTGCTATAAATAGCCTCGCGCATGGCATTCGGAATGGCTCGATAGGAAGTTACGGGAAGCAGTGTCGATTGTCATTGTTGTTACGCGATTTCGTGAATAAAACTTTTTTTTAAATATTTTTTTTTAATTAATGAAAAAACGTATTTTTTATCACTGCAACCCTAACCCGGAATAAGTTGATGAGAACCGTCCTAATTACGGGAAAACCGGAGTAGTTGGCAGGTATGTATATATATATATAAAAGATACTTGGATTTTATGTGTGTATAAATTGTATTTGCTGATGTAGTTATGTTGTAGTTGTAAAAAAAAAATTTTAAAAGCCAATAACGATAAAAAGAGCCCGTAACTGATACATGTCAAAAGGCCAAATATATGCGCCGATAATCAGTTAAATCCCTAATATGTATCTCTTCTAGCAGAACGAAGGCTGATTCTACGGCGTTCTATTCTGCTTAAAGGTGGAATATAATCCTCTAACAATACTATGGGTGAAATCATCTTACTCAATATATATATTAATGCAATGTAATTATTATCACCTCTATATCAGTTATTGTGTTCCCTTTGTAATTCCTTTTCATGTGTGTTCTGTCATTTTCTACAATCACGTTACACTCCCAAACCCAAACATTTCAGTCTACTTCCCAGGTACTACACTGATGTAATAAACACATCTAATCCCAAAGCTGAACAGATCTTCTCTGAAAGCAATACAAGAGAATGGTGATTGGAAACAAAGTGATCCCCGTGGAATATCCCTCAGACATCTGCCAAGTGTCTTCACTACAGTTCTGTAATGTCATAGCATGTTATACGAGCCCTCCGACAAGAGGAAGGTGATATCAGTGAAAACAGGAATGGGGCCAGACCTAAATTTGAAGCGCGTTGTCTCGTTCAGGATCGTGGATATGCAACATTCTTATTGTTAAGAGAGGGATTATATTTGTTATACTCCTCTCGCTGTCAAAGTGAAACTAGCAGTCAAATCAGGACTGGTCATATATATGTAAGAGGGCAGCCGTGGCTACGAATGTAGCTTACCACCACCAGCGTGTGAATGTAAACTAGATGAATAATGGGTTACAGTGTAAAACGCTCTATATATAAATCAAATCCATTATTATTAATAAACGCAAAAGCCATGAACAACTCACTGGCTGAATGTCTTGTCCATGAGGTCGGTGTTGTTGATCTTTACGATGCACTCGTCTTCTTGAAACAAACCCTCTTTACTGGAGCGACTGTCTTCCTCTACTCCACGGATGTACAAACCAAGGGACCTGTGAGCACAGTCGTCAGTGGAAATGAGTTATGGACATTGTAAAAGCGTAATATGTTGTATGAAAAAATGAATGGCTTTTTTTTCCCGAGCTACCATTTTCATTAGCAATCATCATGTGAACTGACTGTAAATAAAGAATTAAAATGCAAGTTGGGTTCTACAATATCTTAAACATACTGTATGTAACCTATTTTTTTTTACAATTTAAATTAATACCTACGATATACATTATAAATATACATTTACACTATATATATATAAATATACATAAATATATAGATATAGTAATAGATATATATAAACATATACAGTACAGGCCAAAAGTTTGAACAGACCTTCTCATTCAATGCGTTTTCTTTATTTTCATGACTATTTACATTGTAGATTGTCACTGAAGGCATCAAAACTACTTAACAAAAATACCGTATTTTTCGGAGTATAATTCGCACCGGAGTATAAGTCACACCTGCCGAAAATGTATAATAAAGAAGGAAAAAAACTGCGACTTATAGTCCGAAAAATACAGTAGGTGAAATAACTGAAAACATGTTTTGTATTCTAGTTTCTTCAAAATAGCCACCCGTCGCTCTGATTACTGCTTTGCACACTCTTGGCATTCTCTCGATGAGCTTCAAGAGGTAGTCACTTGAAATGGTTTTCACTTCACAGGTGTCATAGTTTTGATGCCTTCAGTGACAATCTACAATGTAAATAGTCATAAAAATAAAGAAAACACATTGAAATGAGAAGGTGTGTCCAACCTCTTGGCTTGTACTGTATATAAATATATATATATATATATATATATATATATATATATATATATAAATAAACATACATATACATATATATATATATATATATACATACATACATACATACATATACATATATATATATATATATATATATATATATATATATATATATACATACATACATACATATACAGTATATGAAACCTGCAAAACAGGCTTGTAGGGATGATATAGCCTGTGTGTTTTTCTGACCTAACGTGTGTGTGTATGTATATATATATATATATATATATATATATATATATATATATATATATATATATATATATATATATATATACATATATATATATATATACAGAATAAACACATACAGAATATAGGTTTATGTGTGTACATAACTCACCGTCCGCTGAGAGATGAGCAGTAGGGAACCACGTGGATGCCCAGTGGACAGTCTCCTCCCAAGATCTCCACTGTTCTCGTCAAGCTACACGCAAAGTAAAAAAAAAACAAAAAAAAAACATGGCTATCTTTGCTATTTCCTTTACAAAATTTCACTGATTGTGCAGAAAAAAATCAACAGATCACATTGTTTATTACAATAATACACCTGCTGAAAATATAGAGAAAATAGATAACTATGGAGGGAAATTACTGTTAAAACACACATAAATGTTGTACTCCCACCCCGAATTTGAAAGTATAAAAACAATTGTATTCAAAGTAAAACTTTTGGCAGTAATATTTCACCTTTTTGGCAGTATTATTTCACCACACACTTGCTCTCAGAGCACCTGTAATTAGCACTCTACAACAACAAGTGGTGTTACTGACACAATGTAAGGCCGTCAGAGCTACTGCTATTTGCACATGATGCCATCCATCCATCCATTTTCTACCGCTTATTCCCTTTTGGGGTCGCGGGGGGCGCTGGAGCCTATCTCAGCTACAATCGGGCGGAAGGCGGTGTACACCCTGGACAAGTCGCCACCTCATCGCAGGGCCAACACAGATAGACAGACAACATTCACACTCACATCCACACACTAGGGCCAATTTAGTGTTGCCAATCAACCTATCCCCAGGTGCATGTCTTTGGAGGTGGGAGGAATAGTTTTTAATCTCAATGGGGCTTCCCTGGGTAAATAAAGGTAAAAGAAAAAATCTCAACCTGTAAGTTAACCTGAAAGTTTCCTCTCTTTTCTGTCCACCATTTTAACTACCCACCCTGCTTTTATAAAAATGGGACCCATTACCTCCCTGCTTGGCACTCAGCATTAAGGGTTGGAATTGGGGGTTAAATCACCAAAAATGATTCCCGGGCACAGCCGCCGCTGCTGCTCACTGCTCCCCTCACCTCCCAGGGGGTGATCAAGGGTGATAGGTCAAATGCAGAGAATAATTTCGCCACACCTACTGTGTGTGTGACAATTATTGGTACTTTAAATTGAACTTTTTAACTTTATTCTTTGTCATTTTGGCTGACGGCACCATACGCAAATAACAGTAGCTCTCAGAATATTGTTTTTATACTTGCAATTTTTTTTTTTTTTTTAAGAAAATAGTTGTTATGCTGGCAAATGTATTTTGTATTATTATTTAAGAATCTGCCATCGGAATGCGAGATTGTTTTATAAATATCTCCGCCATGCCTCCATGGTTTGATTTCAAATGTGTGGACCTTATGCAGATCCCAAATAGATGAGAAATTATTTAACTGAATTAAATTGATTGGTTCTGGTGTCTGTCGGAGGTATTTTAATAATGTTATTTTTTTTTAAACACAGTATATGAAAAAAATACTTGTTGCAATATGCATTTTGTTGTGTCTGGAACATTACACAGCATGCTCGCAGTTAATGCCAGTGTCATCTAAAAAATTAATTTTTTCGAAATAATCGTGATTCTTATTTGTACCTAGAGATGTCCGATAATGGCTTTTTTGCCGATATCCGATATTCCGATATTGTCCAACTCTTAACTCTTTTCCAAAATAAATCAACTCAAGTTATGGAAAAAAATGCCAACATGGCACTGCCATATTTATTATTGAAGTCACAAAGTGCATTATTTTTTTTTAACATGCATCAAAACAGCAGCTTGGAATTTGGGACATGCTCTCCCTAAGAGAGCATGAGGAGGTTGAGGTGGGCCGGGTTGTGGGGGGCGAGGTTGAGGTGTGTGTGTGTGGGGGGGGGGTACAGGGTACCAGGGGGTGTATATTGTAGCGTCCCCGAAGACTTAGTGCTGCTGGGTATTTGTTCGGTTGTGTTTATGTTGTGTTACGGTGCGGATGTTCTCCCGAAATGTGTTTGTCATTCTTGTTTGGTGTGGCTTCACAGTGGGGCACATATTTGTAACAGTGTTAAAGTTGTTTATACGGCCACCCTCTGTGTGACCTGTATGGCTGTTGACCAAGTATGCTTTGCATTCACTTGTGTGTGTGAAAAGCCGTAGATATTATGTGATTGGGCCGGCACGCAAAGGCAGTGCCTTTAAGGTTTATTGGTGCTCTGTACTTCTCCCTAAGTCCGTGTACCACTCCGTACAGCGTTGTTTTAAAAAGTCATACATTTTACCGATAATTTCCGATATTACATTTTAAAGCATTTATCGGCATTCATCGTTACAAATAGAGATGTCCGATAATACCGGGCTGCCGATATTATTGGACATCTCTATTTGTAACGATTCTTAATCGATTAAAAAAATCAACAATTGTTTTTTTATTTAAATTTTTAATCTGTCCTGTCCAGCCACTCAGACAAATCATATTATTTATATACATTCCCAAATCTGCTGTACAGAAATACTTTAGAAAAAAGTGTTGGATACTTCTCTTGTTGCTTTATTTGTATTTGACTTTATTAAATGTTTGGGTAGAATTGTATTAAACAAAACCAGTTTTCTTTTAAGTAATATATAAACCTATTGGAGCTTTTTATTAATTTTATGGAGGACAGTAGTTAACCACAGAACTGGCACCCAATATTATTTTAAAAAAAACATTGATTTTTAATTAAGAATCGATTGTGAATCGAATAGTTACTCCAAAGAATTGAATTGAAACGTGTGGTGCACTAAGATTCACAGCCCACTGTCGTCGATGAGTGCACACCTTCAGCACGCTAAAAAGGTGGGATGGCAGGACTGCTTCTAAAATCCTCAACAACAAAAAAACAGGTACACGTCGGCTGCATTTTTCAAAACAAACGCCATATGTGGGAGCACAATAACAGGAATGTGTAGTAAATGAGTGTATCCATGGTAGAGATGCGCGGATAGGCAATTATTTCATCCGCAACCGCATCACAAAAGTCGTCAACCATCCGCCATCCACCCGAACTAACATTTAATCAAAACCGCACCCGCCCGCCATCCGCCACCCGCCCGTTGTGATATATCTAATATAGACGATGCAAGGCATTAGTGAGGTTATAAAGCTTTTGCCTGTTAAAGAAAGGAGACTGATCCAATGCAGCAGAGACATTCAATGCGTGCCACGCTGTCACGGCCCAGACGCACACCAGTGCGCAATCATCTGGGAGCCGCGCTGAGCGCACCTCCAAGCGCGCTCGCGCCACTCAAACTGCTGCAGGCAGCTGCGTTCTATCTTGTTTTAACATCCTGTGGCACTCTTCTGGGATCACGGCGGACGAAACTGCTCATGCTCAGGGTGTTTGTGGAGATACGGGGTTTTGCACAAATGTGATGCACCATGTTAGATGTCCCGGTTTTGTGACTGTCGTAGACATAAACAGCGTCGCAGCTCTTGCAAATCACGTAGCCAGCATTACTATCATACTGATTTACAACCTCATAAAAACGAGTCCACGCTGAACTTTTCTGGCCTTTTTTTCCCCTGGTCTTTAGTATTCCCTTTTTTAGTTTGTCGCGTACCACGTTTGCTGCCGGCGTTGCCATCTCTTTTTTTTTTCTTCTTCTGTTGTGGCATGCTGCAGGTGCCTGCTCGTTTTTCGTATGTGGGTAACAACATTTAACTATGTATATATATTTCCGAATTGGTTTAACTGCCACCCGCCTGAATCTATTTAAAATCTAATTTTTTTTTATTTCAACCGCCCGACCCGACCCGCGGATAAAATATTTTTTATTTTATTTCAACCGCCCGACCCGCGGATAATCCGCGGACTCCGCGGTTGTGCCCGCAAACCGCGCATCTCTAATCCATGGTGAAAGCCACGTAGTACACACAAAAAAACTCATTTTAATAAGGCGGTCTGCACCAGTTATCAATTGTACCGCTACTAATAATAGACGCAATTGTATAAATTGCATAGACTATTTAGCCTGTAGTATTTGGATCTTAGTGAATCAGGTCCTTTATGTAAAACGGATGACTGGGATAGAGTGGTAGGATATGGAGAAAATATAAATAAATAAAGAAAAGCAGATTAAGGAGCGCTGGAAGACCGATAAAGTGAAAGGAAGGAAGGAAACAAAAGGGAATTAATTAGCCAAGGCTAATGAATAGTATTAATATGATGAGAAAAATCGCCCTATTCATTCCTCCAGCACTGCTCTGATTTTTTAAACTCTCACCAGAACACGGCATCAAGTACTTTGGGAATCATTTACATTTGGTTTTTGATGTTGGGGATGTTTGACAGGCTGCATCGAGTACAAAACTTAAGTGGTGTTGCGTGATGAAGAAATTAGAGGAGAAAACAGAGAGGCAGGCTAATGCACAACAGAGTATAGACACACACACTTATACAGTAGATATACATAAAAACAGCTGGTGTTCTCCACCTGTCACTTCACTGATGCTCAATATGAAAGACTGATCACTGAGAAGAAATTACCCAAAAAGGATGTGCATTACAAAAGCATTTTTTACAAGCATTTCATCTATTTAGTACTGGATGAAGGGTGCATTCTCCTCTTTCACTTTTCACGTTGATCTTCAAAGTGCAGAGCACAAAAGAGTGGCAAAGTGAATGCAAACCTGGGAAAATGCTAATGTTATGCAAAATGTTAATATATGCAAACACAGAAACCCCCGCACCAAATTTTGTGATAGTTCTGAAATTAAAAGCAAGCTCAAAAATACATCTAAGGACGCGTACCACGGAGCAGTGCACTGCAAAATAAGAAAAAAAATACAACAAATTAGTGAAATTAACTAGCTGCATGGACAGATGGTTTTACTTGATAAGACATCCTAAATTAAGATTCGGACATTTAGAAATTAGCAGGACAGTTAAGAAAGAAATAGGTATTTTATTCTGAAAACTTGCAATTCTTAAATGAAGCATCTTTGAGACGTTGCAGAATCTTTAAACAATATTTTCTATGTGGGGAAAACCCAAATATCCTACTTGAATAGTTATTTTCCCAATTTTTAAACGAGAATAGACAAAATATTATTATTCTTGCTAAAATTAAGATTAGTCAGTGACTTAAAATAAGTAAAAAATCTCCCAAAAACTAGAGACATTTCTAGAAATAAAATGTAAAATCTTGGAAAGTGGCAAATAGGTTCAGTGTGTGGGTTCGTTTGGCACTTTTCGACTTTCCTTGGGAGGTGTGCAGTATGTCTACGTTTTAAAGTGTTGGCCTTATCTCCTAAGATCCAGATAACGTTCTAAATAGCGTGTGCAAACTATAGAACTGTGTGCATTATTATTGGGCGTGTACAATTTATTACAAGTGCATAAGTGGCGCAGACCGCCCAAAGTAATGAGGTTTTTGCATGTACGACTAGCAATTTGTGCCCATGGAAACACTCATTTCCCTCCACATTCATGTTGTTATGCTCCCCAACCTATGTGTGATGTTGTTAAACAACATAATTTGTACCACTTTTTCTGCAATATAGAATCGCAATCTACAGACATCAGAAAATATTTTTATCGCGCTCTGCAGGGAGGCAACACTGCAGCACATTCATGCATTTGGAGTGTACCAAATGGACGAAAATGCATATTAAATGACATTTTATCACATAGGAGATATTTTATAATATTTTTCATAAATTAATAAAACAAATGTTTTTTTTTTTTTAAAGTACCAATTCGCATCAATTCATATTGTTTTAATCAGCTCCTTAAGTCAGCCAGCAGCTTTAAAATTATAAAATAATATTGCCTAGTAACTTTTATTAATGACAAAGCACCTATGTTGAGACACACACTTAAGACAAAGGATTCTCTATCGATGTGTCAGTTTGCACATAGATTTCAGACGCACGGTAAATATGCAAAATAGCACCCGCAGAACAGTTTCAGTCTTGATAAATCACATTGCGTTTGCTAAAAGATTTATAATACTAAATGATATGTTTGCATCTTCTCCGAGTATAATGGGCGTTCTGATAATCAGCATATATTATGCATATTCTCGAAAACAGACACACGAAACGAATTGCACACCTTATTCTGCTTATTTAGGTGGTGCAATTCTCTGTGCACAAGTTTAGTAGCTCATCTTTGCGTGTGCTATCAAGTTTGCGTGTGTTTTGGTGCCATTGTCTTATTCTCAAACATCTTCCAAGCAGAAATATGTGTTACGAGCAGACCCATTATAAATAATTTTAGTAAATTTGGGCTGCAATGATTAATCGATTAAATTGTTTAATCAGATAAGAAAAATATTGAATTTATACTTTGTTGCTTCAATTGAGTGTAAGTTGATACAATCCAGACATACATTCTGCATGGCAGCCGCAATAGAGCGCACATGAGCGCAGTAGTGTACCGTAATGGGAAGGGATTCCCAACACGTGGATCTCACATGAGAGAAAAAGGGCGGCGTTAATCATATTGTAATGGAGTTTGCTGAAAATGATAGAAAGCGCCACTCTACATACGAACTGACACGGTGGTCAAAGTTGGAATTGCCACAAAATTCAGATTCTGATTCTGAAAACATATTTTAATATATTCAACAGTCTACTGCCGTTTGATGGCTAAAGTAGATTTGTCACGTTTCATGTGTCAGGTAAACTGTGATGAATGGGGCCCAATGAATCCCTGGATCTTTATTTTTTTTTTACATTATTATCGCAACATGTTAAAAGTGCAATTTAATTGTTAATGATGTACATTTATTTTATTATTTTTTTAAATGTTATGGCAAGCAGAAAACGTTTTGTTAATTTCAACAAGTTTTCCTATAATACACATTTAGGTGTTTTATCCAATTACTCGAACTAATCTCTAGATTACTCGATGACTAAATAATCCAACAGAAGCATATATTTATCTCGATAAAAATGACATTTTGATTTAAGTATTCTGTGTGATTTAGGTTATGACCCATTACTGTACTAGGATGCTACCTATAATAATAATAATAATAATAGGTGCTGCTTTGTAATCAAAGGCTTATTGTGGATATACAAACACATACTGGTAGGACATGAGCAACTCACATTCACTGATTTAAAGAGCACTTTACCATTCTCGTATTTATAATCGTTTTAGATTTTTTTTTGGCAATTTCAAGGATCGTTTCACCGCCGACCAGAGAAACCATTAAATCACTTTAACATTACTTAACGCTGAGGTGGTTTTTGTGGGAGTATGTACAGCAGTCCTAAAAAGACCAGCAATTTCCGAGTGAGTGAAATTAATATGAGCGGTGCAGTGAAGTTTACATTTACTTTGAAATAAAAACGGCATCCTCTATTGCCTTTACTTGTTTTAATTAAAAACGATAACTTGGTGTCAGAGTGGAGTCGTAGAACTGTTATTTTAAATGATTTAGGACCAGAAACATAGTTCAATCTTTTTACAGCCATCACTGTATGCTGGGATTTAAACCAGTTATATTATGTCCTTCTTTCGTCTGTTAACAATGTTAACAAAAAAAAACAAAAAAAATCATAACACTATCAAGCCACTGCTAACGGTTATTAGCAATGAGTAAAGAAAAATTGGATTTCTGCAGGTATCGGCAAATCTAATTTAAAGCTTTTAATGCAACTTAAACCAAAAGGTAATGCCCTTGTCCTACTGCAGATTGTTACTATATACATATATACAGAGGTGGGTAGAGAAGCCAGAAATTGTACTCAAGTAAGAGTACTGTTACTTTAGAGATTTATTACTCAAGTAAAAGTAAGGAGTAGTCACCCAAATATTTACTTGAGTAAAAGTAAAAAGTATGTTGTGAAAAAAATACTCAAGTACTGAGTAACTGATGAGTAAAATATACACACACATATATATATATATATATATATATATATATATATATATATATACACACACACACACATATATATATATATATATATATATATATATATGTATATATATATACATACACATATATATATATATATATATATATATATATATATATACATACATTGATATATACATTATATAATTTATATTTATTTATTTTGCCGTTTTTGTTTACATGTTAAAGGTGTTTTAATGAATATACATGCATGTTTAACACATATAGATTCCTTTCTTTCATGAAAACAAGAATATAAGTTTGTGTATTACCTGATTCTGATGACTTGCATTGATTGTAATCAGACAGTAGTGGTGATAACGTCCACGTTTTCAAATGGAGGAGAAAAAAAGTTCCTCCTTTCTGTCTAATACCACATGAAAGTGGTTGGTTTTTGGCTTCTTATTTGTCCAGCTTCCATATTCGTTTTTATACACTTTACAAGAAATACATTGGCGGCAAACTCCGGAGCTTGCTAGCTTGTTTGCGCTGGCTTTCGGAGACTCTTATTTTGAAAGCGCAGGCGCGATGGAGCGGCACTTTTATTGTGAAGACAGGAACTGTGCAGTCAGTCTTTAGGCTTTTAACGGGATGTACGGTTGAAATAAAAAAGGGTCTTTTTTCCTTCACACTTTTGATTGATTGATTGGAACTTTTATTAGTAGATTGCCCAGTACAGTATATATTCCGTAGAATTGACCACTAAATGGTAACACCCCAATAAGTTTTTCAACTTGTTTAAGTCAGGTCATGTGACCGCCTGGCTCTGTTTGATTGGTCCAACGTCACCAGTGACTGCATCTGATTGGTGGAACGGAGTGAACGTCACCAGTGACTGTATTTGTTGAAACGCAGGCACTATGAAGGTCTGTCTGACAGACCAAAACAAACAAAGCGTGCATTAACAGATCGATAAAAATTAGTAGCGAGTAGCGAGCTGAATGTAGATAAAAGTAGCGGAGTAAAAGTAGCGTTTCTTCTCTATAAATATACTCAAGTAAAAGTAAAAGTATGTTGCATTAAAACTACTCTTAGAAGTACAATTTATCACAAAAGTTACTCAAGTAGATGTAACGGAGTAAATGTAGCGCGTTACTACCCACCCCTGCATATACCGGTAGTCAAAAGCATATAATTGTCTGGATAGACAAAATTGCAAGCATTTGACAATGATAATGTTGTATAGTTGAAATGTTTACATTAACTGTGGCCAAATTAAGCACTAAGGTAATCAAAATATAATGCAAGCGACCCTTCCAATCGCAATAAACACATTTTTAATTGTTGTACAATTGTTAACCATTGTAATGAGAAGGTCAATAAATTAAATATTCGAAATATGTAAACAAACATTAAAATAAAATGTACTCTCAATATTTGTTGGCAAAAAACCCACTTCAATAAATATTGAACATTTTAAAATGCTTTATATTTTTCCCCAATTGGAAGAACTGGGTCGATGGTTGGTTTTGTTGTTGTTTTTTGAAAATGTTTTGTTAATTTCAACAATTTTTCCTATAATACACATTGAGGTGTTTTATCCTATTACTCGAACTAATCGCTAGATTACTCGATGACTAAATAATCCAACAGCAGCACTGGGTCGATAGTTTGTTCTGTTATTGTTTTTCGAAAATGTTTTGTTAATTTCAACACGTATTTACATGAGCCACGTAAATAAGATCGCCCACAAAACGGCGCATCCTGAAGCGACTGTCAGAAAGCGTCCTAAAAATGGTCCGTAAAACATAATCTATGAAACATTTTGACCAAAGAACCACAATTACATGTTATGTAGACCAGTGTTTTTCAACCACCGTGCTGCGACACACTAGTGTACCGTGAGATATTGTTTGGTGTGCTCTGGGACATTATGTAATTTCACCTAATTGGGTTAAAAATATTTTATGCAAACCAGTAATTATAATCCGCAAATAATTAGCCGTTGTTGAGTGTCTGTACTGTCTACTAGAGCTCGGCATATCAGTAGGTGGCAGCAGGTAGCTAATTGCTTTGTAGATGTCGGGAACACGGTTTGTCGTGATCACAATATGCGAAAGGCAGGGTGCAGGTAAAAAGGTATCTAATGCTTAAACCAAAAATAAACAAAAGTCGAGTGCCCCTAAGAAAAGGCATTGAAGCTTAAGCATGGCTACGCCAAACGAAACTAAAACTGAACTGGCTGCAAAGTTAACAAACACGGAATGCTGGACGACAGCAAAGACTTACTGTGGAGCAAATGAACACAATGAGCATCCGTACATGACATGACAATCAACACCAAAATAGGAGCGCAAGACAAGAACTAAAACACTACACACGGGAAAACCCCAAAAAACTCTAAATAAGTCACAGCGTGATGTGGCAGGTGGTGACAGTACACCTACTTTGAGACAAGAGCTATAGTGAAGCATGGGTGGTTATGGTTTGAACTCATATCCAACAATTGCAAGAACTACTTTTTATTGTCAATAGCGGCTGCTGAGTTAAATTTGTTTATGTTTTCTGCTCACGGTGTGCCTCTGGATCTTTTCAATGAAAAAAATGTGCCTTGGCTCAGAAAAGGTTGAAAAACACTGATGTAGACCACAAGGAAGTGTTTTCAATTTAGAATAAAATAATAATTATATGACTCCTTAGATGCGCCCTATAATCCGGTGCATCTTATATATGAAAAAAGATCGAAAAATAGACCATTCATCGGCAGTGCGCCTTATAATCCGCTGCCCCCTATGGTCCGGAAAATACGGTATATGTAAAATGGTGTTCAGGGTTTTGTCTTGAAGAAATTCCAGCCCTTTTTCTTTTTTCTTTCTTTAGTTTATTTCGAACATGAACACACTTACATCATAATACAACACAAAATATCATATCATTTCATTTTACATCATGCCCGAAAAGGAGTAGGAAGAAGCAAAGCTTATTTAATCCTACCCCTTTCCCACTTCAAAGTGTTTACAAATACCGTATATTACCAAATAGTAGCCCGGGCGTTTATTTCACAAAATGGGGTCAGACCCCGGGCGGCTATTAGGACATGGGCGGTTATTTGCACAAGGCTTTTATTTATTTTTGCACCAGCCTGCACCAGGCCATTATTTGGTTACAATGGTTAGTGTTCAGTATTTTTTTTCGTACTAAAAACTTTAAATGTAAAAGCTAATGTAAACATACAAACAAAAAAACAAGACTATCAAAAGACAAGAGATCAACAATGCCTCAACATGACAGTAGTGCAACAATTGTCAAATAGAATACAAATACTAAAAATAAATAAACTTTTTAAATAAAGCAGCCTACCGGGAAAAATAAAATGATGGTACCAAGTACTCAAGTATAAAACCCACCATCAAAACAGAACAATAATACTGTCACTTAAATAAAATAAAGGCTACAGTACTCCAAGTTTTAAATAAAGCAGCATACAGGAAAAATAAAATTATGGTACCAAGTACACTCGTTGCACCAAACACCACCCCGGTGTCTCTCGTGTCACTCGCGGTGGCATACAACTCCTTTGCCTTAATGCGGATCATTTTGCGGGACACACGGTGGTTCAGTCCACGAACGTGATGTATCCACTGACACAAATTAGCATCAAGCTCGTCGCTCACTTTCTTCCTACCCCCACCAGATAAGCGAGCTCGTTTTCCATCGATTGCCGACTGAGATTGTAGTTCTCCCTTTTTTTGTTTCCATTCTCGTACACGTTTTGGGTCAACGTTAAACTGCCTGGCCGCTGCCAAACCAGAATTCTGCTCCGCATACTTCACAACCGCTAGCTTGAACTTTAAGTCAAACTTTCTGTTCTTCCCCCTTAAAGTATTCCCGTCCATCAGTTGTGGTGTACCGGTATCCTGTTCATTCAACTCACTGCTGCTGTTGCTTGCCATGTTGAAACTTTTCCTCGTGGGTTTGTTGTTGTCGTTGAGTGTGTGTTACGCTATATGCGGTCACCCATTGCAATATGTTGATTACCCAGAATCCCCACGTAACGTCTGCTGTTACCGTAATGACCAGAATTATTGCACCTTTGCTTTTCCTTTTATCTTATAAATTGGGTTTAATGAAGTCAATATGATTTTAATCTAAATTATGCAAATAACAGCCCATGGGCGGCTATTTGGACATAGGCGTTTATTAGGAAGAGGCGTTTATTTCACAAAATGGAGTCAGACCCCGGGCGGCTATTAGGACATGGGCGGTTATTTGCACAAGGGCGTTTATTTGGTAATATACGGTATATAGAATAATTTACTGACCTTTTTATATAATAAAATAACATCTATGAATTAGTATACAACAGTTTTGTAATATGTAATTAATTAATTAATTCAGTCATTATTAACATACTGAGATGAAGAATATCTTATTTTCAATAAGGTTGAAAGTATTTCTCATAATTCTTCTTCTTTGTACTCTGTAAGCACTATTATTTTGAACAACCTCTTAAACTGGATCATATCAGTACAATTTTTAACTTCTTTACTTAATCCAATCCATAATTTAATTCCACATACTGATATGCTAAAAGTTCTAAGTGTTGTACGTGCATATAAATGTGCTAAATTATTTTTTCCTCTAAGGTTATATTTCTCCTCTTTAGTTGAGAAGAATTGTTGTACATTCTTTGGTAGCAGGTTATAGTTTGCTTTGTACATCATTTTAGCTGTTTGCAATGTTACCAAATCACCGAACTTTAATATTTTTGACTTAACAAATAAAGGGTTTGTATGTTGTCTATATCCAACATTATGTATTATTCTAACTGATCTTTTTTGTAACACGGTTAGCGAATGTAGCGCACATTTGTAGTTATTTCACCATAACTCAGATATGGTAACCCTAGTGAGCAGTAGAGAATATGTAGTGATTTTTGGCCCAGGACATATTTTGCTTTATTCATTATTGAAATGTTTTTTGCCACCTTATGTTGTATGTTTTGTATATGAGATTTCCAGTTCATTTGATCATCTATTAATACTCCCAAAAATCTAGTTTCTTATACAAACTCCCAAAAATCTAGTTTTTATACTCCCAAAAATCTAGTTTTTTAACTTTTAATTGAGGACCCCTGAGGCCTTAACCAGCCAATCCAGGTAACAAACTCATCAAATCGAAGACGGACCATCATCAGTTGAAAATTTGGTCTGTTAATGTATTTACTTTTGAAAGCTAAGACCATACCTGCCAACTTTTGAAATCAGAAAAACCTAGTAGCCAGGGTCCAGGGGCCACAGGGCCCGGTAGGTCCAGGACAAAGTCCTGGTGGGGGGTTCCTGCGCCCCCCGACGCAAAATGATTATTAGCATTCAGACAGGTTAAAATGTTGCTAAAACCATCACTTTTCTATCAGTCACAGTGACTTTTCAAAACAAAAATATTACAGCAAAAATCATATGGGTTGATTGACATGTTTATTCTGTAAGCTAAGTTCAATAGTTTGAAATTATTTTGACAGTTAATGCCAGTTATCCTGTCAACCTTTCACAAGACTTCAATTTGTTAATTGAAAGTATAAACAGTATAAACAACTTTTACAGTAAACAAATGGTAAAACAGTACTAAACAATTCCATTAAAAAAAAAATTGGTGTCATTATTAACTTTCTGTCCAAGATTGTATAATCTACTACCTTGTTCAATTGTAAAAAATATTCTGTGCCTAAAATTCACATTTCTATCACAATTATCATACTGTAAACATGGTAAGCTAACTTCATTAAAATTAATAGTCCTGTCAATAGCATGGAATTACAATTCAAATGTAGTTTTTTTGTAAGCCTTTCAAAAGAATTCAAAATATGAAAAATTTATGAAAATTAATTTAAGCCATCAGACACTTGAAAAGTGGCACATCACATCTCTAATGTAATCATTTTAACTTTTCAACAGAAATAGCACTGCAAAAATATTAAGGACATACTTCTGTATTTTGGTAGTTATGCTGTCAACATTTAACAAGATTTCTTCAACTTGGACTTAAAATCATAAATAGTATAAACACTTTTAACAGTATAACAGTACTAAACAATTCCAATAGATAACATTGGTGTCATTACCTTTTTGTTTGCTCAATTATTGCCTCCGTAAATAAAACTTCGGCATTTATCACATCCAAAGAATCTGTTTGGGCGACGAAAAACGTTGAAAGTTTTCCACTTGTACCGAAATCTGTTACCCATCGGAATTTGTAACTCCAGGGGGCGATGTTCCCATGGCGTTTGTTTGATGGTTAAACGGCAAGCCCAAAGAGGAGGAGAAGAAGAACGCTTGCGTAAATGGCGTAAACTATCCTTAATGCTGAAACGTCAGTTGTCAGAATTTCAGCATTAATAAATTACACATATTCTGGAAATCAATGACTTGCTTTCATTATAGTATGAGTCCATTGTATCAGCTGTTGATTCTCTCTCACACACATACATTTTCCGGATTAAAAGCTATCATGGAATGAAACGTCAGTTGTCAGAATTTCAGCATTAATAAATTACACATATTCTGGAAATCAATGACTTACTTTCATTATAGTATGAGTCCATTGTTATTATTAATGCTGAAATTCTGACAACTGACGTTTCAGCATTAAGGATAGTTTACGCCATTTACGCAAGCGTTCTTCTTCTCCTCTATTGGGCTTGCCGTTTAACCATCAAACAAACGTCATGGGAACATCGCCCCCTGGAGTTACAAATTCCGATGGGTAACAGATTTCGGTACAACAACGGCATTAGACTTGTGTTTTTTTGTCCCAACGTGGTCTTTTACATCGCTAATTCCTCCGTGTCCGATCGAAAAATCTTGTCTGCACAAGGTGCAATTCGCGTAGTTTTCACCCTTTTTGGAACGGATAATTATTCCCGGATAGGCTTTTGAATATTCTTCACGGAATGACTGCAGTTTTCTTTCCGGTTTAAGACTCGTATGTGATTTTTCTCCGGCTGATTCCATGATCGTTCGCTCGTTTGGAAACAATAGCCTCGTGCTTGGCAGAGGTGCTATAAATAGCCTCGCGCGTGGTATTCGGAATGGCTCGATTGGAAGTTACGGGAAGCAGTGTCGATTGTCATTGTTGTTACGTGCTTTCGTGAATAAAACTTTAAAAAAAAAAATTTTTTTTAATTAATGAAAAACCGTATTTTTTATCACTGCAACCGTAACCCGGAATAGGTTGATGAAAACCGTACTAATTACGGGAAAACCGGAGTAGTTGGCAGGTATGTAAGACAAACCTCAAAGCTTTGAATGCAGCTTATTTCTGTCACCACTTTTATTTGCATCAGTGGATAGGGCGAGTGTCGGTGGAACACATTGGACGCACACATTCGTGGCAAAAAAAAAAACAGCTAATACTTTCACGGGAAACTCCAACAGTGTGGCACTAATGAGCACTGCCGAAGTTAGTGTTTGGGGCAGAAAATGATGCCAAGTATCTCCCATGGGCAGTTTCCACGCATGGGAGAGTGTGTGTATGACCGCTTGCAACCTTGTTTTGCTCTTTTGTAGTGAGATAATGATGGGGACTCTTTATACTAACTGTTGCTTTAAAGGCCTTGATCTAAATTAGAAGATGAATGAAGTTGACTAAGTAGGATACACACACACACACAAACACACAAGCATGTGCACTGACAAAGGCGCACACACAGAAAAGTAGGCCGTGTCTACACAAACAAGGGTATGATGACCTTCCTTCTTACAGTACAGCATGTCTTTTATCAACATAAGAATATGTTTTTGGTTGAAGATGGTTTTTAGAATGCAATCTCAACATCTGTGTAAGGAGAGCAAAACCTTTATATTCAAGAGCAATTCACGTCACATTGCTGTAATTAGGGATGGTACCGTTCACATTTGATACCGTTACTCAACGGTACCAATTTTCAGTACCGTATTTTCCGCACTATAAGGCGCACCTAAAAACCACAATTTTTCTCAAAAGCTGACAGTGCGCCTTATAACCCGGTGCGCTTTATTACGATTCATTTTCATAAAGTTTCGGTCTCGCAACTTCGGTAAACAGCCGCCATCTTTTTTCCCGGTAGAACAGGAAGCGCTTCTTCTTCTACGCAAGCAACCGCCAAGGAAAGCACCCGCCCCCATAGAACAGGAAGCGCTTCACCCGCCCCCGGAAGAAGAAGAAAAAACGCGCGGATATCACCGTACGTTTCATTTCCTGTTTACATCTGTAAAGACCACAAAATGGCTCCTACTAAGCGATCCGGTTCATAAAAAGACGCAATCTCTCCATCCGCACACGGATTACTACCGTATTTCACAGCTGATATTCCTGTGAACCGCACTGTGGAACGGGAGCACGTACGGTGAATATTCGCACCACAGGGAATGAGAAGTCATCCTTCACTGTGGTTCTAGCTTGCCATGCTAACTTCCACCCATGATGATATTCAAAAGGAAGACCTTGCCAAAAGAGACCTTTCCAGCCGGCGTCATCATAAAAGCTAACTCGAAGGGATGGATGGATGAAGAAAAGATGAGCGAGTGGTTAAGGGAAGTTTACGCGAAGAGGCCGGGTGGCTTTTTTCACACAGCTCCGAAGGCGAACACACCTTCACTAAGACGGGCAGATAGCGCCGGTCGACATACGCCAACATCTGCCAGTGGATCGTAAATGCCTGGGCAGATAGTTTCGGTCACAACTGTGGTCCGAGCTTTCCGGAAGGCAGGATTCACAGAACTGCTGCACAACAACAGCGACACTGAATCCGATGACTTCGACGAGGCGGAGCCGGCCATTTTTGGATCCCACGCTTGCGCAACTTTTCAATTCGGACACCGAAGACGAAGAATTCGAAGGATTTACGAATGAAGAATAACTTCAGAAGGTGAGCGCTATGTTTATTTTGTGTGTTGTGACATTAACGTTCGAGCAACATTATGTTGCTATTTATTGCTCTACACCATTTTGAATTTTACTATGTTTGTGATTGCACATTTGCGTACATTTTGGGACAGAGTTGTTAGAACGCTGGTTTTCAATATATTATTAAAGTTTGACTGAACTATCTGACTGTTTTTTTGACATTCACTTTAGCGCAGCGTTTTTTTGACATTCACTTTAGCGCAGCGTAGGCGCGGCTTATAGTCCGGGGCGGCTTATTGGTGGACAAAATTATGAAATATGTAATTCATAGAAGGTGCGGCTAATAATCCGGTGCGCCTTATAGTGCGGAAAATACGGTACTTTTGTGTGTGTTGATTAGCTAGCTTGACCACCACGCATATTTAATGGTCGGGACTTGACTTAAAGGCCTACTGAAACCCACTACTACCGACCACGCAGTCTGATAGTTTATATATCAATGATGAAATCTTAACATTGCAACACATGCCGATACGGCCGGGTTAGCTTACTAAAGTGCAATTTTAAATTTTGCGCGAAATATCCTGCTGAAAACGTCTCGGTATGATGTCGTCTGCACGTGACGTCGCGGATTGTAGAGGACATTTTGGGACAGCATGGTGGCCAGCTATTAAGTCGTCTGTTTTCATCGCAAAATTCCACAGTATTCTGGACATCTGTGTTGGTGAATCTTTTGCAATTTGTTCAAAGAACAATGGAGACAGCAAAGAAGAAAGCTGTAGGTGGGAAGCGGTGTATTGCGGCAGGTGTTGTGCTGGATAACGCACCCCCGCCGTAGAATGCACCCCTTGACTGGTGTGCCGGATAACACAGCCGGTGTTTCATTGTTTACATTCCCGGAAGATGACAGTCAAGCTTTACCATTGGCCTGTAGAGATCTGGGACAACAGAGACTCTTACCAGGAGGACTTTGAGTTGGATACGCAGACGCGGTACCGTGAGTACGCATGCAGCTGCGGCTTCCAAACATTTGATCGCTTGCCCGTACGTGTGTGCCGCTATGTGCATGTCACGTACGTAACTTTGGGGACTTTGGGGAACTATATGTGATGTATGAACTTTGGGGAGGTGAACGGTACTTTGGGCTGTGGGATTGAGTGTGTTGTGCAGGTGTTTGAGTTGTATTGGCAGGTTATATGGACGGGAGGGGGGAGGTGTTTGTTATGCGGGATTAATTTGTGGCATATTAAATATAAGCCTGGTTGTGTTGTGGCTAATAGAGTATATATATGTCTTGTGTTTATTTACTGTTTTAGTCATTCCCAGCTGAATATCAGGTCCCACCCGCCTCTCACAGCATCTTCCTTATCTGAATCGCTCCCACTGCCTTCTAGTCCTTCACTCTCACTTTCCTCATCCACTAATCTTTCATCCTCGCTCAAATTAATGGGGAAATCGTCGCTTTCTCGGTCCGAATGGCTCTCGCTGCTGGTGGCCATGATTGTAAACAATGTAGCAGATGTGAGAAGCTCCACAACCTGTGACGTCACGCTACTTGTCTGCTACTTCCGGTACAGGCAAGGCTTTTTTATCAACGACCAAAAGTTGCGAACTTTATCGTCAATGTTCTCTACTAAATTCTTTCAGCAAAATTATGGCAATATCGCGAAATGATCAAGTATGACACATAGAATGGACCTGCTATCCCCGTTTAAATAAGAAAATCGCATTTCAGTAGGCCTTTAACATAATGTCCTTTTTTGCTGCTTCAACACAGCTCAATCAACACAGAAAAAGGTAAAGTGAAATAACTTAGTTGTTAACTCTAGGTCAATAATGCTTGTCTTTCTCTCACACAAGCAATCGGATCGTCATTTAGGGTAGAGATGCACACCCTTAATATATCCGATAATTCTGGTTTTGCTAACCAACCTTGAAGCAATTTGTGTAATGATAAGTGTGACCAGTAGATGGCAGTCAAACATAAGAGATACGCGTAGACTGTAATATGATGGCAATATGACTCAAGTAAACAACACCAACATTTTATATGTTCCATTAAAAATATAGAACATTACACACAGCGCTCAAAAATCTATCAAAATGTTTTAGTCTGACTTTGGTAAGCTATGAAGCCGCACCGCTTGATGGGATTGTACTGTGCTTCAACATATGAGTATTATTATGGTGTGTGTGTAAAGCAAGACATTATCTGGCGTTTTGTTTCACAATATTATGCAAAAGCAACTTTTCTTACCTTCTGGTACCTGTTGATCTGTATTTTGGATCTGCATAAATTCTGAAAAATTGCGCGCCTCCGCCTTTGTAGTCCGTGCTGACACCGTAGTCGATAAGCTTCTTATTTTTCTCTATCTTCTTGTTATGGGACATTCATCCTCCGCTGTTGCCATTTCTAATATAAAGTAGTGTAAAGTTCTTACTTATATCTGTCAGTAAACTCGCCATGGAAGCACTAAAACATACCGGTATAGTGAGTTTACATTATTCACCCAAGGAACTTTAGTTTTTAGAGAGTTCCGGTCGGACGCTTTTTCACGGGACACATTTACGGCAATGTTGTTGTTTCCGGATGAGGAGATGCTGCTCCGTTATTGATTGAAGTAAAGTCTGAATGTCATTAAAACAGTTCGCTCCATCTTTTGACACTTCTTCCACTCCCGTCCTTGCACGCTACACCGCTACAACAAAGAGAAGACGCTGCCGAAGGTGAGCCACGTTAATAAGACCGCCCACAAAACGGCGCATCCTGAAGCGACTGTCAGAAAGCGGCTTGAAGATGATCTGTAAAACATAATCTATGCAACATTTTGACCAAAGAACCACCATTACATGTTATGTAGACCACAAGAAAGTGTTTTACATTTAGAAAAAAATAATAATAATACGACTCCTTTAATGCGCCCTATAATCCGGTGAGTCTTATATATGGAAAACGATCGAAAACAGACCATTCATCGGCAGTGCGCCTTATAATCCGATGCGCCCTATGGTCCGGAAAAGACAGTACATATACACGTATACATACACACCGGCCCCCAGACACTTTTTTTTCCTCTGAATGTGGCCACCGAGTCAAAATAATTGCAGTTTTAAATAGCTGTGCATTGACATGAGCACAATGCATGAAAGGTAAGTGGACTACCAGTATGAAGCCAGTTCTTTACATTACATGATGGATTTCACACTCATAGAGACGCAATCATGCATCAGCTGACCTGTCGTTGAAAGCATGTTTGACCTCAGGTTTCTCAACAGTGGGACTCCCTGCCTGTCAAGAAAGAACACAAAAAAAAAAACAATTCCAGTTAGTCTCAAATCTAACACACATTAGACATGAACATGTTTTAAAAACAAAATTGATGTCATGATCTGTGGTCTGGATCATGTTTTTGTTATTTTCTGTTAGTTTTAAGACTCCATAGTTCCTGTTTTTGTACATCCTTGTTTGTTTTCTGTCATGATCTGTGGTCTGGATCATGTTTTTGTTACATTCTGTCATAACGGGAGGGGTCAAAGCTTACTGCGAGGTTTGTTCTCCCGGGAAGCAATCGGACTATTCCGGACAAGGCGTGAAGGTAGGAACATATTTAATTAAAGCTGCAAGCAGCATTGGTCGGGCCCGCGTATTTGGCAGGTGCTAGTCCTAAGTGTCCCAATACTTATTTCCAGTTTTGGTCCTAAATTTTCCAATACTTTTGTCAAGTTGTAGTCCTAAGTGTCCCAATACTTTTGTCCAGTGTAGGTGTCCCAATACTTTTGTCCAGTTGTATTCCTAAGTGTCCCAATACTTATGTCCAGTTTTAGTCCTAAGTGTCCCAATACTTTTGTCCAGTTGTAGTCCTAAGTGTCCCAAGACTTTTGTCCAGTGTAAGCGTCCCAATACTTTTGTCCAGTGGTAGTCCTAGGAGTTCCAAGACTTTTGTCAAGTTTTAGTCCCAAGTGGCCCAATACATTTGTCAAGTTTTAGTCCTAAGTGTCCCAATACTTTTGTCAAGTTGTAGTCCTAAGTGTCCCAAAGCGTTTGTCCAGTGTAAGTGTCCCAATACTTTTGTCAAGTGGTAGGCTTAAGTGTCCCAATACTTTTGTCTACGTTTAGTCCGAAGTGTCCCAATACTTTTGTTCAGTGGTGTTACTAAGTGTCCCAATACTTTTGTCAAGGTGTAATCCTAAGTGTCCCAATACTTTTGTCCAGTGTAAGTGTCCCAATACTTTTGTCAAGTTTTCGTCATAAGTGTCCCAATACTTTTGTCCTGTGGTAGTCATAAGTGTCCCAATACTTTTGTCAAGTTGTAGTCCCAAGTGTCCCAATACTTTTGTCCAGTGGTAGTCATAAGTGTCCCAATACTTTTGTCTACTTTTAGTCCGAATTGTCCCAATACTTTTGTTTAGTGTACCTACAAATTACAGCTCAATGAGGCAAAAGTGACTGTTTTTAGTACTTTTTTGTCTTGAAGGGGGAATTGCCAACTTCCTGTTGATTTCTGCCCGATGATATACAATTATTATCTTCTCTCAAAAAGTTACAAAAAAACGGAAAACAAGGCTGATCACACTTGGAGTTAAAGTAAACAACTAGCATAAGCTATGGCAGTGTTTTTCAACCTTTTTTGAGCCAAGGCACATTTTTTTCATAAAAAAAATACGGAGGCACACCACCAGCAGAAAAGGTTAAAAAATTAAACTCCACCAGGTTGTCGTGCCTTATTTTGAGTTTGTTGTTGTTTCCTGTGTGTAGTGCTTTAGTTCCTGTCTTGCGCTGTTATTTTGGTGACCCTTTCTGTTTTGTTGGTGTTCTCCTGTAGCAGCGTCACGCCTTCCTTTGAGCGCTATTGCCCGCACCTGCTTTGTTTTTTCGCAATCAAGACTATTGAAGTTGTGCGTACGCTATCCTTCTTTGTGGGGACATTGTTGATTGTCATGTCATGTACGGGATGTGCTTTGTGGACGCCGTCTTTGCTCCACACGCTGTAAGTTTTTGCTGTCGTCCAGCATTCTGTTTTTGTTGACTCTGTAGCCAGTTCAGTTTTACTTTTGTTTTACATAGCCATCCCTATGCTTCAGTGCATTTTCCTAGCGGGACTCGCCTTTTGTTGATTTTTGGTTTAAGCGTTACATACCTTTTTACCTACACGCTAGTGATGGGTCCGGCAACACAGATGCATCGGCGCATGCGTCGAGCTCATACAGCAAAACCCTGTGTCGGTGCACGTACCGATTTTAGAAAGTCACGTGACCGATCATGAGCTCCTCTGTGCCCTGTGAGCGGGTCTTTTCTACAGCCGGAGAAATAATAACTAAGAAGAGAGATCGTCAAAAATTGAATACGTTGGAAAAACTGTTTTTTTGGAATAAAAATGTGTAAAAAATTTTTTTTTAAAAACACATTCTCTTAGATTTCCATGTTATGATACATGTTCACATCATTTATTGACCGTATCTAAAAATGATAAAAATATATTTTTTATTTAAATGAAGATATGAAATAATCCTAAATGAAATACAATGACTTGGCTTATATTATTGTATATACTAGGTCATAAAATCAGTGTCAGTTGAGTCGGTCCATCGGTTGCCTGTAGGGATTTTTAAAGTCCAGCAGATGTCAGTATTTAGTGACACAGTATCGACACAGTATCAATACAGTTTGGCAATGTGTCGAAACGCTTCATGACGCCTCATCAACCCATCACTACAGCACGCAGTCTTCCGCTGTGCTCTGCATATTGGGATCACGACAAACCATCCTCGACGCGTTCCGACTTCTACAAATCAATGTAGAAGTGCTGCCACCTACTGATATGGAGTATTACATGGTTACCCTGCCAAGCTCTACACAGCACAGGCACTAGACAACGGCACATTGTTATGATTATTGATTTGCAAAAAATATTTTTGGGACCAATTAGGTGAAGTTGCATAATTTCTCACGGCACACCAGGCAATATCTCACACTAGTGGTTGAAAATCACTGAGCTATGGCATAGCAAGAAACAAACATGAAACTGTGGCATGAACAGAGCATGAAACTGTGGCATGAAAAGAGCAATGGCGCCAGGACGACTAACTGGCAAAGACAGGCTTAAATAATAGTCTCTTGATTAGAGCAGGTGCATGTCCCGAACGCATGAGGCAGGTGAAACTAATCAGTCGCCCTGGAAACTAAAACAAACAAGGATGTACAAAAACAGCAACTAATGGAGTCTTAACACTAACAGAAAAATAACAAAAACATGATCCAGACCACAGATCATGAAAATGTATTGGATTTAGAAAATAAAATCTCAAATAATGTACATTTGTATTTTCTTGTAGTGTATCCCACTTCATCCATGTGTAAAAAGGCGTTAACTACTGTGTATAGGAAAATATAAGTAAGTGTGACCTCGGAATGTGACAGCTATGAATTTGAGACTGCTTCATTTTTTTTATCTTCCAATATAAATTCTTATTATCCCATACTTTATTACCTTTTACATATTATATTTTATTACTTCAGTGTTGCGGTTTGTTAGTTTTTTTTTATTTTCAACTTGATGGCAGTGTTTAGGGAGGAGACTGGAAGCAGAGGGGCAAAGAGCACTCAAACACACTTTAAGGCTTTGAGAAGGGAATAGAGCAGCCTCTACTGTCCACCGCCATCATTGTTTCTCTGACCAGTGGCCTCAGGTCTTGAGCTTGCTCACGCACAAAAACCTGGCTTGCACCTCTTTTCACGGTGAACCTCGAGCTGTATCAAGTGTGAAAGAGTGTGGACGCTTTGGCAACACACAAAAGTGGTCGTTTGGGCTGTGCCAACATTTGATTTCAACAACGTAGGACAAAAAATTCCCTTTTTCACCAATGCATTTAATGCTTCATATTAATAATTGTCTATTATTTGTATATAGGTGATCATTTTGCCACCTAATGCTGTCACAATGTGTTCCTGTGACTCTAGCACAGCCGATGACAGCACAAATGGCACCAGTGTCATTGTCACATGGCGATAACTGCAAGTCATTGCCTGTGCTATAATAATAAATTGAGTAATCAAACAAGAGTCATAGTTTTTTGTATCTTTTTTTTCTATGTTGGCATGTTTACATTTGAAAGATTGCAAACCAATTATTAGATAATTATGGGCCTGCTGCAGTGGAAGCGCCCATATTATTATTGCTCATACTTCACAGTTTGTTATTATTGTTCTATCTTATTCTGCCGCGAATAATAAGAGACAAACCGGCCAACGAACCCCCACATATGTTATACCGTAGGAAATGTCTCGTTCGCGCCGATGGGGGTTGTCAGGTTCAAACACTGATGTCATCTATTGAACAAGACAAGAAGCAAATAATTAAACAGAGACAGAATTCAATTTAGCTCAATTTGAGGAGAAACGTCTGCTCCCTCACACATCAACCCCACGCCCACCCCCTCCCCTCTGTTTCCAGCACACTCTGACGAAAAAAGGTTTACGTCTCCTCTTTTATTTGGATATTCCCTGTTTACACAACAACAGCTGTTTCGAAAGGAATGGGGGGTATGTAAACAGCCATTGTTTTCGGTCACATTAACACAAAAGAAAAAGATGCCTAGGGCTTGGGCTGGTCCTGGATCGAGCTAGGATCACAATAGATAACCCCTCCCGTCTCCTCCCATCGTACACAGCGGAATTTTCCAAGCCTTTGGCTTGGTGCAACAATGACAGCTTTCCGTTCACTGGGAACTAAGTGAACGGAAAGTTTTTTGATAATTTACATAAAATTTTTCTGACATTGGTACTCTAAATTGGGAACATTTTGTGTTACTATGGCAATGCTATTCACGAATAAAATAAAAAAATAGGCCAATTGAATGGGTACATTCATTTTAATGGACGATTGCTCTGAGACAAACGCCAAAAAGACAAGATTAGATGTTAGCATGCTAAGTGCTAGCTTTTTGAGCTAATTTTGCAACCGTTTAACCTGGAGTCATATAACTTTGTATGTGACAGCTGTTAACTGTTAGTGTGCAAACGTTAGCATGCTAGCAAGGTAACTTAAGCATGCTAACTTTTTCATCTAGTTTTACACTTTTTTTCGCTATACACCTTGCAGCCGTGTTACTTGAAATGTGAGACATGCTAACTGTTAGCATGTCGTCGTTATCACACATGCTAAATGTTAGGATTTTAATATGTGCATGCTAACATTTTAGGCTAGCTCTGTAGCTCTTTTTGTACAGTTACACGTAAAACTGACGGATTCGGACACTCGGCAGCATCTTCAAAGCACGGCGGATTATTTTCCCCACACTCGCTTCTCTTTTTTACGATTTTGTTTCTTTTTTTTTCCGGATTAGCCTCTTTTTTCTGGTTTCAAATTAATGCCAGCAACAACATGTTTTTCCCGAGAGCCGTTTTACTAGACCTGGTTGGGCTTGCAGGTAAAATACCGTAGAAGAAGAAAAAACATTGTACAAAAAGTTGTATTGGCACCAAAACAAGTTTTGGCAACAAATAAATACAAACATTGCAAAAATACAATATTTTCGGTCCAATTTTTTTGTATCGAAACATGTTTTCATGCCATAATTATTATTTGTGTACACTTTTTTTTGTTTTTTTGGTGTTTTACAGTTTTTTGATTTAAAATTGTTTTCCCACATTTGCTTCTCTTTTTTACGATTTTGTTTCTTTTTTTTCCTGGTTTAGCCTCTTTTTTTCCTGGTTTCAGATTAATGCCAGCAACAACAAGCTTTTCCCGAGAGCAGTTTTACTAGACTTGGTTGGGCTTGCAGGTAAAATACCGTAGAAGAAGAAAAAACATTGTACAAAAAGTTGTAGTGGCACCAAAATAATATTTGGCAACAAATAAATACAAACATTGCAAAAATACAATATTTTCGGTCCAATTTTTTGTATCGAAACGTGTTTTCATGCCATAATTATTATTTTTGTACACTTTTTTTGTTTTTTGGTATTTTACTGATTTTTGTTTTCAATTTTTTTCCCACCCACATGCGCTTCTCTTGTCTACGATTTTGTTTCTTTTTTTTTGGTTTAGCTTCTTTTTTTCTGGTTTCAAATTAATGCCAGCAAGTTTTTCCCGAGAGCAGTTTTACTACACTTGGTTGGGTTTGCAGAAGAAGACGAGAGGACCCAAAACAATAAGTGTACAAAAATATGAATATTGGCATTGAAAATATATTTTAGTACAAAAAAAAAAAAAAATCCACCAAAAATATTTAATTTTTTCTATGTTTATATTTTTTTTATTGCCAAACTTGTTTTGGTGACAATACAACATTTTCGGCAATGTATTTTTTTTCCATACCAAATCTTATTGGCAGTGTTTTGGCTCCACACTATTGCAGGGTGATTGTGATGTAACAAATAAATGTGCTTGGATTTGTTCCACGATGATCTATAGCACATGTCAGTGTTGGTTAGAGATAGAACAAAGTAAGAGCAAGACAGAAAAGTAGCCAACAGAGGATTTAACATGAGACAACAAGATAGGAGATGCAAAAATGTAGGCGCAAGGAGACAAGGTAAGTGGCAGTGATTGCAGACACTACATATGCTTGGGCTTTTGGGGACTTGAACAACTGATATCAACATATTATCTTAATTACTGTCAGAGTGGCAGGTAACATTAATTATACTCACTCCTTCCTCAGAAAAGCAACCCTTGTTATACAGTATTAATTGGAAAGTCTATCAGTGCATAATTGTATGTCTAATCTAATAGAGGAATGCTCTTCTGAATTACAAAGGCCAATAACATTGTGTGCTACCAAAAGTGGCTTGTGAAATGTCAATGAATACATGATTAATTTGCACCCCACATATTTGATGCGCAACACGCAAACAACTTTAGAAACTCAAGTATTCAAACAATCATAAGTCTGTGGCTGTTTACATATTTCAAGCAATCATGTAGCAACAATCTTGTTGTCTATAACAAACTGTTGTTAACAACAGCATTTAATTACAATTACATATATATTATTAAGCCGCACACACTAAATTAAAAAATATATATGGATATATTTCCATATATTAACCGCACTGGACTATAAGCCGCAGATATATACGTTGTGAAATGAGTTATTTACACATAATATTTTATAAATGTTTATTTACATACCTTAATTGTTATCAAACAGTGCCTGTAACACGGCAGCAAAACAGCTGATCAAACAAAACAGAAGTCATCGTCACGGACCCACTAGCTGCGGAAACTAGCTCGCTAATCAGCTTAACAGACTCAGTAACTCCATGGTGACATTTTGATGAATTTACTGGGAAATTTGTGAAATTGGAACAATAAAATAATTATATTGTCATTTAATAATACTAAAATAGACACTTGTAGACGTGTTAGCTAATGCTAACAACACTGCATTAATTACATTACGGTAGCATGTACAAATATGCATGGAAACATTCCTACAGACAGCACACACGGGACGGTTTAGTAAGTAAAAGTTGTTTAGTTATATTGTAAAACTTACAAACGTTAATAGTGATGAATTAAGAACTATTTTGAGCAGAAACTCTATGGACGGTTTTACGTCCGGTTCAAGGCATTAAAACAGGAGGTACATTTTCAATCCGCAACAGCTGCAGTGAGCAAACTCGTCCAAAAGATGGCACCGTAGCACAAACAATAACACATCTTTTTAGTGTCTATGCTATTAAACACAAAACATTATGGCCGTTAGGGAAGAAAAATCCATAAATTAGCCGCATCGTTTTATAAGATGCAGGGTTCAAAGCGTAGTAAAAAAGTCGGTCTACAGTCCGGAATTTACGGTAAATCTTCGTAGAATTCATCCATCCATCCATCCATCTTCTTCTGCTTATCCGAGGTCGGGTCGCGGGGGCAGCAGCCTAAGCAGGGAAGCCCAGACTTCCCTCTCCCCAGCCACTTCGTCCAGCTCTTCCTGTGGGACCCCGAGGCGTTCCCAGGCCAGCCGGGAGACATAGTCTTCCCAACGTGTCCTGGGTCTTCCCCGCGGCCTCCTACCGGTCAGACGTGCCCTAAACACCTCCCTAGGGAGGCGTTCGGGTGGCATCCTGACCAGATGCCCGAACCACCTCATCTGGCTCCTCTCGATGTGGAGGAGCAGCGGCTTTACTTTGAGCTCCCCCCGGATGGCAGAGCTTCTCACCCTATCTCTAAGGGAGAGCCCCGCCACCCGGCGGAGGAAACTCATTTCGGCCGCTTGTACCCGTGATCTTGTCCTTTCGGTCATAACCCAAAGCTCATGACCATAGGTGAGGATGGGAACGTAGATCGACCGGTAAATTGAGAGCTTTGCCTTCCGGCTCAGATCCTTCTTCACCACAACGGATCGATACAGCGTCCGCAGTACTGAAGACGCCGCACCGATCCGCCTGTCGATCTCACGATCCACTCTTCCCTCACTCGTAAACAAGACTCCGAGGTACTTGAACTCCTCCACTTGGGGCAATATCTCCTCCCCAACCCGGAGATGGCACTCCACGCTTTTCCGGGCGAGAACCATGGACTCGGACTTGGAGGTGCTGATTCTCATCCCAGTCGCTTCACACTCGGCTGCGAACCGATCCAGCGAGAGCTGAAGATCCTGGCCAGATGAAGCCATCAGGACCACATCATCTGCAAAAAGCAGAGACCTAATCCTGCAGCCACCAAACCAGATCCCCTCAACGCCTTGACTGCGCCTAGAAATTCTGTCCATAAAAGTTATGAACAGAATCGGTGACAAAGGGCAGCCTTGGCGGAGTCCAACCCTCACTGGAAACGTGTCCGACTTACTGCCAGCAATGCGGACCAAGCTCTGACACTGATCATACAGGGAGCGGACCGCCACAATCAGACAGTCCGATACCCCATACTCTCTGAGCACTCCCCACAGGACTTCCCGAGGGACACGGTCGAATGCCTTCTCCAAGTCCACAAAACACATGTAGACTGGTTGGGCAAACTCCCATGCACCCTCAAGGACCCTGCCGAGAGTTTTTTGCTATGCTAACTAACTAGGCCTGTGTATGGCCGCATCATTCTATATATTGATAGCAAAGTGGGTATTGGTATCGGATTGATACTTAATGTCAGAATAATTGTATCTAAGTAATCACAAAACTTTGTGTTCTCATGAGTTCCCGGCGAGAGGACAAAAGCTGTCTTTGATCCTACCAAGCAAAAGGCTTGTAAAACTCTACTGTGTAGGATGGGGAGCGACATGAGGGTGTCGGTTTCTTTGATGTATTGTAATCCACAGGAATATTTTGTCTTTACCCGAGATCTACAAAGCGGAGAGGAGGCAGGGCCTGACCTCCATCCAGGCACCTTTTCTTTGAACTGTTTTACAACCTTTTCTTTGAACTGTTTTGTAACCAAAGACGATGGCTGTTTATGACCCCCCTCCCTTAGAAACAGCTGTTGCCATGTAATCAGGGAAAGTCCAAATAAAAGAGGAGGCGTACAATCTTTCTTCAGAGCGTGGTGAGACACTGTACAAGGGTACAGGTGTACGTGCTCTCCTCATTGAGCCAAATTTAATTCTGTCTGTTTGATTCCTTGCTTCTTGTCTTGTTTAATAAATGTCATCAGTGTTTGAACCTGACACTTAAATTGCTTGCTTTTAATCAGAGTTCATACAAGTACAGCATTTCCCCATGTCTGTCAGTGCGTCCCTCACTCGCTTCACTAAATAATCATGACATTTCAAGTTAAATAGCAGTATCATATCTGCAATACTAGCCTTGTATTTACTTGGAACTGGATCAAGGCCAAAATTCCCAGTATTGCCCACCCTTAGTGTGTGTGCAGGCACACATACAGAGACATACTTTTTTTTTTTTTTAGAAACTGCATTAACAGGGAAGAAAGAAAACAAAAAGCAAAAACAAAAAAAAATGAAAGAAAAGTGCTTTCTTCCTGCTGTTGCTGTCACCAAAAGGTCAGGTGGCATTTTGAACAATTACACAGAGCCACTACCTTCATATGGCAAGACAATTGGACAATTGACTGTGTGTGTGGGAGTGAGACATATAGACGGATATAAATAACGTAAAGACACAAAGAAAAAAACATTGCTAATAAAGGGAAATGATCAATGAGAATACAGTGATTGATTTACGAACACCTATATGTGCGACCTTTTCGGATTACAAACTTTTAAATCGCGCCAAATATTTGATATTTATTTATTTGATATGGACATAACAGTTGCATTGGACAAACCAGATGCACTGCCTTATGTGAATTGTTGGCGCTTCAAAATGGGGTCCCAAAGACTGTCACAAAGTGGTGGTGACGAACCCCGAGATGCAGAGACGGCAGGCTTGGTGCAGGAAAACATCATTTAATTCAAAATAAAGGTAAAACACAAACCAGGAACTAGGAGACAGGAAACAGGATACCAGGAAAACAGGAGACGATGAACTAGAAGACAGCTCACAGCATACACGCTCGTGTGTACAGGAAGTGATGTCATCAAAATGGCCGCGGTCTAGGGCTTTCAGCGTGACGCAAAATGAATAAATGAACGGGGCATTCCTACGCCGAGACATGGTTTGCACACAGAGGCACCGAACGTCTGAAACTTTGGCAAAAATTAGAGCAAAATTAATCATGTTTACATTGTTTCCTATGGAGAACTCTGCTTCAGTATACAAACTTTTCAGTTTACGAACCATGTTCAAGAACTAATTAAGTTCGTAAATCATGATGAACTGATAAATCAGTGCCCATAAATGGATTGTCAGATTTAAAACCAGTCCCCAAAGAGTTGCACATTGATGGCAGTGGACCTTTCTGCTCCTGTTAAAGGGGAACATTATCACAATTTCAGAAGGGTTAAAACCATTAAAAATCAGTTCCCAGTGGCTTATTTTATTTTTCGAAGTTTTTTTCAAAATTTTACCCATCACGCAATATCCCTAAAAAAAGCTTAAAAGTGCCTGATTTTAACCATCGTTATATACACCCGTCCATTTTCCTGTGACGTCACATAGTGATGCCAATACAAACAAACATGGCGCATAGAACAGCAAGGTATAGCGACATTAGCTCGGATTCAGACTCGGATTTCAGCGGCTTAAGCGATTCAACAGATTACGCATGTATTGAAACGGATGGTTGTAGTGTGGAGGCAGGTAGCGAAAACGAAATTGAAGAAGAAACTGAAGCTATTGAGCCATATCGGTTTGAACCGTATGCAAGCGAAACCGACGAAAACGACACGACAGCCAGCGACACGGGAGAAAGCGAGGACGAATTCGGCGATCGCCTTCTAACCAACGATTGGTATGTGTTTGTTTGGTATTAAAGGAAACTAACTACTATGAACTAGGTTTACAGCATATGAAATACGTTTGGCAACAACATGCACTTTCAGAGTGCAGACAGCCCAATTTTCATCAATTAATATATTCTGTAGACATACCCTCATCCGCTCTCTTTTCCTGAAAGCTGATCTGTCCAGTTTTGGAGTTGATGTCAGCAGGCCAGGGAAGCTAGGGTCGATATTCTTCTCTTGATCATCTTCGGTGGCATAAGGGACGGTGTGAGCCAAGACATCCAGGGGGTTTAGCTCGCTCGTCTGCGGGAACAAACTGCCGCCATTGCTTGCCGTGCTAGCGAGGTCCTTTGTCCCTGAATTGCTCACACACTCCGGCAGATTCAATGGGGGTCTGGCGGCAGATTTCTTTGACTTTATCGTTGGAAATGCATCTGCTTTGAGTGTCGCAGGATATCCACACATTCTTGCCATCTCTGTCGTAGCATAGCTTTCGTCGGTAAAGTGTGCGGAACAAACGTCCAATTTCTTGCCACTTTCGCATCTTTGGGCCACTGGTGCAACTTGAATCCGTCCCTGTTCGTGTTGTTACACCCTCCGACAACACACCGACGAGGCATGATGTCTCCAAGGTACGGAAAACAGTCGAAAAAAACGGAAAATAACAGAGCTGATTTGACTCGGTGTTTGAGAAAATGGCGGATTGCTTCCCGATTCGCTCCGAGAGCGAATAATAGAAAGGCGTTTAATTCGCCAAAATTCACCCATTTAGAGTTCGGAAATCGGTTAAAAAAATATATGGTCTTTTTTCTGCAACATCAAGGTATATATTGACGCTTACGTAGGTCTGGTGATAATGTTCCCCTTTAAGTTCGTAAATCATGATGAACTGATAAATCAGTGCCCATAAATGGATTGTCAGATTTAAAACCAGTCCCCAAAGAGTTGCACATTGATGGCAGTGGACCTTTCTGCTCCTGTTAACTCACGGTTGTAACAGTGGTATTTTGGGAACAATAAACCCTGTCGCACAAGTAAAGATGCGACATCTCTAAATAATGCCATCATGTGATTGACAATTTAAAAGAGCCCAGAGACACATGTTTATACGGCTCCCCGGGGAGAGTTTGGCAGCTAAGCAGGAATTGGCGCAGGCAGTCCACCAACATCCCTGAGCTGAAGCTGTTCTGTAAGAAAGGATAAGCCAAAATCCATCCAAGTCGATGTGCAAGCCAGGCATCCTACTCTCTTTTAGCGCTCTCTTTCACGGGCATCGAGGTTATTGTGCCTCACAGCACATTGAGTGACCCCTTGTGATGGACAAATCTATTTCTCTACATAACCACCTGCACAAAAAATACAGTACATTGTGTAATGTTGGCTCATGGCTGCAAGAATAACAAGCATGATATGATGGTTGATGTACAGGAGCTTGTGAACCATATTAATTACAGTAGAAACTATTAAGGGATAATAATTAGAGATGTCCGATAATGGCTTTTTTGCCGATATCCGATATTATCCAAATCTTAATTACCGATTCCGATATCAAACGATACCGATACATACAGTCGTGAATTAACACATTATTATGCCTAATTTTGTTGTGATGCCCCGCTGGATGCATTAAACAATGTAACAAGGTTTTCCAAAAAAAATCAACTCAAGTTATGGAAAAAAAATGCCAACATGGCCCTGCCATATTTATTATTGAAGTCACAAAGTGCATTATTTTTTTTAACATGCCTCAAAACAGCAGCTTGGAATTTGGGACATGCTCTCCCTGAGAGAGCATGAGGAGGTTGAGGTGGGTGGGGTTGGGGGGGGCGGGGTTGAGGTGGGGAGGTAGGGGGTAGCGAGGGGTGTATATTGTAGCGTCCCGGAAGAGTTAGTGCTGCAAGGGGTTCTGGGTATTTGTTCTGTTGTGTTTATGTTGTGTTACGGTGCGGATGTTCTCCCGAAATGTGTTTGTCATTCTTGTTTGGTGTGGGTTCACAGTGTGGCGCATATTTGTAACAGTGTTAAAGTTGTTTATACGGCCACCCTCAGTGTGACCTGTATGGCTGTTGACCAAGTATGCATGCATTCAGCTGTGTGTGTGAAAAGCCGATATTACATTTTAAAGCATTTATCTGCCAATAATATCGGCAGTCCGATATTATTGGACATACCTAATAACAATAATAATAATAATAATAGTAAAAACAAACTAGAATAGTCTTTAGAGTAGTCAGTGTAAAGCTTATAGCAGTAAATAAGGCCTTTTTCCACAAAATAAATTTCTCATTTACCTGGGTAAATTTAGTTCCACAGGAACTATTTGCAGTTCCTGCCAGCGAGGTGGGACTTCCGAAAGGTTCTAAGAAATTCGAGGGGAAGACTGTATGGTCAACCACTGATGGGTTAGACACAGTTGGGCGTTACGAAAAACTTTGTTTTTGAACACAACAAATAAAAAATGAAGGTGATCTAGTGACTAATGGCCTGGTTTACTAAAGGTTTGTCTGTACTAAAACACGTGCAAAATTGATAGCACATGCAAAGCCGATCTCCAAACCGTGGTGTGCAATCCGTTTTGCGTGTCTGTCTTCACGAATATGCAAAATATATGCTGATCGTCAAAACGCCCACAATACTGATGCAAATATATTACACAGCACGCTCAATGTGATTTATCAACACTCATCACCGCTTTGCGAGCCCTATTTAGTTTTTTTACTTAGCATGTTTAAAAAATCTGTGCAAACTGACACACACTGGGTTCTTGCGCTGCAAAAACAGACGAATGACAGATAATCCTCAGTCATATGTGTGTTTGTCAACTTATTTGCGCGGCCTGTCAGAAATAAATAATATTAGAAATATTGTCTATTCAGCAACATTCTTTTATAATTGTATAGCTGCATGTTGGGGAACTTAAAGCGGGGGATTAAAACAAATTAAATTGACGCATTTTGGTGTCTGCTGGCTTTTTTTTTTCTACTGTCGTTCGTTTTTTTTATTCTTCCTATATGGGGAAAAAAAACTACTTAAAGTATTTATTTTTTTGTGTCTTGAGCAACGTAAGTGCAGCCTCTCTCCCATGAGCGCACCTTCAGCGCTGGAAAAAAACAAAATTGGGTTCCGTTGTAGATGCACTTTGGACTGCGTCTAAAATGCCCATAAAAAGTGGCGTATGTCTCCTGCATGTTTAAAAAGACAGCAAAACGCCACAGCTAAGAGCATGATGAAATGAGTGTGCAGTAGATGATGGAGGGTCTCCGTGGGGATGCCCCATATATGGAATACACGCAAAATCCTCATTTAAATAGGGCGGTCTGCACGACATTTGAATTGTACACACGGTGTTAGTAGATTACACAAACACACCCACTAATAGTCAGGCATGTGAGCACCATTTGAGGAAAAAAAGAGAAATGACGAATAAACAGGAACATTTCTATTGACAGGAAGTGCTGCCAAGCAAAACCAGAATTTTTGTATTTATTTATTCACATCTACCAACCTCTTTTGGCTGTTTTTTTGCGTGTACATGTCCCATTTAATGTACCACATCATTTTTTGTTTATTTTAGTAGATACTGTATTTTCTGGACTATAAGGCGCTCTTAAAATCCTATTTTTTTTCTCAAAACTCGACAGTGCACCCGGTGCGCCTAATGTACGGATTAATACTGGCTTTCCTTACCGACCTCAAAGCAATTTAAGTTAGTACATGGTGTAATGATAAGTGTGACCAGTAGTTGGCAGTCAAACATAAAATATATGTGTAGACTGCACTATGATGGCAATATGACTCAAGTAAACAACACCAACATTTTATATGTTTCATTCAAAATATACAACATTAAACGCGGCGCTCAAAAATCTATCAAAATGTTTTAGTACGACTTTGGCAAGCTGTGAAGCCGCACCGATTGATGTGCTTCAACATATGAGTATTATTATGGTGTGTGTATAAGGTAAGACATATTATCTGGCATTTTGTTTCGCAATATTATACAAAAGCAACTTTTCTAACCTTCTGGTACCTGCTGATTTGTATTTGGGATCTGCATAAATCCTAAAAAATTGCGCTCCTCCGCCTTTATAGTCCGTGCCGACACAGTAGTTGATAAACTTCTTCTTTTTCCCTATCTTCTTGTTATGGGACATTCATCCTCCGCTGTTGCCATTTTGTAATATAAAGTAGCGTAAAGTTCTTACTTATATATGTCAGTAAACTCGCCATGAAAGCGCTAAAACATACCGGTGTAGTGAGTTTACATTATTCATCGAAGGAACTTTAGTTATTAGAGTTTATTCACGGGACACATTTCCGGTGTTCCGGATGAGGAGATGCTGCTCCGTTATTGATTGAAGTAAAGTCTGAATGTCATTAAAACAGTTAGCTCCATCTTTTGACACTTCTTCCACTCCCGTCCTTGCACGCTACACCGCTACAACAAAGATGCCGAGGAGAAGACACTGCCGAAGGTGAGCCACGTAAATAAAACCGCCCACGAAACAGCGCATCCGGAAGCGAATGTCAGAATGCTGCTTGAAGATGATCTGTAAAACATCATCTATGCAACATTTTGACCCAAGAACCACCATTACATGTTATGTAGACCAAATTAATGCCAGCAACAACAAGTTTTTCCCGAGAGCAGTTTTACTAGACTTGGTTGGGCTTGCAGGTAAAATACCGTAGAAGAAGAAAAACATTGTACAAAATGTTGTATTGGCACCAAAACAAGTTTTGGCAACAAATAAATACAAACATTGCAAAAATACAGTATTTTCGGTCTAATTTTTTGTATCAAAACATGTTTTCATGCCATAATTATTTTTTTTGTAACCTTTTTTTGTTTTTTGGTGTTTGACAGGATTCTGTTTTTAAAAAAAATTCCCACATTCACTTCTCTTTTTTACGATTTGGTTTCTTTTTTTTCCGGATTAGCTTCTTTTTTTATGGTTTCAAATTAATGCCAGCAACAACAACATTTTCCCGAGAGCAGTTTTACTAGACTTGGTTGGGAGTGCAGGTAAAATACCGTAGAAGAAGAAAAAACATTGTACAAAAAGTTGTATTGGCACCAAAATAATATTTGGCAACAAATGAATACAAACATTGCAAAAATATGATATTTGCGGTCTATTTTTTTGTATCAAAGCATGTTTTCATGCCATAATTCATATTTTTGTACACTTTTTTTGTTTTTTGGTGTTTTACAGATTTTTGATTTAAAAAATTGTTCCCACATTCGCTTCTCTTTTTTACGATTTTGTTTCTTTTTTTTTTCCCTGTTTAGCCTCTTTTTTTCTGGTTTCAAATTAGCCAGCAACAACAAGTTTTTCCCAAGAGCAGTTTTACTAGACTTGGTTGGGCTTGCAGGTAAAATACCGTAGAAGTAGAAAAAACATTGTACAAAAAGTTTTATTGGCACCAAAAACAAGTTTTGGCAACAAATAAATACAAACATTGCAAAAATACAATAATTTCGGAACATTTTTTTGTATCGAAACGTGTTTTCATGCCATAATTATTATTTGTGTACCCTTTTTTTGTTT
>NC_084578.2:10340000-10345000 GCF_033978685.3 Nerophis lumbriciformis
GTAGTTGCTGCCGGGTGAATGTCTTCAAGTGTTTCCTGCTGTTTAAAGCTTAGAACCGGAAGTACAAGTGCCATTCCGAGTTCTAATCGTCCATAACGTTTCTACTCGTACTGACTTTTCACTCATCACTCCAAGCAATGTTTGTAGGTTTTACAATATATAACCTAAATAATTCTTACTTACTGCGTCTTTAGCATTAGCTAATATGCTAACATGTTTACAAGTGTCTGTGTTAGTATTATTACCGGTAACTTACAACGGTATTCTTTTTGTATTGTTTCAGTTTCACAAATTCCTCAGTAAATTCACCATAACGTCACCGTGGAGTTATTGAGTCAGTTTAGCTGATTGGAGAGCTAGCTTCCGAAGCTCGTGGGTCCATGACGATGACTTCTGTTTTGTTTGATTAACTGTTTTACTGCCCTGTTACAGGCACCGTTTGGAAACAATTAAGGTATGTAAATAAACATTTACAAAATCCATCCATTCATCCATCTTTCTGTGTAAATAACTAATTTTTACAACCTATTTATCTGCATCTTATAGTCCCGTGCGGCTAATACGGTATATAGAAAAATGTATATTCTTTTAAAAAATGTAGTGGGTGCGGCAGTATTTGAGTGGGACCCTTAGCCTTCTTTAGAGGAAAATATGTGGGTATAGTCAGACTCAACAAGATGTGGGCTAGATCAAGACAGCAAATGGAAAATGTTTGATAAACGACAAGAACTACAATTAAGGGTTGTTTCAATACAACTTTTCCACTTCTGATCCGACACAAATAATGCAGCCTTGAGTATTGGCTGATACTGATATCAATCCGATACATATTTGTATTACCTACGAATTGAGTAGTCAGGGTCTCGGCAGGTTTCAACTAGGGATGTCCGATAATGGCTTTTTGCCGATATCCGATATTGTCCAACTCTTAATTACCGATACTGATATCAACCGATACCGATATATACAGTCGTGGAATTAACACATTATTATGCCTAATTTGGACAACCAGGTATGGTGAAGATAAGGTCCTTTTTAAAAAAATTTATAAAATAAGATAAATAAATTAAAAACATTTTCTTGAATAAAAAAAGACAGTAAAACAATATAAAAACAGTTACATAGAAACTAGTAATTAATGAAAATTAGTACAATTAACTGTTAAAGGTTAGTACTATTAGTGGACCAGCAGCACGCAAAATCATGTGTGCTTACGGACTGTATCCCTTGCAGACTGTATTGATATATATTGATATATAATGTAGATACCAGAATATTAATAAACCCTTTTGTGTGAATGAGTGTGAATGAGTGTAAATGGGGGAGGGAGTTTTTTTGGGTTGGTGCACTAATTGTAAGTGTATCTTGTGTTTTTTATGATGATTTAATAATTTAAAAAAAAAACGATACCGATAATTAAAAAAACGATACCAATAATTTTTGATATTACATTTTAAAGCATTTATCGATATTATCGGACAACTCTAGTTCCAACAAATCTAATTTGAATACATTTAAGACTCTTAAAAGACTATAATGATTAAAATTGATTTTACGTTGATACTGACAAAAAAATACAAAAAAAAGGAAAATTGTTCATTTCTAGTATAGTAAGGAAAAAATTTACAACATAATGAGGGGACCACTTTGATACATTTTGTGAAATACAGATGGTGAAAGTAGGTAAATGTATTGTATTATAAACTACTTTATGGATGAGGGTTGGGTTAGCTAACCTAACCATGGGTGTAACAGTAAAAAATCACTATATTTTCATTATTTCTAAACATTTGTTTATTGGTGACTTGTCCAGGGTGTACCCCGCCTTCCGCCCGAATGCAACTGAGATAGGCTCCAGCACCCCCCGCTTGTCTCTTTTGGGACAAGCGGTAGAAAATGGATGGATGGATGGATGGATGGATGGATGGATGGATGTTTATTGGATTTTTTGACAAGTACAGTCCAGAAATACTGATAAACACACTTATTTTTATTTTTAAATGTTACTTTTGAATGAGAAAATATGTGATATCTACCTAATGTGGGATGAATCTATGAAAAACACACTGATCTTAGTATTGTCTGTCCAAATATAACATAAATTAAGATTTCAAAACTTTTAATGTCTTAATCATTCATTGTGCATCATAAACATCTGAGGAAAATCCCCATGCATTAAAACATTTTAAAAATGTGCATACTTGTAATATATGACATAGGAAATTAGAGCAGTGTGTCATCGTAAATGTAAGAGGGAGCCACCGTCTCAGGTCATTAAGTCTGTGAGGAACAGATGCAAAAGCCGCCATAAATGCAAATAAAATTAATAACCCAGTAGTTTCACACGTACATCTAACATACTGGTGCTCACTGGTCCAAATGGCCAATAAATACTTGATTTACAGATAACTATGTGTAGGTAACTTATGACTGTGTCTCCTGTTTCACATCTTATCAGCACACAGCATAAAATTACCATTAGGTGGATAATATATTCCTGTGTTGACTTTTAATGGTAGAACAGAGCAAAACATGACTAGAATGACAACTCTGTAAAAGGCAATTTCTATAGAATCTATAAAACATTCCTAACCCTAACATTAACCCTCTTTATTCTTAAGATACAATTCATATATGCATTAAGACTTTGGTCATGGGAGCTTTTACAGTTCCATTGGGAATTGAAAGACAAAGGTTATGATGGGGGAGTGAACGTCTATGAAGAAATGACAAATGATATTTGTAGGGTCAAATATTGATTGTGACAAAATGGACCCTTGGTGGTCTTAAGACTGTATGGATTACATCAATGCCTTAATCAATCCGTCCCCCACTGAATGGTAATGTAAGAGGGATGAAGAGAACAAAGGAGCAAAAAGAAAAGTCGGCAGCAGCATTAGATCAAAAAGTAAACTAATTGGAAAAGACATACATAGGATAATACAAGCTAATGGTATTGGTTTTTGAAAACATCAAAGAAAACAAATACGATAGATATGCAAAAAAGGGGTAAAGAAAACGATTTGAAGAGACAATACAGGACCGAAAGTGGTGACTTATAGAGAGAGAAGTTGTTATATAGTACGAGGCAAAAAATAGAGGCCTTACTCTGACCTTCTCACACTGACAGTAATAGTCTCCAGAGCGCTGTTACCTCTAATCTTCCATGACAACCACACATTACCTCTAATCTCTCCTGCCAGGCAACCATAGTGAAACAGACTAAACTTCCTGTCTTAACAGTGTCTGGATCATACAGCCAGGGCATCCTCGCAACTGAGGAGCGTTTAACAAGCTCTTGTAAGGACATTTCATATCAGAGAAGAAACAAAATATGTTTCAATGGTACAACATTTTGCTGTCATGACATCCAAATTGGGACTTCGATATAGAGCTGCATGGTTAAATCGACATTGAGGTTTTAATTAGTGCGATGACCTAACCGCAAAAGGCGGAGGGTTTTGTAACTTTTTCCCGCCATCACTGGCATTTGAGTGACAGACGTGTTCGCCAATCAGAATTGTTGAGCCTCACGTCTTTTGCCTCCTGGCTAATCAAAAGTTTTTACAGGAAACAGCAAGTTTGTGTATGCTGCAGTCGAGGCAGCCAGCACGCTAGTAATAAACACCACTTGCAAAAAGTTTTGATAGTGACGAGGCCTGAAATTGCCAGGTTTGTTTTTCCAACTGGGAAAAAAATGCACTTTAAAATGTTCCATATTTATTTAAGTAAAATTTTTGCTTACAGAAATGATAGTCCATTTTTTTTATTTATGTAGGACAGGGGTGCTCACACTTTTTCTGCAGGCGAGCTACTTTTCAATTGATCAAGTCGTGGGGATCTACCTCATTCATATATATAATTTATATTTACTTATTTATGAAATATATGTTTTTGTTAACAAGTTAAAGGTGTTTAATGATAATGCAAGAATGTTTAACACATATAGTTAATATTGTTAACAAGTTAAAGGTGTTTAATGATAATACAAGCATGTTTAACACATATTGTTAACAAGTTAAAGGTGTTTAATGATAATACAAGCATGTTTAACACATAGTTAATATTGTTAATAAATTAAAGGTGTTTAATGATAATACAAGAATGTTTAACACATATAGTTAATATTGTTAACAAGTTAAAGGTGTTTAATGATAATACAAGCATGTTTAACACATATAGTTAAAGGGGAACATTATCACAATTTCAGAATTGTTAAAACCATTAAAAATCAGTTCCCAGTGGCTTATTATATTTTTCGAAGGTTTTTTCAAAATTTTACCCATCACGCAATATCCCTAAAAAAAGCTTCAAAGTGCCTGATTTTAACCACCAGTCCATTTTCCTGTGACGTCACATAGTGAAGCCAACACAAACAAATATGGCGGAAAGAACAGCAAGCTATAGCGACATTAGCTCGGATTCAGACTCAGATTTCAGCGGCTTAAGCGATTCAACAGATTACGAATGTATTGAAACGGATGGTTGTAGTGTGGAGGCAGGTAGCGAAAACGAAATTGAAGAAGAAACTGAAGCTATTGAGCCATATTGGTTTGAACCGTATGAAACGAAACCGACGAAAACGACACGACAGCCAGCGACACGGGAGAAAGCGAGGACGAATCCGGCGATCGCCTTCTAACCAACGATTGGTATGTGATTCCAAAACGCAACTGTGCAACTGTGCAGTCGGTCTTTGGAGTTTTGACGACAGGTACGGCGCCAGAGTCTGTTGAAATAAAGTGTTTCTCGCCTTCCAGTCGGTAATTTTAATGAGCTGGCAGCAGCCAGCGTCATCTCAGAAGACCCTCGGGTGCCGTGAATGTCAATCAAGTGACGAAAGTGACGTCATAGTGAAGATTTATGATCGCTAATTTTTAGGACTATTTTTTTAATGCCTGGCTGGTGATCGACTGACACACCCTCTGAGATCGACCGGTAGCTCGCGATCGACGTAATGAGCACCCCTGATGTAGGATAACTAAAAGTTATTTAATTGC
>NC_084578.2:10350000-10407500 GCF_033978685.3 Nerophis lumbriciformis
ATGGCCATATGGACTGGAGCAGCCGCATGGAGACTCATGTTGCCCAGATGGCCACATTCTGTGCGAGCAATTAAAGGAGATCTTCTTAATGATCCAGTAGTAAGGGATCTCAGTGACCAATTATAACATTGAGGAAAATATTGCATGTAATAAACCAGTATGTTATGAGATAAGGAATCACTGGGTATGACAATAAAATATACTAATTAGAGATGTCCGATAATATCGGCCGATAAATGCTTTAAAATGTAATATCGGAAATTATCGGTATCGGTTTCAAAAAGTAAAATTTATGACTTTTTAAAACGCCGCTGTACGGAGTGGTACACGGATGTAGGGAGAAGTACAGAGCGGCAATAAACCTTGAAGGCACTGCCTTTGCATGCCGGCCTAATCACATAATATCTACGGCTTTTCACACACACAAGTGAATCCAACGCATACTTGGTTAACAGCCATACAGGTCACACTGAGGGTGGCCGTATAAACAACTTTAACACTGTTACAAATATGCGCCACACTGTGGACCCACACCAAACAAGAATGACAAACACACTTCGGGGGAACATCCGCACCGTAACACAACATAAACACAACAGAACAAATACCCAGAACCCCCTGCAGCACTAACTCTTCCGGGACGCTACAATATACACCCCCCGCTACCCCCCTCACCTGAACCCCGCCCACCTCAACCTCCTCATGCTCTCTCAGGGAGAGCATGTCCCAAATTCCAAGCTGCTGTTTTGAGGCATGTTAAAAAAGATAATGCACTTTGTGACTTCAATAATAAATATGGCAGTGCCATGTTGGCATTTTTTTCCATAACTTGAGTTGATTTATTTTTGGAAAACCTTGTTACATTGTTTAATGCATCCAGCGGGGCATCACAACAAAATTAGGCATAATAATGTGTTAATTCCACAACTATATGTATCGGTATGGGTTGATATCGGAATCGGTAATTAAGAGTTGGATAATATCGGAATATCGGGAAAAAAGCCATTATCGGACATCTCTAATACTAATGCATAATGTGAGGGTTTAAAAAAGTGTGAATTCATATGCAGTACCGGTTTAACTCTTGTGCACCCCTTGGCCCAAAAACGGGCGTTACTTGTGCTCCTTACGTGAAATGATTGACAGTTTGAAGGTAAGCGGTTTGATTATTATCATTTTTTTTTTTTTAATAAAATCGCATTTTATTGTAACATTGTTCAAACAGGATTTAAACAAAAAGTATACACACTTTCTCTTAAGAACTATTTCGGCCCCATCGACTCCCATTATAACTGCTATTTTTGACAGACTTCAATCCTGGTATATTAATGTGTTTTTTCAATAAAACTAAATTAATCTCATTCTTGCCGATTGAAAAACAAGAAAATATTGTTTTGGTGTAATACTCCCCATTTGCCACCAGATGGCGCAAAAAATGTATGAGCAAACTTCTTAGAGCTTTGATAAGCGTAAATGACAAACTGCCATTAAACCGCTGAAATGCAATTGAAATTATCTTAAACAGTTTTATATATAACATGGCTGATACCATAAATTCCGGACTATAAGCCGCTACTTTTTTCCTGATTTCGAACACTGCCGCTTATAAAACGTAAGGATGTTTTTTTCGCTAACGCCCATAATGTTTTGTGTTCAATAGTTTGCATTAAACCCAAGCAGAGGACTGAAATGGTGTGTGATTGTTTGTGCTATGGCGCCATCTCCTGGACGAGTTTACTCACTGCAGGTTTTGCGGGTTGAATATGTACTCCCTGCTTTGATGCCGTAAACCGGAAATAAGCGTCCATCGCGATTTTTGCTCGAAAGTATTCTTCATTTATCGCCAAGCAACGTTCGAGAAGTTCACAGTTTAACTAAAACAATTCTGATTTACTAAACTGTCCCATGTGTGATGTCCGTAGGAGTCCTTTCATGCATATTTGTACATGCAATCATAATGTAATGAAACTAGCATAATTAGCATTAACTAGTATGCTAAAACTTTTACGAGCGTCTGTATTAGTATTATTGACTTACAACGGCATTCTTTATGTATTGCTTCAGTTTCACAAATACCTCAGTAAATTGATTGAGTCTGTTTAGCTGATTGGAGAGCTAGCTTCCACAGCTAGTGGGTTCATGACGATGACTTCTGTTTTGTTTGATCAGCTGTTTTACTGCCGTGTTACAAACACCGTTTGGAAACTATTTAGTACGTAAATAAACATTTGCAAAATATTTGTGTGTAAATAACTAATTTCAGAAAGTATATATCTGCGGCTTATAGTCCGTGGGCAGCATGGCTCAGTCAGTAGAGCGGCCGTGCCAGCAACTTGAGGGTTCCAGATTCGATCGCCTGTTTCTGCCATCCTAGTCACTGCCGTTGTGTCCTTAGGCAAGACACTTGACCACCTGCTCCCGGTGCCACTCACACTGGTTTAAATGTAGCTTAAAGATGTAGAAAATGGGTTTCACTATGTAAAGCGCTTTGAGATCCTAGAGAAAAGCGCTATATAAATATAGTTCACATCACTTCACGCTATAGTCCGGAAAATACGGTATATAGAAAAAAACGTGTGTGAACTCAAACTCAACCAAGTCCAGTCTGCCTTTGCTCTGTAAAGGCACTGTAAAGATTTTATTTTTGTCTATTTGTCTACTGTATCATAATCAATGTTGTCATGAATTATTGACCTATTCAAGACTATAATAACCCAACCTCAAAGATTGACTTATTTTTAGAAGTATTTTACATTTTCCCATTGTTGTTTTTGACAAAAAAGCCGTAAAACATAAAAAAAAAAAAAAAACATGTCAATCGATAAATTTGATGTTGTTAAAAGATGTCAAGTGTTTAAAGTAGGGTTGCAATTCACTAATTTGTTTTCACATAAAATAAAACCGTATTTTCAAGGTGTGGCGGACCATGAATTTACCGTGGCATTGCGCCACTTTCAGTTACCGTATTTTCCGGACTATAAAGCGCACTTAAAATATATATTTTTTCCTCAAAACCCGACAGTGCACCTTATAACCCGGTGTGCCTAATGTAAGGAAGAAGTTTGGTTGAGCTTACCCACCTCAAAGCAATCTTATTTGGTACAGGTGTAATGATAAGTGTGACCAGTAGATGGCAGTCAAACATAGGAGATAAGTGTAGGCTGCACTATGATGGCAATATGACTCAAGTAAACAACACCAACATGTTATATGTTCCATTGAAATTATAGAACATTACACACGGCGCTCAAAAATCTATCAAAATGTTTTAATGCGACTTTGTTAAGCTATGAAGCCGGACCGCTTGATGTGCTTCAACATACCAGTATTATTATGGTGTGTATAAGGTAAGACATATCTGGCATTTTGTTTCGCAATACTAAGCAAAAGCAACTTTTCATACCTTCTGGTACCTGCTGATCTGTATTTGGGATCTGCATGAATCCTGAAATATTGCGAGAGTTCGCCTTTGTGGTCCGTGGCGACCCGTAGTCGATAAGCTTCTTCTTTTTCTCTATCTTCTTGTTATGGGACATTCATCCTCCGCTGTTGCCATTTCTAATATAAAGTAGTGTAAAAATCGTACTTATATCTGTCAGTAAACTCCCCATGAAAGCGCTAAAACAAACCGGTGTAGTGAGTTTACATTATTCACTCAAAGAGTGGGTTATTAGAGAGTTCCGGTCGGACGTTTTTTCACGGCACACATTTATGGTGTTGTTGTTTCCGGATAAGGAGATGCTGCTACGGTATTGATTTAAGTAAAGTCTGAATGTCATTAAAACAGTTGGCTCCATCTTTTGACACTTCTTCTAATCCCGTCCTTGCACGCTACACCGCTACAACAAAGATGACGGGGAGAAGATGCTGCCGAAAGTGAGCCACGTAAATAAGACCGCCCACAAAACGGCGCATCCGGAAGCGACTGTCAGAAAGCAGCTTGAAGATGATCTGTAAAACATAATCTATGCAACATTTTGGCCAAAGAACCACCATTGCATGTTATATAGACCACAAGGAAGTGTTTTACATTTAGAAAATAATAATAATGATATGACTCCTTTACTGCGACCTATAATCCGGTGCGCCTCATATATGAAAAAAGATCAAAAATAGACCCTTCCTCAGCAGTGCGCCTTAAAAAAGTGCGCCGGAAAATACGGTACATTAAGGGAAAAGCCTGATTAGGACCGCAGTACCGTATTAGTACACGTATAAAGTACTAGCCTAGTTAAAAGTAAATAAATATTAATTTATCGCTGACTTATGACACTTTTATGAGCAGATCCATGGCTCCTAAAAGTAAGTAAGTATAGTCAATAGGGGTATAACGGTACACAAAAATTTCAGTTCGGTACGTACCTCAGTTTAGAGGTCACGGTTCGGTTCATTTTCGGTACAGTAAGAAGACAACAAAATATACATTTGTTGGTTATTTATTTACTAAATTTGCAAAATCTTCCACCAAAAATATTTTTCTTAGTGGAATATTTGATGTGAAGTAATGGGAACCTTGGATAGGTCAATAATTCATAATAACATTGATTTTGATTCAATATTATGTTTTGAGCAATGACAGTTTGAAAGAAAACAAAAACAGCTTTGTTTTATTAGTCAACATTGCAACTTTTTCTAAATTACATTTAACCTTTAAACTTTTTTATTTCACTTTTGTTATGTTTTTGTTTATTTTAATAGTATTTTTAGAATGTGCCGTGGGCCTTTTAAAACATTAGCTGTGGGCCGCAAATGGCCTCCGGGGCACACTTTTGACACCCCTGCTATAGATAATAAAAAATTTAATCTGATAAATCTATGGATAAAAAGCAGAGCCTGGCGACGCATGCACGTTTATCATAACTCTCTCTCTCTCTCTGTCTCTGCCCCTCCCTCACCAATGCTGCTGCACGCACAATTTGTTTTGTTTTTAACCCCTTCTTAACCCTGAACGTACATTGTTAATACACGCAACCATAACTCAAAATGCCGGACATTTGAGGCATTTAAGAAACTCCGCCCTGACAGCCCCGCATAAGAGGACATGTCCGGTGAAAAGAGGACGTATGGTCAGTCTATCCTAGCCCGGTGAAACCGATTGCTGCTAGCAGCGACCGGGCTAGGATAGACTGACCATACGTCCTCTTTTCACCGGACATGTCCTCTTTTGCGGTGCTGTCCGGGCTGAGTTTCTTAAATGCCTCAAATGTCCGGCATTTTGAGTATTGTTTACACAACGTGCAGTACGCTACTTAATATGTCCGTGTGGAAACTGGTTCGGTACACCTCCGCACCGAACCAAAACCCCCGTACCGAAACGGTTCGATACAAATACACGTACCGTTACACCCCTCATAGTCAATATTAAGAAGGGGAACCGGAGGGTGTGTTCTAACTATCGTGGGATCACACTCCTCAGCCTTCCCGGTAAGGTCTATTCAGGTGTACTGGAGAGGAGGCTACGCCGGATAGTCGAACCTCGGATTCAGGAGGAACAGTGTGGTTTTCGTCCTGGTCGTGGAACTGTGGACCAGCTCTATACTCTCGGCAGGGTCCTTGAGGGTGCATGGGAGTTTGCCCAACCAGTCTACATGTGTTTTGTGGACTTGGAGAAGGCATTCGACCGTGTCCCTCGGGAAGTCCTGTGGGGAGTGCTCAGAGAGTATGGGGTATCGGACTGTCTGATTGTGGCAGTCCGCTCCCTGTATGATCAGTGCCAGAGCTTGGTCCGCATTGCCGGTAGTAAGTCGGACACGTTTCCAGTGAGGGTTGGACTCCGCCAAGGCTGCCCTTTGTCACCGATTCTGTTCATAACCTTTATGGACAGAATTTCTAGGCGCAGTCAAGGCGTTGAGGGGATCTGGTTTGGTGGCTGCAGGATTAGGTCTCTGCTTTTTGCAGATGATGTGGTCCTGATGGCTTCATCTGGCCAGGATCTTCAGCTCTCACTGGATCGGTTCGCAGCTGAGTGTGAAGCGACTGGGATGAGAATCAGCACCTCCAAGTCCGAGTCCATGGTTCTGTCCCGGAAAAGGGTGGAGTGCCATCTCCGGGTTGGGGAGGAGATCTTGCCCCAAGTGGAGGAGTTCAAGTACCTCGGAGTCTTGTTCACGAGTGAGGGAAAAGTGAATCGTGAGATCGACAGGCGGATCGGTGCGGCGTCTTCAGTAATGCGGACGCTGTATCGGTCCGTTGCGGTGAAGAAGGAGCTGAGCCAGAAGGCAAAGCTCTCAATTTACCGGTCGATCTACGTTCCCATCCTCACCTATGGTCATGAGCTTTGGGTTATGACCGAAAGGACAAGATCACGGGTACAAGCGGCCGAAATGAGTTTCCTCCGCCGGGTGGCGGGGCTCTCCCTTAGAGATAGGGTGAGAAGCTCTGCCATCCGGGAGGAGCTCAAAGTAAAGTCGCTGCTCCTCCACATCGAGAGGAGCCAGATGAGGTGGTTCGGGCATCTGGTCAGGATGCCACCCGAACGCCTCCCTAGGGAGGTGTTTAGGGCACGTCCGACCGGTAGGAGGCCGCGAGGAAGACCCAGGACACGTTGGGAAGACTATGTCTCCCGGCTGGCCTGGGAACGCCTCGGGGTCCCACAGGAAGAGCTGGACGAAGTGGCTGGGGAGAGGGAAGTCTGGGCTTCCCTGCTTAGGCTGCTGCCCCCGCGACCCGACCTCGGATAAGCGAAAGAAGATGGATGGATGGATGGAAGGGTTAAAGTCACCCTCTGCTCGTGTCTTTGCAAAGGAGAAAACGGTTAAAATGATACTAAACCAACTACACTGACCTACTACTCATTTAAGAACATAAACTTTCAATTTAGGCTTAATATTTTTTTTTCTGTCGCTACCTCAACCACCACGTCTTTGTTCGCTTCATTTTGTGTCATTAGACTGAAGAAGTCATTTCTCTTCTCATGTCCTGAATCATGTGCTCACACTTAGTCATGCTTAGGCCAGCTCGCCGTTGCAACCCCCCTTCGGTCTCCTCCTCCACTCGCCTACCTCTCCAGCCAACCACCTAATGAATTCAATCTTTTTTGAGTCACATCCTGGTGTGGATGCACATGAACCAGTCCTGATACATACGCTGACCTTTACCTTGGAACCCGTGCAGGTTAATTGAGTCAAGACGTTTACTCTTTAGTAGGATGAGCCGGAAAGCCGGCGGGATTAAGAGACAATGGCGATAGGTGCATTAAGAGAGCGAGGATGAGACAAATAGCAGCAATTTGTAAGTGCATGGGAGAAGGCTAAGCAAGGCGGGGCAAGAGGAAAAAGGGGTTAATGGCTGATGTGGATGGAATGAAACATGCTGGGAGGCAGGTAATTAAAGAATTGTGGAAGAGATGGTGAAATAAAGTCCGGTGTGAGCTTGACAGGGACAGTGTGTGTAATGAGTGCAAGGTGACAGCAAGAATATGCCAATCAGCCAGATGCGGAAGACTGATTTCATTTGACAAGAAGAAGGAGCTAACAGGGTGATTAAAATTAAATGGAATGTGAGGCTGATAGTGCTGAAAAGGAAACAGTTAATTATGACTATAATAAATCACGAGGCCTCTGGTCTTCATGGACCTTAACTGTTAATTAAGGTAACGTAGCTGCACCTGAGGTCCACCCATAATAGATGGATGCATGAAATAGGTAAATAAGTGTGTCATATGGAGTGGGTATTTGTTCGAAATTGTAATTATGATGAAGCCCACCACTTTGTGTCGATTAATTATCTTAATAAAGTGTCTCAAAGTGGTGGTTATTAGGATCTCTAACGGCATGATGGCAAAGAACTGGTCATTTATATTCAATGTCTGTCTGACCCTGGAGTCAGTGTCGTAGTCAGCTTGCAGTATTTTCCGGACTGTAAGGCGCATCTAAAATCGTGTTTTTTCTCAAAACTCGACAATACGCCTTATAACCCGGTGCGTCTAATGTACGGAATAATTCTGGTTTTGCTTACCGACCTCGAAGCATTTTTTTTTTGGTACATGGAGTAATGGTAAGTGGGACCAGTAGATGGCAGTCGAACATAAGAGTAACGTGTAGGCTGCAATATGATGGCAATATGACTCAAGTAAACAACACCGACATTTTATATGTTCCATTGAAAATATGAAACATTACACACGGCGCTCAAAAATCTATCAAAAAGTTTTAGTACAACTTTGGTAAGCTATGTAGACGCACCACTTGATGGATTGTCCGCGCATTAAATATACGAGTATTATGGTGTGTATTATCTGGCTTTTGTTTCGCAATATTATGCAAAAGCAACTTTTCTTACCTTCGGGTACCTGCTGATCTGTATTTGGGATCTGCATGAATCCTGAAAAATTGCGAGAGTTCGCCTTTGTGGTCCGTGCCGACACCGTAGTCGATAAGCTTCTTCTTTTTCTGTATCTTCTTGTTATGGGACATTCATCCTCCGCTGTTGCCATTTCTAATATAGAGTAGGGATGTCCCGATCCGATATTTGGATCGGATCGGCTGCCGATATTTGACAAAAATTGCGTATCGGCAAGGCATGGGAAAATGCCGATCCAGATCCAGTTTTAAAAAAACGCACCGATTTAAATAATACATTCCACTTTTCTGCTGCTCCGTAATTTCCGTTCCGCATTTTCCAGCACACCTTCAGCACATCCACAATTCTCACGCAGTTGCTTTTAGCTGCTGGCATTACACGACAGGCTCTTCTCACTCTTTCCTGTGTCTCCTTCTCACAGACAGCGAGCGCACCTTCTTACACACGTCACATACTGTCACGTCATACGTCACATACTGTCACGTCATACGTCACATACGTATACGTCCTCTCCCAGCAGAGAGCGAGGTAGCGGCATGGCTAACTTAGCTGTGATGCTAGTGCAGCCGCTAAGGTGCGCGCCTGCTCAAGCGTCCTCTGCGCACGGCAAATCTATGCCACGCACAAAATCAAATAAAAAAATAACCGCATAACAATTTTCGACACACGGACACGACAGAGACAACAGTTTTCATCATCATTGTTCAAATATTGTGACGTCTGTCGAGACGCTTATCTCCATTCGGTGCCACACGTCCACACCATCAAAATGCCGAGGCAAAAATTTCCACATCAACACCGTATGAAAAAATTAGTGATTTTTTTTTAGTTGTGATTTTCTTCTCTGCATGAAAGTTTAAAAGTAGCATATATTAATGCAGTATGAAGAAGAATGTTTTAATGTAGACATGCAAGCCTTGAAAGAACATTTTGAAAATCAAGACTACATTTCCTGCAAATGGGTGCATTTCTACCCTATATTTTAACTTTAGATTTATTCTCATATCAAACTCTTTTGGCTGTCTTTTTGACACTTACATCCGGCGCCCCCCTCCACACCCTGGATTATAAATAATGTAAATAATTCAATGTGATTATCTTGTGTGATGACTGTATTATGATGATAGTATATATCTGATAGTATATATCTGTATCATGAATCAATTTAAGTGGACCCCGACTTAAACAAGTTGAAAAACTTATTGGGGTGTTACCATTTAGTGGTCAATTGTACGGAATATGTACTTCACTGTGCAACCTACTGATAAAAGTCTCAATCAATCAATCAAAACACATAGAATCATCATACTGCTGTGATTATATGCATCAAGTGTTCATTCAAGGCTAAGGCAAAATATCAAGATATATATTGTGTATCGCAATATGGCCTTAAAATATCGCAATATTAAAAAAAGGCCATATCGCCCAACCCTAGTTCAATGATGCCATTTCTGTTTGTCATGTATAATTTTGTCTATTTTGTGTTTATCCCTGAATAAACAGGTCAGTTTCTTGTTACCAACCATTGTGTATTATTCAAACTCCCCTAATTCAGCTGGCTAGTTGTTATCAAGAGTACTAAAACCCTTTTCAACATGATTCTGACAACTAAGTAGGCTAAATAACTTTAAACTTTAATACATGCTCGGATAGGCCAGTATCGGTCAGTATCGGTATCGGTCAGTATCGGTATCGGATCGGAAATGCAAAAACAATATCGGTATCGGATCGGAAGTGCAAAAACCTGGATCGGGACATCCCTAATATAGAGTAGTGTAAAGTTCTTACTTAAATCTGTCAGTAAACTTGCCATGAAAGCGCTAAAACATACCGGTATAGTGAGTTTACATTATTCACCCAAGGAACTTTAGTTGTTATAGAGTTTCGGTCGGACGTTTTTTCACGGGACACATTTCCGGCCTTGTTGTTGTTTCCGGATGAGGAGATGCTGCTCCGTTATTGATTTAAGTCAAATCTGAATGCCATTAAAACAGTTAGCTCCATCTTTTAACTTCCATTCCCGTCCTTGCACGCTACACCGCTACAACAAAGATGACGAGGAGAAGACGCTGCCGAAAGTGAGCCACGTAAATAAGGAAGCGACTGTCAGAAACATTTTGACCAAAGAACCACCATTACATGTTATGTAGACCACAAGGAAGTTTTTTCAATTGAGAAAAAAAAAATTATAATATGACTCCTTTAATGCGCCCTATAGTCCATATATATGAAAAAAGATCGAACATAGACCATTCATCGGCAGTGCGCCTTATAATCTGGTGTGCCCTATGGTACGGAAAATACAGTAGTCAAAATCTGCAAACAGCAAATGAACAAAGTTTATTTTTCATTTACTACTACTTGATATCAATGACACTGATGCACTGAAGCTGTCTAGTCATATGACTTCACATATATTCTTTATGAACAATGGATATTCGTTGTTCGTTCTGGATGAATTGACACATTTCAACCATCTACAAAGCCAAGCCAGGTGGTGTATTGTATCTTGCAAAGCAGCAAATATTATAGCTATATCTCATTCCGTTTAATTGCCTTTCAGATCGCATACACAAAAAAAGGGTCATCTGTCAGTACATGTGACATCTGTTATTGGCGTGTTATAAATTGTGCTGTGTGAAATAATATTTCAAAGAAAAAATAACATCGATTCACCTCCGAGTCTGAATGTGCAAAACATACACAAACATGATTAATTACAGTAATAAATGTTACCCCACAAGTCGTATGTCACCAAGAGTTGATAGTGTAGCAGCTCCACATTTACATATGCAGTAAATACTGTTAAATATAAAAAACAAGCTTTCTCAATAATAGATGCACAGTCAGTGCAGACTAATATATGAGTCAGTGTATCACACATCACATGAATGTCCTATTACAGTTAAATAAAACTGTGCCATCATATGACAAAAGTGACATCTGAGTCATGTAGCTAGGATTAGACAAGGTTGACATGATGTAACGTTACCATAAATTCACATGATAATAATTGTGCTCAAGGTATCAAGATATTGTTGAAAATGCTCAAAAAGTACTTATATTCACAGTGAAATATAAGCTTTGTGTTTATACAAGTTTAGATTGAGGTATAACTAGGTCAGGGGTCGGCAACCTTTACCAGTCAAAGAGCCATTTTGACCAGTTTCGCAAATCATAGATAACAATGGGAGCCGCAAATTTTTTTTGAAATTTTAAATGAAATAACACTGCATACAAAGTTTTCTGTTTGCTTTGTGCTATGTATAAACCAGGGGTCTCAGACACGCTGCCCACACTTTTATGTGGAATTTGAAAGCCGGTGCGGCACGCGGGTTTCAAATGAATGGCGCTTGTCAGCGTCGCGGGTTTTAAATGAATGGCGCTTGTCAGCGTCATGCGTGCCGTGATGGTACAGCATGTAGCACCCACTACAACCAGCGTGCCTGATCAGCCACACGTTGTATGGTGTTTCCGCTTGCTCACGTAGGTGACAGCAAGGCATACTTGGTCAACAACCACACAGGTTACACTGACGGTGGCGGTATAAAAAAAACTTTAACACTCTTACTAATAATGCGCCACACTGTGAACCCACATCAAACAAGAATGACAAACACATTTCGGGAGAACATCTGCACAGTAACACAACATAAACACAACAGGACAAATACCCAGAATCCCATGCAGCCCTAACTCTTCCGGGATACATTATACACCACCGCTACCAAACCCCGCCCACCTCAACCGACGCACAGAGAGGGGGGGGGGCTGCAGATGTTCTCCCGAAATGTGTTTGTCATTCTTGTTTGGTTTTGGTTCAAAGTGTGGCGCATTATTAGTAAGAGTGTTAAAGTTGTTTTATATGGTCACCGTCAGTGTAATCTGTGTGGCTGTTGACCAAGTATGCCTTGCTGTCACGTCCGTGTGCAAGCAGAAGATGTATATTGTATAACAAGTGTTGGGCTGGCACGCTGTTAATACAGATTGTAGAGAGCGCCAAATGTTGTACCATCATGGCACGCTCTTATTATAGCTGTAAGGGTGAAAATCGGTTAATATTAATCCCGGGAGTTTTCTGCGAGAGGCACTGAAATCCGGAAGTCTCACGGGAAAATTGGGGGGTTCAGCAAGTAAGCTGCTGAGCCGCATCAGAGTGATCAAAGAGCCGCATGCGGCTCCGGAGCCGCGGGTTGCCGACCCCTGAACTAGGTGCTTCTCCAGGAAATGAGCAGTATTACCATGAGTTTTATGCGGTAATCAATCACGGCTTTTGCCATGATTACAATTTCAAACAGCAACACTAACCGTCTGGAATTTTAACGCGGTTCATCACATCTGCGGTCCCCTCCGAGGTTTCTCATTGTCCCCATTGGGTTGAGTTTTTTCTCGCCATGATGGAATCTGAGCCGAGGATGTCGTTGTGACTTGTGCAGCCCTTTGAGACACTTGTAATTAAGGGCTATATAAATAAACTTTGATTGATTGATTGATTGAATGTTTGTGAAATTAATACGCCACTGTCTGCTTAAAATGAGCAAAATAGGTAAATACTAGGGATGTAACAGTACGCGTATTTGTATTGAACCGTTTCGGTATGGGGGTTTCGGTTTGGAGGTGTACCGAACGAGTTTCCACACAAACATATTAAGTAGCCGCCGAAGCTAGAGTCTTAACAAGCTGCTCCGCTTTCTGCCTCTGTATCTGTCAGTACTCTACACAGCACCCAGCATTGTCCCACCCACACAACCATCTGATTGGTTACAAACAGAGCGGTAACAGCCAATCAGCAGTGCGTATTCAGAGCGCTAACAGCCAATTAGCAGTGCGTATTCAGAGCGCATGTCGTCAGTGCTCCAGCGTTGTGATGAGCAGGTAGGTGTTTAGCAGGTGAACATCACGAAGCGGACTCTCCCCAAACTATAATAAACACCTCCCAGTCAACTACTAGTAACATCACTATGAGCCCATTGACGTTCTACAAACCTAAACGGCAGCTCAGCTCGCTCGCAGTCCTGGCTTAATGTGAAGGCTAATTAGCTTTTAGCGTAACGTTAGCTCATTTTGCGGTGTGTGTGTGTGTTACGGACAGCAAAGCCCTGTCTGTCTGTCATTTCACTTTACCTTTTTCTGTGTTGATTGAGCTGTGTTGAAGCAGCAAAAAAGGACATTATGTTAAATGAAGAGTTACTGTCTCTGATAGTTGATATAATAATGTAACTGCATCATTAAGCCTACATGAACTCCATGGTGTTCAGGGATGAATAGTCTCTCCTATTGCTATTGTACTATTTTTTCAGCTATAGTTACATTAATCATTAGTAATGGAGCAGCCTAGTTTTGAATGGCATGGTCCCTGCTATAACATGTTAATAAAAATATAACATTTACATAATAAAAATCAACTAAAGGCTTCCCAAATGCTGTAATAAATTAAGCATGATGAGTTGACTTGAAACTGTTTAATGTTGCACTTTTTATATGTAGAAGAAAAGTCATTTTATTTAATCTGAGCAACAACTTGAGGCAGTTTAATGTTGATTATCATGGGCAGAATTATTATAGTGTTCCCAATGTTAAAAGGATAAAGCCATTGTTTACAAATTTGGTAAATAAATAACCAAAAAATGTATATTTTGTTGTTTTCTTACTGTACCGAAAATGAACCGAACCGTGACCTCTAAACCGAGGTAAGTACCGAACCGAAATGTTTGTGTACCGTTACACCCCTAGTAAATATTGAATGTTATTATGAATGTGCCTGTTACTAAGTTACATTAATACTTACAATGTGTATATAAAAAGGTGATGGAGGCTTTTGGATGTCTCGTAATACAGCAAATCCCATTAGCTCAATTTTGCAAGCATTTATTTACGATTTAGAATGCACAAAAAAAAAACATATGTGTTCTTGTCTTACAATAGGATTGTGAATAATGGGCAAAATTCCCCCCCAAAAAGTGCAGTTCTCTTTTAACAGCATAAAAATACATTCTCAAGTACAACAAAAAAACATGCATTAGAGAGCATAATGTATGTTCCAATACAATAATGCTTACAAGAGCCCGCCACGTAGCACAGAGTAAATTCCAATGTATGAAAGCAATAAGGAACACCTCTTTCTTTGGTTGAAGGTCAATATTATTCTCATAGACAGGCCACTTCATGTGGAGAGCTGAGATGACAAAGGAGGCCAAGGAACTGTTTACACAGCCACACATCATGCGTGTGTGTTCTTGTGTGTGCTTCAAAAAACTTAAAAGTATGTCTTTGTCTTTCCTGTTCATTCATTTAACCTTTGCGAGCTGCAAACAATGTTAAAGAGGAATCCATCTTTCAAAAATGAAGTGTTTAGGAGAAGGAAAGACAGTTGGTAAGACTACAGATGACACAATATATCATCTGAACGCAGCTATGAGACAAAGAGACAAAAAACTAAAAGGGTATACCTTGAATTTTTACCTTTAACAGGATACGTTTGCTTCTCATTAAAACCAATGGTAATGAGAGAAACAAAAAAACAGTGTAATGGGTTCTAAGAACCTCCTCTAACTCATGTAGTATGAATCTACCCTGAAGGCATACAGTCCGAGCTACAATAATGATACACACATTAAAGCTATCTATGGATGTAATTGTACAAGCAACATTTTTGTGACCCACATAAAATATTTAGTTTGTCATTAAATAAAAGCTTGAACGCATACCATTGAACAGAATGAATGGTCAAAAAGAGAAATGACTTACTATTATCTAGTACAATGGCTCTATACTGCCTAGCAATGGGTCGAAAGACCCTTAACGGGGCCATTTACTAAATTCCAACGATGATATGATAAAATATGTAGACCAAAAAAGAAAGGATAAAAGTACACACTCCTGAGGGGAAGATTTGGCAGGATATACGGCAGATTGGGTTGGTGCCCAGAAGTGGATCGTTAATAGCAAAGCTTAGAGCTAAAGGCAAGTTAGACCTGTTACATTAGCATATTGCTGGTGAGGCTAAACTGAAGCTAAGAAAAAAGGCACCACATGCCATACATATGCGTACACTTTATTTTAAATCGACAAAAAAAAGTAAAGATGGTTGAAAAATTCGGCAATTTTACATCAAGAATATGACATCCCAGTATTTTTAAGCCGAATCTGGATATACAATAGTAAACAATATTTTAAACAAAACAAGCAGTGTTGAGTTTAAACTCAACACCACATTACTGTTACTACCAGTGTTGGGACTAGGGATGTCCCGATCCCGGTTTTTGCACTTCCGATCCGATACCGACATTGTTTTTGCATTTCCGATCCGATACCGATACTGACCGATACCGATACAGGCCTATCCGAGCATGTATTAAAGTTTAAAGTTATTTAACCTACTTAGTTGTCAGAATCATGTTGAAAAGGGTTTTAGTACTCTTGATAACAACTAGCCAGCTGAATTAGGGGAGTTTGAATAATACACAATGGTTGGTAACAAGAAACTGACCTGTTTATTCAAGGATAAACACAAAATAGACAAAATTATACATGACAAACAGAAATGGCATCATTGAACTAGGGCTGGGCGATATGGCCTTTTTTTAATATTGCGATATTTTAAGGCCATATTGCGATACACGATATATATCTCGATATTTTGCCTTAGCCTTGAATGAACACTTGATGCATATAATCACAGCAGTATGATGATTCTATGTGTTTTGATTGATTGATTGAGACTTTTATTAGTAGGTTGCACAGTGAAGTACATATTCCGTACAATTGACCACTAAATGGTAACACCCCAATAAGTTTTTCAACTTGTTTAAGACGGGGTCCACTTAAATTGATTCATGATACAGATATATACTATCAGATATATACTATCATCATAATACAGTCATCACACAAGATAATCACATTGAATTATTTACATTATTTATAATCCAGGGTGTGGAGGGGGGCGCCTGATGTAAGTGTCAAAAAGACAGCCAAAAGAGTTTGATATGAGAATAAATCTAAAGTTAAAATATAGGGTAGAAATGTACCCATTTGCAGGAAATGTAGTCTTGATTTTCAAAATGTTCTTTCAAGGCTTGCATGTCTACATTAAAACATTCTTCTTCATACTGCATTAATATATGCTACTTTTAAACTTTCATGCAGAGAATGAAATCACAACTAAAAAAATCACTAACTTTTTCATACGGTGTTGATGTGGAAATTTTTGCCATTTTGATGGTGTGGACGTGTGGACGTGTGGCACCGAATGGAGATAAGCGTCACGACAGACGTCACAATATTTGAACAATGATGACGAAAACTGTTGTCTCTGTCGTGTCCGTGTGTCGAAAATTGTTATGCGTTTAATTTTTTATTTGATTTTGTGCGTGGCATAGATTTGCCGTGCGCAGAGGACGCTTGAGCAGGCGCGCACCTTAGCGGCTGCGCTAGCATCACAGCTAACGTTAGCCATGCCGCTACCTCGCTCTCTGCTCGAGGAGGACGTATACGTATGTGACGTATGTTGTGACAGTATGTGACGTGTGTAAGAAGGTGCGCTCGCTGTCTGTGAGAGGGAGACACAGGAAAGAGTGAGAAGAGCCTGTCGTGTAATGCCAGCAGCTAAAAGCAGCTGCGTGAGATTCCACAGACGTGTGGATGTGTTGAAGGTGTGCTGGAAAATGCGGAACGGAAATTACAGAGCAGCAGAAAAGTGGAATGTATTATTTAAATAGGTGCGTTGGAAAACACGGACCGGATTTTTTTTTAAACTGGATCTGGATCGGCATTTTCCCATGCCTTGCCGATACGCAATTTTTGGCAAATATCGGCAGCCGATCCGATCCAAATATCGGATCGGGACATCCCTAGTTGGGACTAACGCGTTACTGTAACGCCGTTAGTTTCGGCGGTAACTAGGAATCTAACGCGTTATTTTTTATATTCAGTAACTCAGTTACCGTTACTACATGATGCGTTACTGCGTTATTTTACGTTACTTTTGATGTAGTATCAGCTAGAAACAGAAGCGCTGTGGTGTCGTTCTTCTGAATCTTCCTCTGTCACAACCCGGAGAGAAGAAAAGAGGCGCGGTCTATGTGTGTGTGTGTGTGTGTGGGTGTGGGGAGGGGAGGCACACACGTGATCGGCAGTTTGATATATGAAACAAACAAACAAAAAAGTTGTTGGCACGTTCAGTCCACACACAGCGTGGTCATGGCGAGCGGAGTAACGGAGGAGCTTGAACGCCCCGCGCCATTGAATCGGTGTGTTTATAGGTGCAGACTCGGTTGTGCAAAACGAGGGTTTTAAACACATGCCATGTTATGACATCCCGTCGCTCACCCACTTCAGCTACAAGATTGTGCCAGATCTTTATGAGCAGGAGAAGAAAAAAGTTGTGGATGAACTATCCCGAGCATCATCTGTTGCGCTCATGACAGACGGGTGGACGTCCAGGGGAACTATAAGCGCTCAATTCATCACAGCAGACTAGGAGATGAGAAGACACGCCCCCTCAACGAGAGTCACCTTGCGCAGGTACTGACACAAGCAGTGAAGAAATGGAAGATAAAGATATCCCAGTCACACGTGATAATGCCAAAAATCAAATAATTACAGTGAATGAGGCAGGACTGGGACCACAGATAGGTGCATTGCACAAGTAGTGAATTTGGCATCACAGAAGGGAATCTCAGTCAATAGGATGGAGCACCTCCTTGGGAGGTACAGGAAGGAGGTTTCCTACTTCCACCCAAGCACAACAGCTGCTCATGTGCTTAAGACAAAGCAAGAAATGCTAAAGCTGCCTACTCATAAGCTCATACATGATGTCCCAACGAGGTGGAACTCCACTTATGATATGTTGGAGCAGCAGGCAGCTATATACTCTGCATTGACCCACAACACCCTGAAGACAAATGTCACCCTGTCTGATGATGATGTGAGAGTGGCAAATGATGTCCTCCAGGTGCTTAAACCCCTCAAAAGTGTTACATCTCTACTGAGCACTGAAACTTCACCATCTGTGTCAATGATCCAGCCACTGAAAACAAGGATTCTACAATCCATGGCTCCAAGTGTGGAAGACAGCAGCATCACTCCAGATGTCAGGCTTTACTTCACTACCTATGTTTCAAGGAAGATGATGTGCCTTCTTATGTTGCACTTTAACTTGTTTTTTATTAATGGTCATTGGTCCAAGTTAAAAGAAAGGAGGAATGCCTTTTTATGTTGCACTGTTTTTCATTAATTATGTTAAAAGGAAAATAAAAATGCATATCAAGTTGATCAACAGATTGTATTATTCTCCAGTGCAATAACAGTACTGAAATGAAGGCTAAAAGGGCATTAATGGGAGCTTTAAAAAAAGAAAAAGAAAAAAAGAAGTAACTAAATAGTTACTTTTCACAGTAACGCATTACTTTTTGGTGTAAGTAACTGAGTTACTTTTGAAATAAAGTAAGTAGTAACTGTAACTAGTTACTGGTTTTCAGTAACTAACCCAACACTGGTTACTACCAGTTACTATAGTTACTTGTTACTTAACAAAACATTTTTTTAATCACAAAAAGAATTACTCTTTAATAAATGCAATTAATTACTAAATAAAGTAATTAATGCGTTACATAAAACAGTTTTAAATATGTCATATGCAGTTGAGAAAAGTGTATGAGTCTGTTGTGTGACGTCAGCAAGGGTTTCAGCTGAACTCAATTGTCGGTGTTGGCAATAGGAGGTAGCGACCCTAGACGCGTGCCAGACCTTTCCTCAGCTACGGTAATACCGGTATACCGCCCAGCCCTACCAGTTAAACTCAAGAAAACCTGAAGTATTAACATGGAATTATTGCTAGAGCTTAGATTTCCCGGCGTGATCACTCATTGTATCGTTTTTAAGTCTCACCAGCCCAGGTTTGGGGTGGTCAGTACTGTACTGACACGGTCGTCACAGGATGATGTCACTATTGGGAAGTTGTGTGAGAAGCATCAATCACAGGGAGACAAACTGACAACAATTACAATAAGGGAAATTACTTTTTTGCCAGATTTAATTGTATGCTTTTAATTAGGGGCAACACACTTTTCAGTAGACGAGCTACTACTATCCGTTTTTTCTATCGGGCGCCGAACGAAGGCGGACGGTTTCCCTTCTCTCCCTTATCGCTCCTGCTTTGCCTCTTTGTCATGTCTTGTCTTAACTTTCTTGGAGCCTCATTTTGCACTGCTCCCCAAAATCTAAACAATGGAATAGATCAACTATCCTCTCAACAAAATCGTCAAGATCTTCTTGACGAGAAGCTCTGGTTCCGGGGAAGCTGCCAGTCCTGTTGCAACCTCTGTTGCTAGACACACGATGGATTCTTGGGAGAATGGAGTGTCGTGTCCCCTGCGATTCTTTCAGTCTAGGACGTTTAAGACATCTAACTATTCGGAATCATGATAAATGGGCCTAAGCGTTGCCCTGGGGCATTGACAAATTGGAAGATGCTGGCAGCTGTTCAAGATACCCTAAAGCTGCCACAAATGATTGAAAGATGTGCAGAGCTGTGGGCACAAAGACTTTGGCGATTTCGGAACTGAATCGCAAATTGGATAACATATCGGAAAGAAAATTATGATCAATTTGAGAGCCAGAACGGACAACTACAGCAGACAAACCATTGGAATGTGCTTTCTTGCTCTTACCAAATAATCCTTATCTACAATTCGACTCCCTCTGCATTAACCTTGGCAGGCTCACCCGCAGTGACGTGCGGTGAGGTTCATGGCTGGTGAGGCACTGACTTCATCACAGTCAGATTTACAAACATATGAACCCTAAAGAGTATCTTATTCACCATTTGATTGGCAGCAGTTAACGGGTTATGTTTAAAAGCTCATACCAGCATTCTTCCCTGCTTGGCACTCAGCATCAAGGGTTGGAATTGGGGGTTATTAAATCACCAAAAATGATTCCCGGGCGCAGCGCCGCTGCTGCCCACTGCTCCCCTCACCTCCCAGGAGGTGATCAAGGGGATGGGTCAAATGCAGAGGACAAATTTCATTACACCTAGTGTGTGTGTGACAATCATTGGTACATTAACTTAACTTTAACTTTACAAATACAAACTGTAGCACACAAAAAAGCACATTTAATTAAAAAAAACGTTATTATGGTCTTACCTTTACTTATAAAATAAGTCCATGAGCCGCTGTTGTGCTGGATTAATGCACCCCCTGACGAGAGTGTTATATCAACTAAAGCCCTCACTTAAACTTTCCACGTGCAAGATTGAATCTATTTAAAAAAGTGTAACCGAGGGTTTATAAATGTCGCCTATACTGTATGAAACTACAAAATAACAAACACGGAGGCTCCAGTTTACACGAAGACCACTTTATTTACCTTCTTTCAAAAACTTCCGCTCCACTCCAACGTGTCATCACTTCCGCTCTTAGCGCCTTCAAAATAAGAGCTCAAGGCATATACTGTATAACAGCGCATAACAGGAACTTAACATCCCAAAGAGGAAAGCCCATAAAAATAGGTTACAAAAGTTATTTAATAAGAAGCCAAAAAGTGCAAAAACAATAATGTTCGTGTTGGAGGAGTTGTGAATTAGGTATACCTGCAGTCTGCAGGTGTACCTAATGGGGTGGCCCTGCAGTCATTCACAACTCCTCCAACACGAACATTATTGTTTTTGCACTTTTTGGCTTCTTATGAAATAACTTTTTTAAATAGATTCAATCTTGCACGTGGAAAATTTAAGTGTGGGCTTTAGTTGATATAACACTCCCGTCAGGGGTTGCCGTGCATTCTACGGCGGGGGTGCAGGAGGCGAGCCTCAGCCAGTGCGTCTTTTGCAGCCGTTTTATGATCGCTCAGCACAAGAAATACTTTACACACATACAGTTGTTGACAAAATACACTGTACATTATATACCTCAGCTAACTAAACTATGGAAATGTATAATATAATTCATATAGCAATGCGGTCTCACTGCACAGCAGGCCAGCAGTTAGCCGAGTCCGCAATCCATGGTGAGGCACAACGCAGTGACGTGCCTCAACTGGCTGCTGATCACCGCACCGTCTCTTCTCAGTATTTGAACAGCAAATGTGAAAATTCAGCGATTTTAAATAAAAATAATCTAAAACGGGTGAAGTTAAATGGAAAATAACTTTATAGTATAATCACTGGATACATATAACAATTTAATACAAAAAAATTATTTTTACATTTTTTTTCTTTCCATGATGGCAGGTGAGGCCCCGCCTCTAGTGACTGCACGTCACTGATCACCCCAATGAGACCATTGTAGCTAAAGAGGCTCTGAATCCCTTCCCCCTTCTTCAGGGACACCTGAGATGTTGACTCTGTTGCCTGATGCAGAACTGAGCAACTTCTAGGCCTACGGACAAACCATGGATTACTACACAGATATGCAAAAATATTACACCCACTCCCCCATAGCACGTCTTCACCACTCACGCCCGTGGTATGATGGACATTGGACTTTAAACCTAAAATGTTTTATCAACAGTACAACAAAAGCAATATAAGAATGATTTAAACACAAATATTTTTAAAATGCACCTTGGATCCTAATGCTATTGTTAATATGTGGCAGTCCTGAATCTACTCGACCAATGAGCAAGCAGCTGTCAAAGTAAAAAAGTACCTTGATTGGACGTGGAACAGCAGCCCTTCTATGTTCAGTGTGGTCAAGTTGAAAAGAGGTTAAAAAGACCCAAATAAAAACATTGCCAGAATGTAAAATGTTTAATCATACAAAAGAAAGCACGTTTAATATTTAACTACATGTAACCTGACATATTTTGCTTTGACTATACACTTAAATACCAGCAAGGTTTTGGAATAATCCGTGGTGCACGTTTGGCCTGTCATCACAAAAGAATCAGTCGAATTAAGTAAAGTTTGTTTTACTACCACATTATTTCCACTTTAAGTACACTCTATATAAATTGAAAATGTGAATCAGCGTTAACTTGTGTCCAAGTTGTATGTGACTTGTGAGTAGCAATATTAGCAGCTTCAGGTTATCTCCATCATGCTAAGCAGTTGTCACTAGTTCCTGTGGGAACATTTTGGTTTTGCTCTCTGACTGTAACATTTTCAATCAATAAAGCATGAAGGACTTAATGTTGGCTTCATTCAGAAGTTCTTACCTTGTCCTTGTCCTCGACTAGATCGCTAAGTATGTCATCAGGGTCCAGAATCCCCCCATCACAGTATTCAACATGGTGTGTCCGTACATGGAATTCCCCTTCCTATTGAACAAAAGGTAAATGTCAACAATATAGTTCTTAACCAGAATATCATCTGTTAAATACTATGCTTATGTACACGTGTGTGAGAAACAACTAATATACAAATAATAAACATAATTGTTTGTCAAATTAAAGGAGTCCTATGATGCAAAATCAACGTTTCTTACCTATTAGTACCTGTTTTTTTGTATTTAGGATGCCCATAAATCCAGGAAATTTTAAATCAAACCAAGGATGCGTGGCGGAGATATTTACAATTTAAAACAAAATTTGTCGGTACTAAAATGTATTTTGATACTTTTTAAAATAAATTAAACCACAAAAAAATGTCATTATTGGCTTTATTTTAACAGAAAATCTTATGATACATTAAACATACGTTGCTTATTGCAATTGAAGAAGAATGTTGTCATTAAATAAGATAGTAAACATACTAGACAACTTGTCTTTTATTACAAACCCCGTTTCCATATGAGTTGGGAAATTGTGTTAGATGTAAATATAAACGGAATACAATGATTTGCAAATCCTTTTCAACCCATATTCAATTGAATGCACTACAAGACAAGATATTTGATGTTCAAACTCAAACTTTATTTTTTTTTTGAAAATAATAATTAACTTAGAATGTTATGGCTGCAACACATGCCAAAGTAGTTGGGAAAGGGTATGTTCACCACTGTGTTACATGGCCTTTCCTTTTAACAACACTCAATAAACGATTGGGAACTGAGGAAACTAATTGTTGAAGCTTTGAAAGTGGAATTATTTTCCATTCTTGTTTTATGTAGAGCTTCAGTCGTTCAACAGTCCGGGGTCTCCGCTGTCGTATTTTAGGCTTCATAATGCGGCACACATTTTCAATGGGAGACAGGTCTGGACTACAGGCAGGCCAGTCTAGTACCCGCACTCTTTTACTATGAAGCCACGTTGATGTAACACGTGGCTTGGCATTGTCTTGCTGAAATAAGCAGGGGCGTCCATGGTAACGTTGCTTGGATGGCAACATATGTTGCTCCAAAACCTGTATGTACCTTTCAGCATTAATGGCGCCTTCACAGATGTGTAAGTTACCCATATCTTGGGCACTAATACACCCCCATACCATCACACATGCTGGCTTTTCAACTTTGCGCCTATAATAATCCGGATGGTTCTTTCCTCTTTAGTCCAGAGGACACGACGTCCACAGTTTCCAAAAACAATTTGAAATGTGGACTCGTCAGACCACAGACCACTTTTCCAATTTGTATCAGTCCATCTTAGATGAGCTCAGGCCCAGCGAAGCCGACGGCGTTTCTGGGTGTTGTTGATAAACGGTTTTCGCCTTGCATAGGAGAGTTTTAACTTGCACTTACTGATGTAGCGACCAACTGTAGTTACTGACAGTGGATTTCTGAAGTGTTCCTGAGCCCATGTGGTGATATCCTTTACACACTGATGTCGCTTGTTGATGCAGTAGAGCCTGAGGGATCGAAGGTCACGGGCTTAGCTGCTTACGTGCAGTGATTTCTCCAGATTCTCTGAACCCTTTGATGATATTACGGACCGTAGATGGTAAAATCCCTAAATTCCTTGCAATAGCTGGTTGAGAAAGGTTTTTCTTAAACTGTTCAACAATTTTCTCACGCATTTGTTGACAAAGTGGTGACCCTCACCCCATCCTTGTTTGTGAATGACTGAGCATTTCATGGAATCTACTTTTATACCCAATCATGGCACCCACCTGTTCCCAATTAGCCTGTTCACCTGTGGGATGTTCCAAATAAGTGTTTGATGAGCATTCCTCAACTTTATCAGTATTTATTGCCACCTTTCCCAACTTCTTTGTCACGTGTTGCTGGCATCAAATTCTAAAGTTAATGATTATTATCAGTTTGAACATCAAATATGTTGTCTTTGTAGCATATTCAACTGAATATGGGTTGAAAATGATTTGCAAATCATTGTATTCCGTTTATATTTACATCTAACACAATTTCCCAACTCATATGGAAACGGGGTTTGTAGTAAGTAAGCAAACATACTCCTAATTTGGCTGCTGACATATACAGTAACATATTGTGTCATTTCCCATTCTATTATTTTGTCCAAAATTATGATGGATTATTAATCTACTTCTTCATTGACTGTTAATATCCGCTCCCTTTCTGTTTTAACATGTTCCAGCTGCACATCTGTTGAAATGTTGCTCAAACAACCACCACGTAGCATCTGTGAACAGATAATACTGTATCATTTTCTTCTCTTTCAGACTTATCAAGTTTTCACATTGAGGAATCACCATTCTTTACTCACGCTTCAAGTGAGGGATGAGGCAGAAACTAATCCAGACCAACTCTATACCATATTTAAAGGGAAACATTATCACCAGACCTATGTATGCGTCAATATATACCTTGATGTTGCAGAAAAAAGACCATATATTTTTTTAACCGATTTCCGAACTCTAAATGGGTGAATTTTGGCGAATTAAACGCCTTTCTAATATTCGCTCTCGGAGCGATGACGTCACGTTGTGACGTCACATCGGGAAGCAATCCGCCATTTTCTCAAACACAGAGTCAAATCAGCTCTGTTATTTTCCGTTTTTTCGACTGTTTTCCGTGCCTTGGAGACATCATGCCTCGTCGGTGTGTTGTCGGAGGGTGTAACAACACGAACAGGGACGGATTCAAGTTGCACCAGTGGCCCAAAGATGCGAAAGTGGCAAGAAATTGGACGTTTGTTCCGCACACTTTACCGACGAAAGCTATGCTACGACAGAGATGGCAAGAATGTGTGGATATCCTGCGACACTCAAAGCAGATGCATTTCCAACAATAAAGTCAAAGAAATCTGCCGCCAGACCCCCATTGAATCTGCCGGAGTGTGTGAGCAATTCAGGGACAAAGGACCTCGGTAGCACGGCAAGCAATGGCGGCAGTTTGTTCCCGCAGACGAGCGAGCTAAACCCCCTGGATGTCTTGGCTCACACCGTCCCGAAGATGATCAAGAAAAGAATATCGACCCTAGCTTCCCTGGCCTGCTGACATGAGGGTATGTCTACAGAATATATTAATTGATGAAAATTGGGCTGTCTGCACTCTCAAAGTGCATGTTGTTGCCAAATGTATTTCATATGCTGTAAACCTAGTTCATAGTTGCTAGTTTCCTTTAATGCCAAACAAACACATACCAATCGTTGGTTAGAAGGCGATCGCCAAATTCGTCCTCGCTTTCTCCCGTGTCGCTGGCTGTCGTGTCGTTTTCGTCGGTTTCACTTGCATACGGTTCAAACCGATATGGCTCAATAGCTTCAGTTTCTTCTTCAATTTCGTTTTCGCTACCTGCCTCCACACTACAACCATCCGTTTCAATACATGCGTAATCTGTTGAATCGCTTAAGCCGCTGAAATCCGAGTCTGAATCCGAGCTAATGTCGCTATAGCTTGCTGTTCTTTCCGCCATGTTTGTTTGTGTTGGCTTCACTATGTGACGTCACAGGAAAATGGACGTGTGGTTAAATCAGGCACTTTGAAGCTTTTTTTTTTTAGGGATATTGCGTGATGGGTAAAATTTTGAAAAAAACTTCCAAAAATATAATAAGCCACTGGGAACTGATTTTTAATGGTTTTAACAATTCTGAAATTGTGATAATGTTCCCCTTTAATGTACATTAGCATTGAGTTTACACTTTTTGGTAAGTGGACCCCTACTTTTGAGCGCTTTCTATCAGGCATGCTTGCATTGTTGGCATGGAAAATTCCGACAATACATTGAGGCAGTCTGCTATGAATACGCCTGTTTGTCCTCCGAAGTGCTTGAGCTTGTGCCGAGTCTGCAACCGGATGAGACACCACATGCAACAAAACAATACCAAGATAATGATACACTATCAGTGCCTTTAGAAAATACTGAATTGTATACCCATCCCTAATTGAAGCATATGTTTACTTTTGAAAATTACTCTACACACACTGACTAGTTTTAAACAATGCAATCGACCTGGGAAATAAAACACTCCCTAATTTGGATTGCAAGAAGTTGGCATTTCTGCTACTGTACATCCTGGCGGGTCTTGCTGCCTGCTCACTTCTTTTATCCGCTGTGTTAGGTCTGTGATTAATGACATGGAGGCTACACTGGACAGCTGACTACACAGAGCTGGTTGTTTAACAACACAGTGAGAGGGCACAATAACAGGCAAATACACTCACATTAATCACAAATAACCTAAGAGCAGCTATCAATCAAAAGGTTATAAGATTGTGCTTTAGTGAAATTATGTTTGTCCTGTAAAAAACAGTAGGGTGTACAGTAACGTACAGTGAATATTAATCAAAGTGCATTCTTCGGTTTTAAAGTCATGGTCCCAAAACTACGGCCCACCGGCCCGCCAGCATCCAAAATCTGGCCCGCGGGAAGTCCCAAGTAAAAAAAAAAAATGTTTAAATTTTTTTTTTTTTTTTTTACTATTATTTTTTCAAATCTGTCCTTTCTAATCCATTTTTTACTGCTTGTTACTCTCGGTGTCTTCTAGCCGCTCAGACAACTAATCCATCGATCCATCCATTTTCTACCGCTTGTCCCTCTCAGGGTTGCGGGGCGTGCTGGAGCCTATCTCATATTGTCTAAAAATGCATTTTCCCATTGATAATGTGACATCATCGGCAAAGTGTGCACTCTTTCAGTCAATTAGTGCGCGGGGAATATATATATATACACACACACACACACACACACACACACATATATATATATATATATATATATATAAATATATACATTATATATATATATATATATATATATATATATATATATATATATATATATATATATATATATATATATATATATATATATATATATATGTATGTGTGGGAAAAAAATCACAAGACTATTTCATCTCTACAGGCCTGTTTCATGAGGGGGGGTACCCTCAATCATCAGGAGATTTCTCCTGATGATTGAGGGTACCCCCCCTCATGAAACAGGCCTGTAGAGATGAAATAGTCTTGTGATTTTTTTCCCACACATACATATATTGCGCTCTACTACGGTATCGAGCACTATTTTTTGGATAACCTTATTAAGACATATATATATATATATACATATATATATACATTATTATATTATGTTTTGAGCAATGACAGTTTGAAAGAAAGAAAAAAACCCAGCTTTGTTTTATTAGTCAACATTGCAACTTTTTCTAAATTACATTTCACCTTTAAGCTGTTTTATTTCACTTTTGTTATGTTTTTGTTTATTTTGATAGTATATTTAGAATGTGCCGTGGGCCTTTAAAACATTAGCTGTGGGCCGCAAATGGCCTCCGGGGCACACTTTTGACACCCCTGCTATAGATAATAAAAAATTAAATCTGATAAATCAAAAAAGCAGAGCCTGGCGATGCATGCGCGTTTATCATAACTCTCTCTCTCTCTCTGTCACTGCCCCTCCCTCACCAATGCTGCTGCGCGCACAATTTGTTTTGTTTTTAACCCCTTCTTAACCCTGAACGTACATTGAAAATACACGCAACCCTAATTCAAAATGCCGGACATTTGAAGCATTTAAGAAACTCCGCCCTGACAGCTCCGCAAAAGAGGACGTATGGTCAGTCTATCCTAGCCCGTTAGCTGCTAGCATAACGTCTGTTGTGCCTCGGTGTGCATTGTTTACACAACGTGCGTTCGTTACGCTACTTAATATGTCCGTGTGGAAACTCGTTCGGTACACCTCCGAACCGAACCGGAACCCCCGTACCGAAACGGTTCAATACAAATACAAGTACCGTTACACCCCTAGTATATATATATATATATATATATATACATATATATACATACATACACATATATATATATATATATATATATATATATATATATATACATACATACACACACAGCCCGGCAGGTTACGAGTTTAATTGGTTCGGTGATGCAGCTCTTACCTCGAAAAATACTGTAATGCCTAACAGCTCCACCCATGGAAATGAATCATAGTGCATTTAATTGTGCTTGGACCCACAAAACACCACACATTTAACATGTAACATACCTTTTAAAAATAAGAACTAACTTATACAAAATAAATATTGTATTCAAAACAATACAATGGTATGTATTACAAACAACTACAGTAGTTGTATGAAGAAATGATATAATAACGTACATCATATACGGTTATCAAAGATAAAATACTTTTATCAGCGATTCATTGTGACAAGTATGAGTTAACAATGACAAAATGTGACTATGGTAATTAAATATTTCAAAATGTTCGACGACCCTAATCATTTGATATGATTTTTAATGTTGATGTTACTTTCAGATGGCAGTGCATGCTGAATAAAGTAACTGCCTAGTTACTTTTCAGTAACTTTTCCAGTCACGGAAAGTTTAAACCCCGAAAAAGTCTTCATTTAAAATTAATGAGCATACTGTGTCAGAATATCATAAAATTCTTCTTAACTTAGGCCGGGGGTCGGCAACCCGCGGCTCTAGAGCCGCATGCGGCTCTTTAACGCCGCCCTGGCGGCTCTCTGGAGCTTTTTCGAAAATGTATGAAAAATGGAAAAAAATGAGGGGGAAAAAAATATTTTTTGTGTTAATATGGTTTCTGTAGGAGGAAAAACATGACACAAACCTCCCTAATTGTTATAAAGCACACTGTTTATATTAAACATGCTTCACTGGTTCGAGTATTTGGGGAGCGCCGTTTTGTCCTACTAATTTTGGCGGTCCTTGAACTCACCTTAGTTTGTTTACATGTATAACTTTCTCCGACTTTCTAGGACGTGTTTTATGCCACTTCTTTTTCTGTCTCATTTTGTCCACCAAACTTTTAACGTTGTGCGTGAAGGCACAAAGGTGAGTTTTGTTGATGTTATTGACTTGTGTGGAGTGCTAATCGGGCATATTTGGTCAATGCATGACTGCAAGCTAATGGATGCTAACATGCTATTTAGACTAGCTATATGTACATATTGCATCATTATGCCTCATTTGTAGCTATATTTGAGGTCATTTAGTTTCCTTTAAGTCCTCTTAATTCAATTTATATCTCATGACACACTATCTGTATGTAATATGGCTTTTAATTTTTTGTGGCTCCAGACAGATTTGTTTTTGTATTTTTGGTCCAATATGGCTCTTTCAACATTTTGGGTTGCCGACCCCTGACTTAGGCGAACACGTCATGTTTTCAGCTCAGTTTGCTTTACAGTCCTGAGGTGGGAGTGACTAACATTGCTGATTATTAAAACAATCAATGCCACAGGACACGTAGAGGGAAAAAACATTTTTGATCGAGCAAAAATATTATCTAAAGTTTAATGAGTCGCAGCAATAGACAACAAGCCAGCTGTCTCTGAAATGATTACAAACCATACGATTTAAATAGCACCAGGTGGAATTAAAGGACAGGATACATAATAAAAGTCAACATGAACAGAGAGACTGAAATAAACAGTACCAAAAATATGAAGAAATAAAGGAAAAAATAGAGATATGGTTAAGGAATGACAACAAGGAGAAACAATTACTATTAGTGTCTAAGTAATTTTAACTATATACAAATGAACTCTTGTTGGAGGGCAGGAAAAAGGCAGGCTATTATTAGAAGCATAGGCAGGAGTGAGTGTAAAATGGTGCCAACATAACAAGGCGTATCATTCACACAGACAGGAATAAATCTATTTCAACACTCAAAATCTAATCAATAGAGAAGACAGGCACATCATTAATAACAGCTGCAGGAAAACACACCTGGAGTCACACACGCTGCTGTCTCTGAGAACTAAAATGTGGCTGCTGTGGTGGGAAGACCTCGATGAAGTCTGTACGCTCACCATGGTGATTATACACTCACTACGTTTCCATGCACTAAATTAGTCTGATTTCTCAAATAGTTTATTTTTTTGTATTTTCACACCTACACGTGAAGTCCAAGTGTCCATTCACACTCTCTATTGCGACTATTGGTCCTGAATTGATTAACGTGGACCCCGACTTAAAAAAGTTGAAAAACTTATTCGGGTGTTACCATTTAGTGGTCAATTGTACGGAATATGTACTGTACTGTGCAATCTACTAATAAAAGTCTCAATCAATCAATCAAACGCCATGCGCCTCACGTACACTGGGGGGCGCTATTTCCTTTTAGCGCGGATAAATTAATTCCTTTTCCGGTAGACCAATGACGTCACACGAGCCATCGGCAAATCCTTACAACTGGTTTCAAGTGATTTCCGCTGTAATATAGGCACAAAAATGTATGAAAATGGAAAAAGATGAGGAAAAAATTTTTTGTTTGTTTTAATATGGTTTCTGTAGGAGGACAAACATGACACTAACTTTCCTAATTGTTAGAAATCCTACTGTTTACATTAAACATGCTTCACTGATGAGAGTATTTGACGCGTGCCATTTTGTCCTAATTTCGGAAGTCCTTGAACGCACCGTAGTTTGTTTACATGTAAAACTTTCCTTGATGCTGCCACAGAAAGACATGTTTTATGCCACTCCTTCTTTGTCTCTATTTGTCCATCAAACATTTTATGCTGTGTGTGAATCCACAAAGCTGAGCTTTGTTGATGTTATTGACTTATGTGGAGTGCTAATCAGACATATTTGGTCACTGCATGACTGCAAGCTAATAGATGCTAACATGCTATTTATGCTAGCTGTATGTACATAATGCATCATTATGCCACGTATTTTAGGTATTTTTCAGGTCATTTTATTTGTAGTTTCCATTTCCTTCAACTTGAACACACACATCTATACCTTTGGCCATTCTAAGCCAGTAATTTCCAGGAGTAATCGCACCCTCTGAAAAGCCTCCGATTTAATAATGTTTTCCAATGTTGTAAAAATGTGTAGAATAAATATTCAACATTTCTGTCAACGAAGATTTGCATCAGCCTGCGACACATAGTCATTTTAATAGTAGGCTAATATAGCTAATATAGACACTTACATCATGTGTTGCCTTCATTTTAACACTTATTTAAGGCTTTACATTTTTTGCGGCTCCAGACAGATTTTATTTTTTATTTTTTTGGTCCAATATGGCTCTTTCAACATTTTGGGTTGCCGACCCCTGGGCTATGCTGACGTTAAATAGCAGACAACATCAAGAAATTATCTTGGATTGCGCTACGAACATGACGCTACTACCAAGAATGTCTCAGAGTGGATGCAGGTCCGAAGCAAAGAATAACTGGCGGCAGAGTTTTTTTGAAGGAATATACGTACAAAGAATCTTGAAAAGAAAATGTTTAATGTCTCAGAGTTCATTCATAAGGCTCTGTCGATTGATGGAGGGAATTTTAAATCCGAAGGAAAAGATCGTTACTAAAAGACCGATACTGTTCCAGATGAAGTTTGCATTCTTCTGGACTATCTTGCCAGTTGAGTGGAATACAGAGTTATGGCTAATTAGTTTGGAGTGCACAAATGTTAGTGTATGCTTTATTATTCGCCTTTAATATACCTGCTTTGTTCTCTTTCACCTCATTCGTCCGAATTAAATCGGCTTTTTACATTTCTTTAGTTACCTTAAATAAATCAGTTGTTTTTTTCTACCATCAATGCACTTCAAAATGTTATGTTCTTTTAATTTGTGAAGCGCATAAAAAGTCTCCTCTTCATGACAATTGTTGCTATGTTTTTATTGAATGGTATCTGCTTCCGGGTTGCATCCCACGCGTTGAAGCCGCAAACACCCCCTCGAGAGATCTGGTTTCCAATCACCTAATCCAGGTGTGTTATGTCTGACTTTTCAAAAACCGAACACGATGGGATTAAGGTGTTTCCATTGGCTGTTGGATGATTATTTAGAGACAAACTATTTGAGAAATAGGACTAATTTAGTGCATGGGGACATACTGACTTAATGAATAACCCAAGTGTCTGCAAACTGCAGCTCTGGAGTCCTACATCCTTCTGTTACGGCTCCAGCTGGTTTATACTCCTGTGTACTGTAGACACTATGCTGTCCCTTCGCAGTCATGAGTCTTTCAAAGTTCTGCATCAAAACTCAGTGCTGTTCAATTATACATAAAGGCACTCGGGGCAGTGCTTTCCGGTGAGTCAACCTGGTGAGAAACCATGACACTTAAAGGTTATGATGCCTAATTCTGATTTTTTTTTTGGTGAAATCCTATCTTTTTATGTAGTCGTTAACATTACAAAAAATATGTGATTTCTAAAGTGAAGGTAATGGGTCCAGGATGTGCAAATAACATCATGATGTCACACGTGTTGCAGTGTTTATGGAAATATACATGGCCCGAATTCCAGTAGGTCTCAGTCCTGGCCCATTTGTGGCAATTTGCATTTTCTTAACAAAATTACTGGGTATAGGAGAATAAGAAAAAAACAGGGCAAGGGGAAAGAAAATTACTTCAATGTCTGCTCCGAGGAACATAATGGTGAGCAATTGGAGCCTGGATTGGTTGAACATTGATGTCTTCTATTTACCCAATTTCTGGTCAATCGTCCATTATTTTTTTCACGACCGTCTATTTTGGCGAAGACTTATGACGCGTATTGCTTTCTGATGACGTATTAGTCGGATCAGCCCAAATATTTCAAGTTTTTCAGGATCTGAAATGAGGACGTCACAGTCTATCACAGAAAAAACGAATACCAAATCAAATTAAGTATAACAGTTGAATGAAGCCTTCAATAAATATCAAAGTTGTAGGTGCTTAAAGGGGAACATTATCACAATTTCAGAAGGGTTAAAACCATTAAAAATCAGTTCCCAGTGGCTTATTTTATTTTTCGAAGTTTTTTTCAAAATTTTACCCATCACGCAATATCCCTAAAAAAAGCTTGACAGTGCCTGATTTTAACCATCGTTATATACACCCGTCCATTTTCCTGTGACGTCACATAGTGATGCCAACACAAACAAACATGGCGCATAGAACAGCAAGCTATAGCGACATTAGCTCGGATTCAGACTCGGATTTCAGCGGCTTAAGCGATTCAACAAATTACGCATGTATTGAAACGGATGGTTGTAGTGTGGAGGCAGGTAGCGAAAACGAAATTGAAGAAGAAACTGAAGCTATTGAGCCATATCGGTTTGAACCGTATGCAAGCGAAACCGACGAAAACGACACGACAGCCAACGACACGGGAGAAAGCGAGGACGATTTCGGCGATCGCCTTCTACCAACGATTGGTATGTGTTTGTTTGGCATTAAAGGAAACTAACAACTATGAACTAGGTTTACAGCATATGAAATACATTTGGCAACAACATGCACTTTGAGAGTGCAGACAGTCCAATTTTCATCAATTAACATATTCTGTAGACATACCCTCATCCGCTCTCTTTTCCTGAAAGCTGATCTGTCCAGTTTTGGAGTTGATGTCAGCAGGCCAGGGAAGCTAGGGTCGATATTCTTCTCTTGATCATCTTCGGTGGCATAAGGGACGGTGTGAGCCAAGACATCCAGGGGGTTTAGCTCGCTCGTCTGCGGGAACAAACTGCCGCCATTGCTTGCCGTGCTACCGAGGACCTTTGTCCCTGAATTGCTCACACACTCCGGCAGATTCAATGGGGGTCTGGCGGCAGATTTCTTTGACTTTATCGTTGGAAATGCATCGGCTTTGAGTGTCGCAGGATATCCACACATTCTTGCCATCTCTGTCGTAGCATAGCTTTCGTCGGTAAAGTGTGCGGAACAAACGTCCAATTTCTTGCCACTTTCGCATCTTTGGGCCACTGGTGCAACTTGAATCCGTCCCTGTTCGTGTTGTTACACCCTCCGACAACACACCGACGAGGCATGATGTCTCCAAGGTACGGAAAACAGTCGAAAAAACGGAAAATAACAGAGCTGATTTGACTCGGTGTTTCAGAAAATGGCGGATTGCTTCCCGTTGTGACGTCACATTGTGACGTCATCGCTCCGAGAGCGAATAATAGAAAGGCGTTTAATTCGCCAAAATTCACCCATTTAGAGTTCGGAAATCGGTTAAAAAAATATATGGTCTTTTTTCTGCAACATCAAGGTATATATTGACGCTTACATAGGTCTGGTGATAATGTTCCCCTTTAAAGGATACCTCCTGTTTGAGATTTTAATGAATGATCAAGGCAAGGCACAAGCAGGACACAGCTCACTGAGGTACTCTGAGGCCAAGATGGTTCATATGGTTCTAACATCTCAGAGATGTACTTTGGCACGAGACCATGAAAATACTTGTGCACGAGCAGAGCTGTTTTAAATGATAAATGGGTTGTACTTGTATAGCGCTTTTCTACCTTCAAGGTACTCAAAGCGCTTTGACACTACTTCCACATTTACCCATTCACACACACATTCACACACTGATGGAGGGAGCTGCCATGCAAGGCGCTAACCAACACCCATCAGGAGCAAGGGTGAAGTGTCTTGCTCAGGACACAACGGACATGACGAGGTTGGTACTAGGTGGGGATTGAACCAGGGACCCTCGGGTTGCGCACGGCCACTCTTCCACTGCGCCACGCCGCCCCAGCAGAGCTGTTTTAAAGTCTATTTTCTGAGCAACAGGAAGCCAGTGCAGTGGCCTGAGCACAGGACCGATACTGTCGTATTTCCTGGTTCTAGTCAGGACTCGGGCAGCAGCATTCAGGATGTACTGCAGCTGCTATCTTACCTCCAAATAGTCTCAGAAGAGATACTATAAGTATTGTAATAGTCCATACATTGGAACAAAATGGGTCGTGTTGCACTGCAGCAAAAAGTGAGACCTCAACAATGGACTGTCTAAGAGACACACTGCTGCTTTGTGTTTCATCAGATGTAATTTAGGAGACCTGCAGCTCAAGTTCAAGCTCGAACGACGACAGCGTTTTTTATTGTGGCTCTCTCCTCGCCACGGCAACCCTGGATCAGATACAGCACTTAGTGGTTGACAATACTGGACACTTCTCATGTTATTTTAATGCGGCTCATGTGCTTACGTACTATACTGATCTGAGTCATGTGCACTACTAAAGTACTACAAACATACTAAAATATGCAAGCACATACTTGGGTTACCGATGTGAAATTGTCTATAGGCTTTGTTTTAGCTTTGAGATATCACAGGGACTAAATAAAAATAAAATAACAATATACAAGTCTGTCAGAATGAATGTTGAAAGACAACATGGCCTCAGCTGTGGAGAGTTGAGCTTCAACTACTGCAGGCACCATTACAGTGAATCCCCCGCATATCCTCCTGGGAGCCAGCATTGTCTCAAGTGGACATTTTTTTCAGAATTTGTAACTCCAACTAATGAAATGGACTAAAAAAAATGTCCATTGTAGAGGACCCTGGTTCTCAGGAGAATATTTGCCAATCAACAATCATGACTACCTGGCCCCTCCTTAGTCAGTAACAATGTATAAATACATAATACAGTTTAAAAAGATGTGTGCGTCAAAAATAGATTTTTAAAATAGACATACTATTACTTGAATAATTTTGCCATTCGTGGATGGTCTCGAATCGTAACCTCCGCAAACAGTATGGATCTACTGCAGGGCTACTCAACTGGTGGCCAAGGGGCCAATCCGGCTTGGGAATAGCACCACACCGGCTCCCCGGTTCAGTTCAAAACTTGGGAGAGCAACATTTCTGCAGCAAATTGTTAATACACTAGTGTGCTCCTGTTGTATAGAGGAACTTCGACCACTGTAGACACATCGGCAGATCCGTGCATTGACGTTTTAAAGGCCTACTGAAACCCACTACTACCGACCACGCAGTCTGATAGTTTATATATCAATGATGAAATCGTAACATTGCAACACATGCCAATACGGCCGGGTTAGCTTACTAAAGTGCAATTTTAAATTTTGCGCGAAATATCCTGCTGATAACGTCTCGGTATGATGACGTCAGCGCGTGATGTCACGGATTGTAGAGGACATTTTGGGACAGCATGGTGGCCAGCTATTAAGTCGTCTGTTTTCATCGCAAAATTCCACAGTATTCTGGACATCTGTGTTGGTGAATCTTTTGCAATTTGTTCAATGAACAATGGAGACAGCAAAGAAGAAAGCTGTAGGTGGGAAGCGGTGTATTGCGGCCGACTGCAGCAACACAAACACAGCCGGTGTTTCATTGTTTACATTCCCGGAAGATGACAGTCAAACTTTACCATTAGCCTGTGGAGAACTGGGACAACAGAGACTCTTACCAGGAGGACTTTTGAGTTGGATACGCAGACACGGTACCGTGAGTACGCATGCAGCTGCGGCTTCCAAACATTTGATCGCTTGCCCGTATGTGCGTTCCGCTATGTGCATGTCACGTACGTAACTTTGGGGACTTTGGGGAAATATATGCGCTGTATGAACTTTGGGGAAGTGAACGGTACTTTGGGCTGTGGGATTGAGTGTGTTGTGCAGGTGTTTGAGTTGTATTGGCGGGTTATATGGACGGGAGGGGGGAGGTGTTTGTTATGCGGGATTAATTTGTGGCATATTAAATATAAGCCTGGTTGTGTTGTGGCTAATAGAGTATATATATGTCTTGTGTTTATTTACTGTTTTAGTCATTCCCAGCTGAATATCAGGTCCCACCCGCCTCTTACAGCATCTTCCCTATCTGAATCGCTCCCACTGCCCTCTAGTCCTTCACTCTCACTTTCCTCATCCACGAATCTTTCATCCTCGCTCAAATTAATGGGGAAATCGTCGCTTTCTTGGTCCGAATCGCTCTCGCTGCTGGTGGCCATGATTGTAAACAATGTGCGGATGTGAGGAGCTCCACAACCTGTGACGTCACGCTACTCGTCTGCTTCTTCCGGTAGAGGCAAGGCTTTTTTTATCAGCGACCAAAAGTTGCAAACTTTATCGTTGATGTTCTCTACTAAATCCTTTCAGCAAAAATGTGGCAATATCGCGAAATGATCAAGTATGACACATAGAATGGACCTGCTATCCGCCTTTAAATAAGAAAATCGCATTTCAGTAGGCCTTTAACCTTGCTAGCAAACATAGAACACTGGGGTCCAAACTTTGCATAAGGCACCACTATACAGTGCATTCGGAAAGTATTCACCTTTTCTACATTTTGTTATGTTACAGCCTTCTTCCAAAATGAAATAAATTCATCTTTGCCCTCGAAATTCTACAGACCATAGTGACAATGTGATTTTTTTTTTTAATATTACAAAAAAATCTATAAAAAAAAAAAAATCACATACAATATTCACAGCCTTTGCTCCATACTTTGTTGATGCACCTTGTCTTTGGCAATGTAATTTAACCACCCTTGCTGTGAGCTCACCTGGTTTGTTTTACCAAACGCAAAGTGAGTGTGAACCGTCGTTCGGTTGTGTTTCAAGTGAGCGTGCAGGTTTTGTTGATGGGACGAAATGTGCCAAGGCTTCGAGGCGTGTGTCGAGTAATGGAGGGGGCGTTTCCGCAAAGCGCGTATCGAGGCTTTATGTAGGGGAGGAGCTAGAAATTCTGACGTGTGAAGCCTAGCTGCCCACCTGTACCACGTGACGGTTTCGGGACGCGGTTTAGGTTTGCCAACTCATAAACCGCCTAAGCTCCCTTGAGTAGGTGGGCTTTTGAGAGTTTTTAAAATGTCAATACAATCAAAGAATGACAAACTTAATCCAAACCGGCTTTGGTAGCATAATGGTTTGCGCATGCACATTTTATTCCACATGACGTGGGTTCGATTCTCGGCAACGTCACTTCTCGAATGAGTTTATCACTGTAAACATTACATTTCAGAAACTAACGCATTCTGTATTCATTCTTTTTAACTAACTAACAAAAACCAATAGCTGGATAATAGAGAGATTTTGTCAAAAAAAAAAAAAAAAATTAATCAAAGGATTGTGTTCAAAAATATTGGACACAATGTGTTGTCAAGCTTATGAGATGTGATGCAAGTGTAAGCCACTGTGACACTATTGTTCATTTTTCAAATGTTTTTATTTTATTTTTTATAAATGGCTGTGATTATAATCTAAATGAGGGATTTCTAATCACTGCTTTGTTGAAGTTCTTATTAATATTGATACTGTTGTTGATATTATTCATTTTTGTTTGACTACTTTTGGATTGTTTTGTGTCATGTTTGTGTGTCCTCTCAATTGCTCTGTTGATTGCTATTCTGAATGTTGCTGGGCTTTGGAATTGGAATTGTAAAATGATTGTATTATTGTGAATAATTTTGTTGGACTGATTAATTAAAAAAAATTAAAAAAATAACTACATCTCCTCTGTTCTGTACATCACTGTCCAAGTTACATTATATTGTCATCTTCCACTTTATGCCATTTCCTCAAGGTGACATAAAAACATTACACAACCTATATCATATGATTCTACAATGCTGGCAAAATACAAACACACAATACATACAGTACAGGCCAAAAGTTTGGACACACCTTCTCCTCATTCAATGTGTTTTCTTTATTTTCATGACTATTTACATTGTAGATTGTCACTGAAGGCATCAAAACTATGAATGAACACATGTGGAGTTATGTACTTAACTAAAAAAGGTGAAATAACTGAAAACATGTTTTATATTCTAGTTCAGTGATTCTTAACCTGGGTTCGATCGAACCCTAGGGGTTCGGTGAGTCGGGCTCAGGGGTTCGGCGGAGGTCAAGACACACCCGACTCATCATGTAAATAAGAACTTCTCCCTATCGGCGTATTACGGATACGGCAACAGCAGAAGTCAGACTGATTTGCAGGTGTGTAATTTGTTGTGAGTTTATGCACTGTGTTGGTTTTGTTGTTTGAACAAGGTGATGTTCATGCACGGTTCATTTTGTGCACCAGTAAAAAAAACATGGTAACACTTTAGTATGGGGAATATATTCACCATTAATTAGTTGCTTATTAACATGCAAATTAGTAACATATTGGCTCTTAACTAGTCATTATTAAGTACTTATTAATGCCTTTTTCGGCATGGCCTTATTATAACCCTAACCCTCTAACCCTGGCCCTAACCCTCTAACCCTAACCCTAACCAAATAACTCTAAATTAAGTCTTTGTTACTTAGAATATGTTTTCCATACTAAAGTGTTACCAAAAACGTATAACTTTGTCTTGAATTTGAAAAGAAACAACATTTTATTTTTCACTAAAGAAGGGTTCGGTGAATGCGCAAATGAAACTGGTGGGGTTCGGTACCTCCAACAAGGTTAAGAACCACTGTTCTAGTTTCTTCAAAACATCCACCCTTTGCTGTGATTACTGCTTTGCACACTCTTGGCATTCTCTCGATGAGCTTCAAGCCATCCATTTCAGGTGACCACCTCTTGTAAATAGTCATGAAAATAAAGAAAACACATTGAATGATAAGGTTTGTCCAAACTTTTGGCCTGTACTGTATACAAATACTGTATAACAAATAAAACATGTTTTAATACTCTGTTAATTTAACCAGCTAAAACATTTATTCAAACGTTTATTGTGATTCATTGTCATTTACAAGAGCCATAACTGACTCAACAATTCAGTACATCACACTTTATGTTGTTAAAGGGGAACATTATCACCAGACCTATGTAAGCGTCAATATATACCTTTATGTTGCAGAAAAAGACCATATATTTTTTTAACCGATTTCCGAACTCTAAATGGGTGAATTTTGGCGAATTAAACGCCTTTCTATTATTCGCTCACAGAGCGAAGACGTCACATCTGGAAGCAATCCGCCATTTTCTCACTTTTGTCGGTGTGTTGTCGGAGGGTGTAACAACACGAACAGGGACGGATTCAAGTTGCACCAGTGGCCCAAAGATGCGAAAGTGGCAAGAAATTGGACGAAATTTGTTCAAAATACGAGGCTGTGGGGAAAGCCGACGAAATGGTCAGTCGTTTGTTCCGCACACTTTACCGACGAAAGCTATGCTACGACAGAGATGGCAAGAATGTGTGGATATCCTGCGACACTCAAAGCCGATGCTGACATCAACTCCAAAACTGGACAGATCAGCTTTCAGGAAAAGAGAGCGGATGAGGGTATGTCTACAGAATATATTAATTGATGAAAACTTTATTCATTACTCGCGGTTTTACGTAAATTATTATACATAAACTGTGTTTACCAATAATTTAGCTTAAAAACATTTATTTTTTTCAATCATTCGAGTACATTCGGGTAGTCTTGTGTAATGCAGTATTTTGTGTCTATTTAGGTATGGTTAACCTGAGTGCTGAAATCGTGGAAAAATATATGTTCTTAGCGCGCCTGAAATGGGCTGTCTGCACTCTCAAAGTGTATGTTGTTGCCAAATGTATTTCATATGCTGTAAACCTAGTTCATAGTTGTTAGTTTCCTTTAATGCCAAACAAACACATACCAATCGTTGGTTAGAAGGCCATCGCCGAATTCGTCCTCGCTTTCTCCCGTGTCGCTGGCTGTCGTGTCGTTTTCGTCGGTTTCACTTGCATACGGTTCAAACCGATATGGCTCAATAGCTTCAGTTTCTTCTTCAATTTCATTTTCGCTACCTGCCTCCACCCTACAACCATCCGTTTCAATACATGCGTAATCTGTTGAATCGCTTAAGCCGCTGAAATCCGAGTCTGAATCCGAGCTAATGTCGCTATACCTTGCTGTTCTTTCCGCCATGTTTGTTTGTGTTGGCATCACTTTGTGACGTCACAGGAAAATGGACGGGTGTATATAACGATGGTTAAAATCAGGCACTTTGAAGCTTTTTTTAGGGATATTGCATGATGGGTAAAATTTTGAAAAAAACTTCGAAAAATAAAATAAGCCACTGGGAACTGATTTTTAATGGTTTTAACCCTTCCGAAATTGTGATAATGTTCCCCTTTAAGAAACACCTGTTTGTAATTATACATTTGGCCAGCAGGTGAAGTCTGGTGCCGAAGCATGCATTGAAGTTTCGAGAAATTCTCAACGCAATTGACTCAAGCGGTTCAATACCTCCTCATTATGCTTCAACTGACCATCACTAGTAGTCGATTACATTCGACAAACTGGCTTGTCTGTGTTGATAGGCTGCGACATGCTAACTTGTTGCACGGTGTGTTGTGATGCTGGCGGGCTAGCGGTCCCGCTTTTCCGCACAAAGAGTCAAAGACAATTAATGAAGGACAAGAGAATTCCCCCTTCTTTTCTTCTTGCTATGGCACAAACGCGTGCAGCTGCTCAAAGCGCCGAAAAGCGGAAAATGCTCTTGAAGCATGCTGGAAAACTTACCAACTTCCTGTAACTCTGACAAAATAAATAGACCAAAAAATTAAATGTCTACTGTAGAGGAAGCAGGTTTCTCTGGAATATACAAAATAAGAATAATAAAAGGGAGAAGTTTGGCCTCCAAGACTTTAGTTTTCGAGAAATGTGACCCCCAAAACAATTGACCGGTAGATGAATGAGTATCACTGATCCACTGTGTCCTCTTCCAGTACGCTGGCATTGAAGCCGGAGTTCAGAACATTCACGAGTTATCTAGTATTGAGGTAGTATTCAAGGAGGAATGTAAATTAGGTTTTTTGCAGAGAATGAAGAGAACATGCGCCACTGAAAGAGAAAGGATGAACAACAGGATGAAGGGGCAACCACAAGGTGGTTACTGGGGACCGATGAATAGATGAAAGGAGGTAAAAACGTAAGCGCAGGAAAGGGAAGGGCGGAGCAGATAAAAGTGCTTATACAAGTGCTTTAATTACATCACACACACGCACACACACAATGTCGGAAACTCTGTATCAAGCCCAACTGAAGGGAAGAAGCCATAGGCCAAGTGTGCTCTTTAAATACCAGAACCAATATTTAAGAGGTCACTGGGAAGATGTGGTTGTCTGATGGGAGGAACCCGCACTGTGAACAGCCAAGTCATAAAGAAATCACAAGAGGGAGTCATTTGCATTTTACACAGACTCACAACTTAAATGGAAACGAGCCAGGCCTCCGTCTGTCTGGACCATCGCAATTCATATCAGATATGCTTTGAATTTTTCATGTAGCAATTATGGGGAGCTGGACCTCTGTGGCTTTAGCAAAGACTTTATAATGTGGAAATATTCCGCTTGATAATATTGATAATGAGGATAGTAAAAATGACGTATCAATAATTGCATGGCTTCGAGGAAAATCAATCACTGTAAAAGTCGTTGTTTCATAGTTATTTTTGCTTGTTTAAACTGAGAAGTACATAAAAATAAATGGCTATGAAACACCAAAAACATGAATGACTATAAATGTCTGTCAGGACATTTCAACAACCATTATGACCTCTAGTTGGAATATTTAAAAACGGTAAACATCGCATTAATGAAATCTTTAATTTAAGGCCAAAGACAGTGTAAGTAAAAGAAAGGGCATGTACTGCTGCTCTTCTTTTTGCATATGTTATGCAGTAATGTGCCAAAAATACTGCAGAAATATTTGTAGTTATCAACATGTGTACTAAACCAAAATGTAAAGTAACAGTGGCTATTAATTGCCTAAATGTAATTTTGCATGATGGAGTTGTTCTTTATTTGTACAAGAGTATCACTAGAGAAACATGAAAATACTGAAGTAACTGTTTTCTAACATGAATTATAGGCCTTCCTTCGAATGGCCTTGACGCTGCAACAACAGGAGCAGGCTGTTCTGAAAACATCCCCGAGGAAACCTCAATTATGGACTCTTTTGATCTCCCTCCCTCCTCAACGACACCTGGAGTTGAACTTTTGCTTGCATGCAGAACAGCCCCAGGCCAATGGACACTACATCAACACACCCATGACAATGGGCATATACACACACATACATACCCTCCCCCACCCCACGCCTTCACCGCCGCTTGATTCCCCTTCGGGGTGATGGACGGCTGGCAGCGTTTCATAGCAGCAGTCGACCTCCAGGGCCCCAACTCCCCCCCTCTCTGGTGCGAGTTGTCGTGATTAAATGTAACATGTTTATGTGTGCATGGCATGGAGGTTTTTTCCCACTCTAGGAGCCTAGTCTAGATTGTATTTTTTTTACTCATCTTCTTCCCTAGCGTTTTACCTTTTTTCCACCTTTTACGCCGGGGCGCCTTGTGGTGACCCTTCAGCGTTCCTGTGCTGTAACCCTGTACACTGTTTGTTTGTCTAATCTTGAACAGGTTTGTGCTCAATACATAGTTTTGTTGTACTTGTTGCAGTGACAATAAAGACCTATCCTATCCTATCCTTCCTTGATATGATCAATATGAGACATTTGTTGAAAATAAAGCCTGATTTTCCAATTCAATCAATGACGTCATAAACGAGCCGTCGAACACAGCTTCCCATATTTTTAATGAAACAGAAAAATGTTGGTGGTGTGGAACCTTTTCAGAGTAATCACTCGCCATACAGCAATAGATGTTATCTGTCTATTACCTGACCGCTTCTATGTTAGCTTCCTCTCTTTGTTCATTATGTATATTTTCTGCTGGATCTACTCTTTATTTTATGCTGCCCTTTTTTATTTTGCTGCAGCTGTTACAGATACTGTAATATTGTACATGGTAATTTGGATTTGTTGTATATATCATATAAAAATATAATAATATAATAATGACTATATATTATATACTGTATATATAATGTGCAAATATTACATATGTTATAATTTATATTGCTACAACGGTACATTTTGAGTCTACTTTATACGTGCATTATCCTTTCCATCCTTACACTTTCGGTCATTTGTAACTGAGCTACCTTTGTGGATCAATAAAGTTTGTCTAAGTCTAAGTCTAAAGGAGACTGAAAATATAAATGTTGCAATGTTTCTCGCTGTGCTAACATGACAAACATTCCGTGTTCCGTATCTTTTAATGTTAATGCTACTAAGTACCATGTTGTACTACCACAATCAATATATTTATCATACATACAATTTGGTTTATATCGTTAGAATTTGAAATAATTACGGTACAAAAGGCAAATCAGAAAAGTGATTGTGGGGGGGCGTGGCCCGCGGACCTGCAGCGAAGTGGGGTGTGTCAGGGCCGGCTTCGAGATTAACGACAGGTGCATAGATGGCACACCTGGGCCAGTTTATCTAATCACCGGTCGCTCTGTTAAAGAGCAGCAGCCAGGAAGGAGGGGAGTTGTTGATGATGGAGAACGAGTACGAGCACGAGCATGAGAGAGAGCGAGGACTGACACGTAACGCAATGACTGAAATGGAACACAAAGAACATTTATTGAAAAATAAATCATTGTTCAGAACTATGAATGAAGCTGTCATGTCCGTGATTGGTGGTCTGAAGAACCCGGAAGAGCAAGTCTTCCACAGTGATGTACAGATTAAAGTGTTTCATTGATTGTATAAGTTTGATGCAAAGTGAATTAGTCCCCATTTGAGTCTCCAGTTCTCACTGCTTTCAAAATGTGTGAAGATTTAGTGCGCAGGTACTGTACACACATTCCTCCCGCCAAATTTGTAGAAACGACAACATTGATGTCAGAAGTAAAGTATGGTATTTTCAGGCCCTGTTTGTGCATACGCAAACTTTATGAACTAAATCCCTGATGGGTTGGTTATGTAGAGCAGTGTTTTTCAACCTTTTTTGAGACAAGGCACATTTTTTTCATTGAAAAAATCCGGAGGCACACCACCAGCAGAAAACTTAAAAAAATGAAACTCAGTTGACAGTAAAAAGTTGTAGACCACAAAGAAGTGCTTCAAATAAATGATTATTTAACAGGCTGTTTTCTTATATATAATTTTCATACAGTCTGGAAGTCCAATATTGCACTACAACTGCATTGGCAAAAACTAAAAAAAAATATATAATCAAGGTAAGTATGTCTTTAAAAAAAAAAATTGGACAATCAATAACTTTATTTACAGACATAATAAACAAGTTCTTCTGCATTATCCAGAATGACTTCCGTTAACAGCGTTTGGTTACTTTGCTGCATTGTGTTTACTCTTCAGAGCAATTCAGCCTTGAACAAACAGATAAATTGACTTTGTTAGAACGAGTTGAATGTAATAACATCTAATGCATGTGTTTAGTCTACCTGTATATTTGAATGAGCGACAGTAGTAAGCTGTTGTCCCTGGTTGGTGAAAACAATTAAAAGAAATGTCCAAAAACATTGTTTATGACATAAAAATTAATGATCCTGCTGTAGCTAGAGTGTGAGTTGTAAGCGATTGGATGAGCAATTTGTTCGGTTTTACACCAGGAATCATCAACCACATTTATTTCTCAGCAGACACTGAAGGTCAGGTGCTATTGTACAATTAAATGAAAATTGTACCCTCAGTCATACATTATTGTTTGATATATTCATGTTGTCCTTTTAGTTAACAGACATGTTGAACCTATAAAGCAGGGGTGCTCACACTTTTTCTGCAGGCGAGCTACTTTTCAATTGATCAAGTCGTGGGGATCTACCTCATTCATATATATAATTTATATTTACTTATTTATGAAATATATGTTTTTGTTAACAAGTTAAAGGTGTTTAATGATAATGCAAGCATGTTTAACACAGATAGTTAATATTGTTAATACATTAAAGGTGTTTAATGATAATACAAGTATGTTTAATACATATAGTTAATATTGTTAACAAGTTAAAGGTGTTTAAAGATAATGCAAGCATGTTTAACACATATAGTTAATATTGTTAACAAGTTAAAGGTGGTTAAAAATAATACAAGCATGTTTAACACAAATAGTTAATATTGTTAACAACTTAAAGGTGGTTAAAGATAAAACAAGCATGTTTAACACATATAGTTAATATTGTTAACAACTTAAAAGTGGTTAAAGATAACGCAAGCATGTTTAACACATATAGTTAATATTGTTAACAAGTTAAAGGTGGTTAAAGATAATACAAGCATGTTTAACACATATAGATTCCTTTCTTTCATGAAGACAAGAATATAAGTTGGTGTATTACCTGATTGTGATGACTTGCATTGATTGGAATCAGACAGTGGTGATGATAACGTCCGCATTTTCGAATGGAGGAGAAAAAAAGTCCTCCTTTCTGTCCAATACCACATGAAAGTGGTTGGTTTTTGGCATCTTATTTGTCCAGCTTCCGTACTCCTTTGTATACACTTTACAAGAAATACATTGTCGGCAAACTCCGTAGCTTGCTAGCTTGTGCACGCCAGCTTTCTGAGACTCTTATTTTGGTAGCGCAGGCAGGATGAAGCAGAGCTTTTATTGTGCAACTGTGCAGTCGGTCTTTGGAGTTTTGACGACAGGTACGGCGCCAGAGTCTGTTGAAATAAAGTGTTTCTCGCCTTCCTGTCGGTAATTGTAATGAGCTGGCAGCAGCCAGCGTCATCTCAGAAGACCCTCGGGTGCCGTCAATGTCAATCAAGTGACGAAAGTGACGTCATAGTGAAGATTTATGATCACTCATTTTTAGGACTATTTTTTTAATGCCTGGCTGGTGATCGACTGACACACCCTCCGAGATCGACCGGTAGATCGCGATCGACGTAATGAGCACCCCTGCTATAGAGCAAAGCCCAGAGTCTTCCACGGTACATTTTACATAACCAACCCAGCTGTCAATCAGGAATTTAATTCATAAAAGTTGCATATGCACAAACGAGGCCTGAAAATACTGTACATTACTTTTTCACCTCAAAATTCAATTATTATTATTATTTTTTTTTTAAATGGCGGAAGAATGTGTGTACAGTACCTGCACACCAACTTTTGAGCTTTGAAAGCCGTGAGAACTGGAGACTCAAATGGGGATGTGATAAATAAAGTCACATGACTAACACACAATTCACTTTGCAACAAACCTAACCGACTTGTTCTCTTGAAGGGGAACTGCACTTTTGGGGGAATTTGGCCTATCATTCAAAATCATTGTGTAAGACAAGAACACATATGTTTTCTATTTTTTTAGTAAATAATAATGCGATCAAAAGTCAGTTTACTGTGGAGCCTCTGTGAGTCGCTCTATTCTGCCTATAAAAGCAATTAAAAAACATCCAAACACCTACATGAAGGTTTTATATACATGATGTAAGTACAGTGACGTGCGGTGAGGTTGATGGCTGGTAAGGCACTGACTTCATCACAGTCAGATTTACAAACATATGAACCCTAAAGAGTATCTTATTCACCATTTGATTGGCAGCAGTTAACGGGTTATGTTTAAAAGCTCATACCAGCACTCTTCCCTGCTTGGCACTCAGCATCAAGGTTTGGAATTGGGGGTTAAATCACCAAAAATGATTCCCAGGCGCGGCGCCGCTGCTGCCCACTGCTCCCCTCACCTCCCAGGGGGTGATCAAGGGGATGGGTCAAATGCAGAGGACAAATTTCATTACACCTAGTGTGTGTGTGACAATCATTGGTACTTTAACTTAACTTTGACTTTACACATACAAACTGTAGCACACAAAAAAAGCACATTTAATAAAAAAAACGTTATTATGGTCTTACCTTTACTTAGAAATTAAGTCCATGCGCCGCAACTAAAGCCCTCACTTAAACTTTCCACGTGCAAGATTGAATCTATTTAAAAAAGTGTAACCGAGGGTTTATAAATGTCGCCTATACTGTATGAAACTACAAAATATCAAACACAGAGGCTCCAGTTTACACGAGGACCACTTTATTTACCTTCTTTCAAAAACCTCTGCAACGTGACATCACTTCCGCTCTTAGCGCCTTCAAAATAAGAGCTCAAGGCATATACTGTATAACAGCGCATAACAGGAACTTAACATCAGAAAGAGGAAAGCCCATGAAAATAGGTTACAAAAGTTATTTAATAAGAAGCCAAAAAGTGCAAAAACAATAATGTTGGTGTTGGAGGAGTTGTGAATTAGGTACACTTGCAGTCTGCAAGTGTATCTAATGTTGTGGCCCTGCAGTCATTCACAACTCCTCCAACACCAACATTATTGTTTTTGCACTTTTTGGCTTCTTATGAAATCATTTTTTTAAATAGATTCAATCTTGCGACGTGGAAAGTTTAAGTGTGGGCTTTAGTTGATATAACAATTCTACGGCGGGGGTGCAGGAGGCAAGCCTCAGCCAGTGCGTCTTTTGCAGCCGTTTTATGATCGCTCAGCACAAGAAATACTTTACACACATACAGTTGTTGACAAAATACACTGTACATTATATACCTCAGCTAACTAAACTATGGAAATGTATAATATAGTTCATATAGCAATACGGTCTCACTGCACAGCAGACCAGCAGTTAGCCGAGTCATTGCGCAATCCATGTTGCGGCACTGAGTGACGTGCCTCAACTGGCTGCTGTTCACCGCACCGTCTCTTCTCAGTATTTGAACGGCAAATGTGAAAATTCAGCGATTTTGAATAAAAATAATCTAAAACTGGTGAAGTTAAATGGAAAATAACTTTATAGTATAATCACTGGATACATATAACAATTTAATTTTTTTTTTTTCTTTTTACATTTTTTTTCTTTCCATGATTCTAGTGACCGCACGTCACTGTGTAAGTATATATGTAATGTAGTAATAGCCACATTTATAATGCTATCTAATATTTATGTATATTGCTCATTTCAAGCGAAGGCGGCGCATTGATTTCAAGGTTGTTTTTTTCCACAACATCACCAATTATTACTCACTGCAGACTTTATGAGAGCCAACAAACATAATAAAACTTACTGAACAAGGTCTGCTGTCATTAGGATGCCGACTGATAGAATCTTCTTATATTCCCGTTTAGCTGAAGAATGACTCATAATCCTCGCAAAGAAAAGGGGGGTGCAACCAAGTGTCTTTCCGTGTCGTTCTCGCCATTTACGGGTCTAAATTGGCTGTCAAAGTGTACCAACTTGTCGGAATACATCCTCATCCTTGTACTATCCAGGTGAGAGGCATGATTTATGATTGACAATAAAGTTCTACAAGCAAGGAAGCGAGGAAGCCCGGACTGTTGAACAACTTAAGCTGTGCATCAAACAAGAATGGGAAATATTTCTACCTGAAAAGCTTAAAAAATATGTCTACTCAGTTCCCAAACGTTTACGGAGTGTTGTTAAAAGGAAAGGCCATGTAACACAGTGGTAAAAATGCCCCTGTGCCACCTTTTTTGCATTGTGTTGCTGCCATTAAATTCTAAGTTAATGACTATTTGCAAAAAAAAACGTTTCTCAGTTCGAACATTCAATATTTTGTCTTTGCAGTCTATTCTTGAAAAGGATTTGCAAATCATTGTATTCTGTTTTTATCTACGAAATACACAACGTGCCAACTTCACTGGTTTAGGGTTTTGTACTTTACAGCAACAAAATTTAAAGGAATATTCTCAAGGCACAGTACCTGTTCCAGGAGTTTTCTGTATCTCTGTGTGGCTTGTTGGATGAGATCCCTCACCGTCCATCCCTCCTTGCAGGGCACGACCACACCTGTCTGCCCAAACGTGACTGTCACCTTCATTGCAGGACTCGTTATTTAGTCGTAGTGGATGTAAACCTCCACTTCCTTGTAGACTGGCACACTGGAAGCCTAAATAAATGAAGCAAACACATGTCAACAAAGAGCGGGGAGGCGCTAGTTGAAACTGAGGCACAAATGCTAGTATTCATCCATCCATTTTCTACCGCTTGTCCCTTTTGGGGTCGCGAGGGGTGCTGGAGTCTATCTCAGCTTCATTCGGGCACAAAACGTACCGAGAAAGAAGCAAAACTGTGGCCCTCAAACCGAGGTACGGACCGTAGCGTGGGTTACCTGTAGCGTTGCACATCTAGTAAACACAATTATAAATACAAAATGACAGTTGTTAGTCAATATTATCTTGATCAAATATGGCGGAAATGTCTGTTACAAGATACTGCAGTAGTGAACAGTAGGGATGCAATGGTACTCGATGTAATTCTGCACGGGAAAATGTTCCTTAAATAAAAAAATATAATATTAATCAAGATCGGATGATGTAAAAAAAAGTATTTGTGATCTTTTTTTGTTGCCATATCGCCCAGTCCTACTTTTTATTTTTATTTGAATTATTATTATTATTAAATCAACATAAAAAACACAAGATACACTTACAATTAGTGCACCAACCCAAAAGCGCTCCCTCCCCCACTTACTTTCACACAAAAGGGTTGTTTCCTTCTGTTATGAATATTCTGGTTTCTACAATATATATCGATACAGTCTGCAAGGGATACAGACCGTGAAGCACACATAATTGTGTGTGCTGCTGGTCCACTAATAGTACTAACCGTTAACAGTTGGATATGACTTTAAACCATAACCAAGCATGCATCACTATAGCTCTTGTCTCAAAGTAGGTGTACTGTCACCACCGGTCACATCACCCCGTGACTTATTTTGAGTTTTTTGCTGTTTTAGTTCTTGTCTTGCGCTCCTATTTTGGTGTTTTTTTCTCTTTGTTTGGTATTTTCCTGTAGCAGTTTCATGTCTTCCTTTGAGCGATATTTATCTATATATCTAGTTTGTTTTAGCAATCAAGATCATTTCAGTTGTTTTTATCATTCTTTGTGTGGACATTGTTGATTGTCATGTCCGGATGTACTTTGTTGACGCCTTTTCTGCTCCACAGTAAGTCTTTGCTGTCATCCAGCATTCTGTTTTTGTTTACTTTGTAGACAGTTCAGTTTTAGTTTCGTTCTGCATAGCCTTCCCTAAGCTTCAATGCCTTTTCTTAGGGGCACTCACCATTTGTTTATTTTTGGTTTAAGCATTAGACACCTTTTTACCTGCACGCTGCCTCCCGCTGTTTCCGACAGCTACAAAGCAATTAGCTACCGGCTGCCACCTACTGATATGGAAGAGTATTACACGGTTACTCTGCCGAGCTCTAGACAGCACCGACACACAACAACAACACATCATTTGCAGACTATAATTACTGGTTTGTAAGAAATGTTTTTAACCCAAATAGGTGAAATTAGATCATCTCCCATGGCACATCAGACTGTATCTCACAGCACAATAGTGAGTGCACAGTGGTAGAAAAACACTGGTCCAGATTATGTCCAGGTAGGACTCAGCAACACACACCTTAATTTATGTCCACTCAAATTACGGAACACAACAACAGTTTGCATATTATCTATAAACAAAATTACATTTTCAAAATAAGCATTAATGTATAGTCCAGATTATGTCTAGGTCGGACTCAGCAACACACACCTTCATTTATGTACACTCAAATTAGGGAACACAACAACAGTTTGCATATAATAATAATAATAATAATGGATTAGATTTTATATCGCACTTTTCTATTATTAGATACTCAAAGCGCTCACAGAGAAGTGAAGAGTATAATCTATAAATAAAATTACATTTTCAAAGTAAGTATTTGAGGACTTCCCATGGTTTTTTTTAATGTTTTTTGGCATCATTATTGGTTTCAACCATAAAACTTTCTAAAGTAAAAAAAAAATACTGAATAAATGTTTTAAAGAATGTAATAAAGTTAAAGTGCCAATGATTGTCACACACACACACACGAGATGCGGTGAAATTATCCTCTGCATTTGACCCATCCCCACAGGTGATCACACCTCACTCCTACCCACTTCTCCAAAGTGGGCTGGCTCAGGGTGGAGGACAGAGTAAAACAAATTGCACTGAGCCTAGTCTATAAAATTCGCTACACCTCCCTGATACCGAAGTACATGTCAAACTACTTCCATAACGTAAATGACTGCCATAACCACAACACCAGGGGGAGCTCCGCAAACCACTTCAAACCCAGATTCCGATCTAACAAAGGTCTTAACTCATTCTCCTTCTATGCCACATCAATATGGAATGCACTCCCAACAGGTGTAAAAGAAAGTGCATCTCTATCCTCCTTCAAAACTGCACTAAAAGAACACCTCCAGACAACTACAACCCAAGCCTAACCCCCTCCCCCTTCCACATCCCACCTCTACAAGTTGTAAATAATCAAATGTAAATAATCAAATGTATATACTTGTTCTTATGCTTTCTGAACTCACTATGAGTGCCATCCCCAAGTTGGGGAAGAGATCTTGCCCCAAGTGGAAGAGTTCAAGTACCTAGGAATATTGCTCACGAGTGGGGGAAGAGTGGATCGTGAAATCGACAGGTGGATCGGTGCGGCGTCTTCAGTAATGCGGACGCTGTATCGATCCATTGTAGTGAAGAAGGAGCTGAGCCGGAAGGCAAAGCTCTCAATTTACAGGTCGATCTACGTTCCCATCCTCACCTATGGTCATGAGCTTTGGGTTATGACCGAAAGGACAAAATCACGGATACAAGCGGCCGAAATGAGTTTCCTCCGCCGGGTGGCGGGGCTCTCCCTTAGAGATAGGGTGAGAAGCTTTGTCATCCGGGAGGAACTCAGAGTAAAGCCGCTGGTCCTCCACATCGAGAGGAGCCAGATGAGGTGGTTCGGGCATCTGGTCAGCATGCCACCCGAACGCCTCCCTACACTGCAAAAACTGAAATCTAAGTAAGATTAAATATCTCAAATAACGTTGATATTTGCTTATTTTCTATCTGATAAGATAATTCTTCTCACTAAGCAGATTTTATGTCAGTGTTTTACTTGTTTTAAAGGGGAACATTATCACCAGACCTATGTAAGTGTCAATATATACCTTGATGTTGCAGAAAAAAGACCATACATTTTTTTAACCGATTTCCGAACTCTAAATGGGTGAATTTTTAGCGAATTAAACGCCTTCTATTATTCGCTCTCGGAGCGATGACGTCACAACATGACGTCACATCGGGAAGCAATCCGCCATTTTCTCAAACACCGAGTCAAATCAGCTCTGTTATTTTCCGTTTTTTCGACTGTTTTCCGTACCTTGGAGACATCATGCCTCGTCGGTGTGTTGTCGGAGGGTGTAACAACACGAACAGGGACGGATTCAAGTTGCACCAGTGGCCCAAAGATGCGAAAGTGGCAAGAAATTGGACGTTTGTTCCGCACACTTTACCGAAGAAAGCTATGCTACGACAGAGATGGCAAGAATGTGTGGATATCCTGCGACACTCAAAGCAGATGCATTTCCAATTGGACTGGACAGATCAGCTTTCAGGAAAAGATAGCGGATGAGGGTATGTCTACAGAATATATTAATTGATGAAAACTGGGCTGTCTGCACTCTCAAAGTGCATGTTGTTGCCAAATGTATTTCATATGCTGTAAACCTAGTTCATAGTTGTTAGTTTCCTTTAATGCCAAACAAACACATACCAATCGTTGGTTAGAAGGCAATCGCCGAATTCGTCCTCGCTTTCTCCCGTGTCGCTGGCTGTCGTGTCGTTTGTCGGTTTCGCTTGCATACGGTTCAAACCGATATGGCTCAATAGCTTCAGTTTCTTCTTCAATTTCGTTTTCGCTACCTGCCTCCACACTACAACCATCCGTTTCAATACATTCGTAATCTGTTGAATCGCTTAAGCCGCTGAAATCCGAGTCTGAATCCGAGCTAATGTTGCTATAAACTTGCTGTTCTATCCGCCATGTTTGTTTGTATCGGCATCACTATGTGACGTCACAGGAAAATGGACGGGTGTATATAACGATGGTTAAAATCAGGCACTTTGAAGCTTTTTTTAGGGATATTGCGTGATGGGTAAAATTTTGAAAAAAACTTCGAAAAATAAAATAAGCCACTGGGAACTGATTTTTAATGGTTTTAACCCTTCTGAAATGGTGATAATGTTCCCCTTTAAGTGTTTTGGTCTTAAATGATCTCAGTAAGATATTACAGCTTGTTGCTGAGATTTGATCACCTATATTGAGTAAAACATGCTTGAAACTAGAATATCAAGTGTTGCAAAGCTGGGTCATCAACACTCACAAGTATAGAACTACCTTTTTAAAGTAATCGTTTCTTATTTCAAGCATGAAAAAGAAATCATGACTTTGACACAATTGTGTCTCATAATTAAAACAGATGACAGCCAAATGGACTTTGCCGTTTTATTTTCAATGAAACAATAGAAAATATGTACTTATATAGTAATACAGTTGTTATTAGTGAGAATATCCTTATTTTACATTGAAGTTAGCTAATTTTACTTGTTTTGGAAAGTCTTGACCAGCCAAATTTTCTTGTTCTATTGGCAGATAATTTTGCTTAGTTCAAATAAAATACCCCTCATTTTTGTATTTTTTATTCTTGTTTTTGAACACTGACTTTTTGCAGTGTAGGGAGGTGTTTGGGGCACGCCCGACCGGCAGGAGGCCAAGGGGAAGACCCAGGACACGTTAGGAAGACTATGTCTCCCGGCTGGCCAGGGAACGCCTCAGGATCCCCCGGGAGGAGCTGGACAAAGTGGCTGGGGAGAGGGAAGTCTGGGCTTCCCTTCTTAGGCTGCTGCCTCCGCGACCCGACATCGGATAAGCGGAGGAAAATGGATGGTTGGATGGATGGCCCAAACCTACTTGACATGCAGCCCTATATCACCACTGACTTTGGAAATGCGCATGTTTTCTTCAGGCAGTCGTCTTCATAAATCTCATTGGAACGCCACGTACGAAGTCAAACCTACACTGTTTCAATGTCCATTTCTCAGATGATATAATTGTTGATGACTGAAGTGCTGATATCAACTAAACCTAACCCCCCCGCCCCAACCACCTCCACATCCCACCCCCGGATTGTAAATGTAAATAATTCAATGTATATACTCTGATGATTAACTTGTGTGATGACTGTATTATGCTGATAGTATATATTTATACCATGAATTGATTAACGTGGACCCCGACTTACCATTTAGTGGTCAATTGTACGGAATATGTACTGTACTGTGCAATCTACTAATACAAGCAGTAAGCAGCAGCGGAATCATTTGGTGATTTAACCCCCAATTCCACATCCAGATAATTTTGCTTAGTTCAAATAAAATACCCCTCATTTTTGTATTTTTTATTCTTGTTTTTGAACACTGACTTTTTGCAGTATAGGGAGGTGTTTGGGGCACGCCCGACCAGCAGGAAGCCAAGGGGAAGACCCAGGACACGTTGATAGACTATGTCTCCCGGCTGGCCTGGGAACGCCTCAGGATCCCCAGGGAGGAGCTGGACGAAGTCGCTGGGGAGAGGGAAGTCTGGGCTTCCCTGCTTAGGCTGCTGCCTCCGCGACCCGACCTCAGATAAGCGGAGGAATTGATTGATTGATTGATTGATTGATTGAAACTTTTATTAGTAGATTGCACAGTACAGTACATATTCTGTACAATTGACCACTAAATGGTAACACCCGAATACGTTTTTCATCTTGTTTTAAGTCGGGGTCCACGTTAATCAATTCATGGTAAAAGGAAAATGAATGGATGGATGGAAGGCCCAGCCCAGGGGTCGGCAACCCAAAATGTTGAAAGAGCCTTATTGGACCAAAAATACAAAAACAAATCTGTCTGGAGCCGCAAAAAATTAAAAGCCATATTACATACAGATAGTGTGTCATGAGATATAAATTGAATTAATATGACTTAAAGGAAACTAAATGAGCTCAAATATAGCTACAAATGAGGCATCATTATGCAATATGTACATAAAGCTAGCCTAAATAGCATGTTAGCATCGATTAGCTCGCAGTCATGCAGTGACCAAATATGTCTGATTAACACTCCACACAAGTCAATAACATCAACAAAACTCACCTTTGTGGATTCATGCACAACGTTAAAAGTTTGGTGGACAACATGAGACAGAAAAAGAAGTGGCATAAAACACGTCCTAGAAAGTTATACATGTAAACAAACTACGGTGAGTTCAAGGACCGCCAAAATTAGTAGGACAAAACGGCGCTCGCCAAATACTCGAATCAGTGAAGCATGTTTAATGTAAACAGTGTGCTTTATAACAATTAGGGAGGTTTGTGTCATGTTTGTCCTCCTACAGAAACCATATTAAAACAAAAAATGTTTTTTTTCCCCTCAACTTTTTCCATTTTTCATACATTTGTGAAAAAGCTCCAGAGAGCCACTAGGGCGGCGCTAAAGAGCCGCATGCGGCTCTAGAGCCGCGGGTTGCCGACCCCTGGCCCAGCCCTACTTGACATGCAGTCACTTCACTACGTCACTTCCGCCCTCCAATCCCCTAGCAACGCGGTCGCCATATTGAATTCGTTGAAAACAAACCAGCTCACAGCGAACACAGCATTGACAGAAAAGGCATTTAACGAGGTTTCACGGCATTTTAAACTGTTCTAAATGGCGTATGATTATGTAAATAGTCTTTCCAGTGAGGCTAGGTTAAGATACAAGTTAAAATGTTCTGTAGTTGGATTAAACGACTGCCCTTACCACCTTCCAGCAGATGCGTGGACTGATAATCCTACACAATGGCCGGACATGGAATTTGGAAATCTTTATGTCTACCTCACAAGCGCACCAGGTCGGTTGTTAGCTTCGGTTGTTATATAACGAATAAATCACATAAAAATTGTTAAATCACCCAAGGTATGTTGATAAATGATAATAAGGATGACACGGTGGCTACCAGTATCTGTATATTTATTATATCTGTAGAGAGCTCATTCAAATTCAGTTCAGTATTATGATTTATTATTTGCTGAATTACTGGAAATAGCCTTTATACCGTATGTTATTGTTGTGCAACAACAACAACTTCAGCTGTCGAACGTTATTCAGTAAAAATTCAACGGGTTCAACATTAGCATGGACCAAGTTGTGGTTAAGAAGGTGGATTTTTGTTCCTTATATTTACCAGAAACGAAGTGATCCGAACACACGACCCGGGATTTTGGGGGACTCCAGTGAGAACCGTCCTCGTTTTCCCGGTGTAAAGCTGCGAGCCATTTGTCTCGTCTCTGTGGGCTTTTAGCACGCTTTGGCAGAACAAAATACGACCTTTGTTTTCCCTGTTTCCAGTTGTGGTTTGCACAACCAAAAACAACACCGTTTTTTGGCATTTTGGAGGCAGAATGACGGGTTTAATCAGCGCAGGTCGACAGGTTAAAGAGTAATGGCGACGGTTTGTTTTCAACGCCAGTCAGGTTG
>NC_084578.2:10412500-10485000 GCF_033978685.3 Nerophis lumbriciformis
TCTCAAACTTCAATATTGAGGTTGTTTTTTTGTTTGTTGTTTTAATCAAATTACTGTAAATTCCGTACTATAAGCCACTATTTTTTTCTTACACTTTGATAGCGTATAAAACGGTGCAGCTCATTTGTGGATTTTTCTTTGCTAACGGCTATGTGGAGGGGGGCGTGGTCTGCGGGCCTGCCGCGGAGCAGGGTGTGTAAGGACCGGCCTCGAAGCCAGCGGCAGGTGAGTAGATTGCCCAGCTGGGGCTGGTTATTTAATCACCTGTCGCCTTTATTAGCAGCAGCCGGACCGAGACACGTGGTTGGAGTTGGAGCCAGAAAGCAGAGACACGCCGGACTGAAAAGTCCGAAATATATATTGCTGAAAAGCAACCCATACTGGTGTATGTAAATAAAATACTTGATCCAACCTGTCCACCAGGCTCCTGAAGATCTGTCGGCGTCAGGAGAACCCACCACGAGAGGGAAATTTCCACAGGCTATTACGTATTGTATTCAACAAATAGTTTTTATATTAGCTGATAGACACTGAAAAGGTGTGTTATTGTGTGTGTTATGGTGCCATCTTTTGGCCAAGTTTGCTCACTGCAGGTGCTGCGGGGTAAACGTCTAAAGAATTTCCTTCTGTTAAGTGCTTTAAACCGGAAGTACACGAGCCGTTCCTCCTTCTAGCCTTCCAAAGCGTTACTACTCTTATGGATTCTTTATTTATCACTCCAAGCAACGTTTGTAAGTTTTACAATATAACTAAAACTATTCATACTTACTAAAACATCCCATGTGTGATGTCTGTAGGAATGTTTTCATGCATATTTGTATGTGCTATCATAATGTACTGATGTTACCATTAGCTAATATGCTAACAGGTTTATGAGTGTCTGTGTTAGTATTATTAACTTACAATGGCATTGTTTTTGTATTGTTTCAGTTTCATAAATTCACCAAAACGTCACCGCGGACTTATTAGGCTAGCTAGCTTCCGCAGCTAGTAGGTCCATGATGATGACTTCTGTTTTGTTTGATCAGCCGTTTTACTGCCGTGTTACAGACACCGTTTGGAAACAATTAAGGTATGTAAATAAACATTTACAAAATATTTCTGTGTAAATAACTCATTTCACAACACTTATATCTGCGGCTTATAGTCCGGTGCGGCTAATATATAGAAAAAATATTTTTTCTTTTCTAAAATTTAGTGGGTACGGCTGATATACCGGTGCAATCTATAGTCTGGAAAATATGGTTAGAGTGTCTGACACTACACAAACCCCACCCTTTGCAACAAAAAAAAAGCAAAATAGTTTAATCCACCTCCAACTGCTCGGTTGATACCGGAAGACACGATCGGTTCACGGATGCACAAAGACTGTAAAAAATGACAGTAAAATCCCTGGCAAGCAGTTGTTGAATAGCAACAGTGAAACACCGTAAAATCAAAAATAGTTCATCACAGTAGTAAATGCAGTGGATTCCTGCAAACTACGAAACAGTAGACAACCAAAATTACTATGGTTATTGTCACGACCCTTCTGGTACCTGCTGATCTGTCTATGGGATCTGCATAAGTCCTGAAAATTTGCGCGCTCCGCTTTTGTAGTCCGTGGTTACGCTGTAGTCGATAATCTTCTTCTTTTTCTCTATCTTCTTGTTATGGGACATTCATCCTCCGCTGTTTAGTTGGGTTTATTAGTCGGCATGTTGGGTTATTTGCGAAGTTGGGTTTGTGGTCCTTCAATGTGATGAAGGCTTCCTTGTTCTAAATCTGAAATAGGAAAAATCAGCAAAATAATCCTGGACAGAGTCAACACAAAAATCAAGGACAAAACACCACTCAACCAATGGAGAAATACAGCAGCAGTAATCAAATGGTTCAACAACATCCAAGACAAACAACAGCACAACTTTATCTCCTTTGATATCGAAGAATTTTACCCTTCCATCACGCAAGACCTACTGACTCAAGCACTAGACTTCGCCTCAGACTACGACTCAATCACAGGCAAAGAAAGAAACATCATCATCCACGCAAAAAACTCCATTCTCATCCACAACAGTACACCATGGCAAAAAAAGAACAATGCAACATTTGACGTCACTATGGGAAGTTTTGACGGAGCAGAAACGTGTGAACTCGTTGGGAGTTTCCTCCTCTCCCAGCTCGCTAGCCTCAATCTGAACCTTGGTATTTACCGTGATGACGGACTGGCAGTGTGTCGCGCCTCGCCAAGGAGCAGCGAGAATACCAAGAAGCGCATATGCCAAATTTTCAAAGAGAACGGCCTACGGATCACGATTGAAGCCAACAAGCAAACCGTCAACTTCCTTGACGTCACTTTCAACCTGAGAAATAACAGCTACCAACCATTCACGAAACCCAACACAACACTCCAATACGTGCACCATGACAGCAACCACCCACCCACCACCACGAAAAGAATACCTACCGGAATTAATAAAAGGCTATCGATGCTGTCATCTAGCAAAGCTGAATTTGACCAAGCAACCCCCCCGTACCAAAAAGCCCTTGATGAAAGCGGATACAATTTCACCCTCACCTATGAACCAACGCCAGGAAACCAGCCAAAAAAGAACAGAAAACGAAACGACATCATCTGGTACAACCCCCCATACAGCAAAAACGTCTCAACTAACATTGGACACAAATTCCTCAATCTGATTGACAAACACTTTCCCAAAGACAACACCCTAAGAAAAGTATTCAACAAGAACAACATTAAATTGAGCTACAGCTGTATGAACAATATACGACAAATCATCTCAAACCACAACAAAACAATTGCAAATGAGCCGTCGGCCCCCGGACAGAGCGACTCCAAAACCAACAAAGGCTGTAACTGTCGAAAGAAACCTGATTGCCCTCTCAACGGGGGGTGCTTACAAACATCAGTTGTCTACCAATCTAAGGTAACACGCAAGGACATTAACACATCCGACACATATGTAGGATTAACCGAGGGAGAATTCAAAACCAGATGGAACAATCACAAGGCTTCTTTCAGGAACCAAAACCTGCGGAATACCACAGAACTCAGCAAACACATTTGGGACCTCAAAGACAATAATGTTGAATATTCAATAACATGGCAAATTCTTGCATCCAGCACACCTTACAATAGTGGTAATAAAAGATGCAACCTATGCTTGAAAGAGAAACTGTTTATTATTTACCGTCCAGACCTGTCATCCCTCAACAAGCGCAGCGAAATTGTAACAGCATGCCGCCACAGACGGAAACACCTCCTAGGTAACACATGAGCCAATCACCACGCCCCTACACCAGCCTGTACCCACCCACTCTGTGCCCTATATAAACCATGGTATGTGAATGCTCCCATTAAAATCTCCTGATGATTGAGGGAACCCCCCCTCATGAAACAGGCCTGTAGAGATGAAATAGTCTTGTGATTTTTTTCCCACACATACATATATTGCGCTCTACTATGGCATCGAGCACTATTTTTTGGATAACCTTATTAAGACATATATATATATATATATATATATATATATATATATATATATATATATATATATACATAAGCAATACTTGACTTTCAGTGAATTTTCGCTATATATATAGTTATTTTATTATTTATATATATATATATATATATATATTTTTATATATATATATATATATATATATATATATATATATATATATATATATATATATATATATATATATATATATATATATATATAAATAAAAGAAATACTTGCATTTCAGTGTTCATTTATTTACACATATACACACACATAACACTCATCTACTCATTGTTGAGTTACGGGTTGAATTGTCCACCCTTGTTCTATTCTCTGTCACTATTTTTCTAACCATGCTGAACACCCTTTCGCAGGTACCCAGAAAGGTTTCGAGTACCATACCACCAAAAAAACTGAATCTCTGAAGACAGTATAAAAATCTGTGTTAAAGGTGTACAAATACTGTTTGTATAATAAGCATGTCATTGTTTACAAATGAGGGTTAAGAGTTCAGTACTAAAAAAAAAAAAAAAAAAGAATGTGGCTTAAGTACAGTTTTTTAATTGAGCTGCTGCATTTTTTGGTTGGGTTGTTTATTTATTTTGAGTAACTTCTACAATTCTAAAAGGGGAGGAATGTAATAGTGATCTATGTTTGTCTGTTGCCATCTCCTGGTGAATGTTGGCTATAGCGTACTGGGGTTACTTTTTGGTTGGCCAACGATTTACGTGGTGTTGCGCACCTGACGTCAAGTGTGTGAGTCTGTTCTGAAGTCTACAGTAAAGAGACGTACTTCATCACCTCGCCTGGTTATTGCCTCCAACTCAATATATTACAACAACATTGCTGTTTACGGCAGACGAACTGCTTTACGGTAGAATAAAACATGACTGCTGTTGTTGTGTGTTGTTACCGCGCTGGGAGGACGTTAATGAAACTGCCTAACAATAAACCCACATAAGAAACCAAGAACTCGCCCTCGATCATTCTACAGTTATAACGTGTTTGGGCAGGCACGCTGCTTATATTGTGGGAAAGCAGACGTGAATACAGGCTGTTGACACGTCACTCAGGTCCGCATGGAGCTGGAGGGGGCGTGGCTTCCAGCTCCGCCTGAATTTCGGGAGATTTTCGGGAGAAAATTTGTCCCGGGAGGTTTTCGGGAGAGGCGCTGAATTTCGGGAGTTTCCCGGAAAATCCGGGAGGGTTGGCAAGTATGCGTAAGAGACTAGACGTATAAGATTTCATGGGATTTAGCGATTAGGAGTGACAGATTGTTTGATAAACGTATAGCATGTTCTATATGTTATAGTTATTTGAATGACTCTTACCATAATATGTTACGTTAACATACCAGGCACGTTCTCAGTTGGTTATTTATGCCTCATATAACGTACACTTATTCAGCCTGTTGTTCACTATTCTGCCTTTCAAATGCCTATTCTTGGTGTTGGCTTTTATCAAATACATTTCCCCCAAAAATGTGACTTATATATGTTTTTTTCCTTCTTTATTATGCATTTTCGGCAGGTGCGACTTATACTCCGGTGCGATTTATACCATACTTGCCAACCCTCCCGAATTTTCCGGGAGACTCCCGAAATTCAGCGCCTCACCCGAAAAACTCCCGGGACAAATATTCTCCCGAAAATCTCCCGATTTTCAGCCGGAGCTGAAGGCCACGCCCCCTCCAGCTCCATGCGGACCTGAGTGAGGACAGCCTTTTTTCACGACGGGAGGACAACAGGGTGACAAGAACTAAATAATCCAGACTAGAGATAAATTGTATTATTATGTTTATCTTACCTAAAAATAAATATATTTATTAATTAAAAAAATAATAATAATAAATAAATTTTGACTATATTTTGCTAAAAACATCAAAATTAATTGTATTTTTATTTGTATTTTTTCTGACTCCTTATTACATCCAGCCATAGAATTATACATTAAAATAAACATATTTGAAATAATTAATTTTAAATTATCATAATAATTCATTTAAAATGACCATATTTAATTATTAAAATAATTGCTTGTTTATCAACAACTTTACCATTTTATTCATTACAATTTGAAGCTCTCAGAAGCCAAGTTATCTTATATTCATGTTATATTTATGCAAGTTTGAAGTATCACTTATCTAAACACAGATTTGTTTGCATATTTTCAGGATGAATATATATATATATATATATATATATATATATATATATATATATATGTATATATATATATATATATATATATATATGTATGTATGTGTGCGCTCTACTACGGTATCGAGCACTATTTTTTGGATAACCTTATTAAGACATATATATATATATATATATATATATATATATATATATATATATATATATATATATATATATATATATACATATGTATGAAATACTTGGTGAATTCTAGCTGTCAATATACTCCTCCACTCTTAACCACGCCCCCAACCACGCCCCGCCCCACCCACCCCGACCACGCCCCCACGCCCCCACTCCCCACCGCCCCACCTCCCGAAATCGGAGGTCTCAAGGTTGGCAAGTATGACTTATACTCCGAAAAATACGGTAATCTGTGCAACATTTTGACCAAAGAACCACCATTACATGTTATGTAGACCACAAGGAAGTGTTTTACATTTAGAAAAAAATAATAATAATATGACTCCTTTAAAGCGCCCTATAATCCTTATATATTAAAAAAGACCAAAAATAGACCATTCATCGGCAGTGCGCCTTATAATCCGGTGCGCCCTATGGTCCGGGAGAAAGTGAGAAAAAAAGCTTTCGTAATGTAGACACAATTTAACCTCCATAAACAACCCAGAAACCTTCTTGGCTTCCTTATGGCATCTTTTTTTTTTTTTTAACTTAAAGTAACGACCTGTCTATGCTCCATCACGTCGTCCCTCTCCGCATGACACGGCCCAAATGTCAGAAAGTGCATTGGACGCCAACGCTCCCCTGCTTCGCGGGCCCGATCTATCAAGACCCTGACAAATAAATCGGTACGTAGCGAAGAGCACGCTATGCACCGCGGGGAAGCCGGAGAAAATTGACCAACGGAGGGTAAAATCACACACGTATCACTTTGGAACTCCAAAGACAAGACCGCGCGGTTGGTTAGTCCGCCGTAAGGCAAGAACGGTATAGATTTCCCGCTGTGGGTTATGGAATGGTTAAGTACAGGATGGATGAGTCTTTTGAGAGCGCTGTAAATACAGTAGAGCTGTTGTTGACAGAAACCTTGCTACTACACTGCAAAAACTGAAATCTAAGTAAGATGAAATATCTCAAATAAGGGTGATATTTGCTTATTTTCTGTCTGATAAGATAATTCTTCTCACTAAGCAGATTTTATGTTAGAGTGTTTTACTTGTTTTAAGGGTTTTGGTCCTAAATCAGGGGTGTCAAACTCAAATACAGAGTGGGCCAGAATTTAAAACTGAACAAAGCCGCGGGCCAAGGTTGAACAAATTAACCTTTTAATAGGGACCCAAACAAGTTTTGCATTGAATATTGAACAAGCAAGGCTTATATAACTTTATAGGGACATGCAAAATCCAGTTTCAAATAATGATAAAAAAAATATCAATGGCATATCAAATAAAATGTAAATAAAAATGGAATGCCTCTGTTCTATTTGCAGCCTTGTGAGGTAAAAATCAAAATAAACTTTTTCCACAGGCTAATAATAAATTTGAAAATACAATAACAATAATGAATGACATCAAGCCTTGAAGTAGCAAGAGAAAGTGCATGAATAAAACGTTAATTATTGCTCAGTTTGCTACACGGATTTGCTTTAACACTGAATATGGAACAAGCAACGCTTATATAACTTAATAGTGCAAAATCAACTTTCGAAAAACAAACGAAAAAACATCAATGGTATATTAAATAACATTTAAATAAAAAATTGAATGCCTCTTTTCTATTTGCAGCCTTCTGAGGTAAATATCAACATTAACTTGGTGGGTGGGGTTTGGTGGTAGCAGAGGTGTATATTGGACTCTTACTATTATGTTGGATCCACTATGGACTGGACTCTCACAATATTATGTCAGACCCACTCGACATCCATTGCATTCGGTCTCCCCTAAAGGGGGGGGGGGGGGTTACCCACATATGCGGCCCTCTCCAAGGTTTCTCATAGTCATTCCCATCGACGTCCCACTGGGGTGAGTTTTTCCTTGCCCTTATGTGGGCTTTGTACTGAGGATGTCGTTGTGGCTTGTGCAGCCCTTTGAGACACTTGTGATTTAGGGCTATATAAATAAACATTGATTGATTGATTGATTGATTGATATTGTAGCGTCCCGGTAGAGTTAGTGCTGCAAGGGGTTCTATTGTGTTTATGTTGTGTTACGGTGCGGATGTTCTCCCGAAATGTGTTTGTCATTCTTGTTTGGTGTGGGTGCACAGTGTGGCGCATATTTGTAACAGTGTTAAAGTTGTTTATACGGCCACCCTCAGTGTGACCTGTTGACCAAGTATGCCTTGGATTCACTTGTGTGTGTGAAAAGCCGCATATATTATGTGACTGGGCCGGCACGCTGTTTGTTTGGAGGAAAAACGGACGCCCCCAATAATGTTGTCTGGATGGAAATCGGGAGAAATTCGGGAGAATGGTTGCTCCGGGAAATTTTCGGGAGAGGCACTGAAATTCGGGAGCCTCCCAGGAAAATCAGGAGGGTTGGCAAGTATGAGTATTAGCGGTGAATGCGGTGTGTGAAACAATAGAAAATACGTACTCATATAGTAGTACAGTTGTTATTAGTGAGAATATACTTATTTTAAGGTATTTTTGGGTTCATTGAGGTTAGCTAATTTTACTTGTTTTGGAAAGTCTTGACAAGCCAAATTTTCTTGTTCTATTGGCAGATAATTTTGCTTATTTCAAATAAAATACCCCAAATGTTTGTATTTTTTTTGTTTTGTTTTTGAACACTGACTTTTTGCAGTCTACTTTGGTGAACAAATGCATCTTCTTGCTGTGATATAGACAAGACTTAGACTTAGACTTCCTTTGATTGTCATTCAAATTTGAACTTTACAGTACAGATAAGAACGAAATTTTGTTGCATTTGCTCATGGTAGTGCAGGATAAAAGAGCAATAAGGTGCAGATATAAATAAAGAGATTACCGGATTTTTCGGATTATAAATCGCAGTTTTTTTCATAGTTTGCGATTTATACTCTGGAGCGATTTATGTGTGAAATTATTAACACATTAACGTAAAATATAAAATAACAACAGAAAACATCCTGTCCGGATTCAGAAAGGCTGGAATAATTGGAACTGCAACTGACGATGACTCTGACGTAAGCGACGTACCGATAGAAGAGGAAGCGGCGCATTGTCTACCTTTGGAGTTGGCAGAGTTGTTTAGAAGCGACACCGAGGGAGAAGATTTCATGGGATTTAGCGATTATGAGTGACAGATTGTTTGGTAAACGTATAGCATGTTCTATATGTTATAGTTACACTGCAAAAACTGAAATCTAAGTAAGATGAAATATCTCAAATAAGGGTGATATTTGCTTATTTTCTGTCTGATAAGATAATTATTCTCACTAAGCGGCAGTAAAACGGCTGTTCAAGCAAAACAGAAGTCATTATCATGGACCCACTAGCTGCAGAAGCTGGCTCTCCAATCAGCTAAACAGACTAACTCCATGGCTACATTTTGGTGAATTTACACAACTGAAACATTACAAAAAGAATGCACTGCAAAATATATTTGTGATATTTGCTTATTTTCTGTCTGATAAGATCATTCTTCTCACTAAGCAGATTTTATGTTAGAGTGTTTTACTTGTTTTAAGTGTTTTGCTCCTAAATGATCTCAGTAAGATATTACAGCTTGTTGCTGAGATTTGATGACCTATATTGAGTAAAACATGTTTGAAACTAGAATATCAAGTGTTGCAAAGCTGTGTCATCAACACTCACAAGTATAAAACTACTTTTTTAAAGTAATAATTTCTTATTTCAAGCATGAAAAAAAAAATCATGATTTTGACACAATTGTGTCTTATAATTAAAACAGATGACAGCCAAATGGACTTTGCAGTTTTATTTTCAATGAAACAATAGAACATAAGTACTCATATAGTAGTACAGTTGGCACAGTACAGTAAACGGACAGTTAATTTTTAAACATTGAAACATTCTAACAATTTTGAACAGAAATAGTTAATGCACATTCAGATAAATTCCTCAAAATTACAATTAAAACATTTTTGGCCAGGGGTTCGGGCTGTATATATGTGCACTAATTGACTGAAAGAGCACGCACTTGGCGCGATGATGTCATGTCATTGATGGAAAAATGCATTTTTAGACCATATGATTTGCCTGAGCGGCTAGGAGACCCCGAGAGTAACAAGCGCTTGCCTTTCCATTAAGAACAATAAATTAGTTTTTAGTATAAGTTCGCTGGTTTCAAGAAATGTCAAGATAATGGCACTAGCATTTACTTCATTTAAGAATATTTTTCAACATATTGAGCAAAGAGGTCTCTTTTTTTTCTACCAAGAAAAGTGCACTTGTTATTAGTGAGAATATACTTATTTTAAGGTATGTTTGGGTTCATTGAGGTTAGTTAATTTTGCTTGTTTTGGAAAGTCTTGACAAGCCGAATTTTCTTGTTCTATTGGCAGATAATTTTGCTTAGTTCAAATAAAATACCCCTAATTTTTGTATTTTTTCTTCTTGTTTTTGAACACTGACTTTTTGCAGTGCAGGTATAAATAAATAGATTACTGTACAAATGTGTGCAGTCAAGCTACCTCACATAATATTTTATATTCTTATATGTAATATTCTACAGTACATATTCATAGAGCAACCTTTTTTACGATATAAAGAAAAATGTACCTTTTTATTCAGCCGTATTCCTGCTCATGTCTTTAAAGACAAATATCCCTCAGGTCCGGTCTTGCTTACGTATATCTTATGCAGCATTTTTCTTTCGCATTCATTTTTTAAATTTTTTTATCATGCAGAATTTTTTTTTAATTTGCTGCCCAATTGTGTGTTTTTGGTTTTGGTTTTGAAGCCACCGTACTATACTGCACATGTGCGAATGGTTGTCGTTCAGTTCAGTTGAGTTTCAGTTTATTTAGTAAGTGCATACGATACAATGTAACGCATCACACATTTCCAGTTGTTTCATTACAGCATGTCCGAAAAGGAGTAGGAAGAAACAGAGCTTATTTAATTATTTAATCGATAATTCCTTATCGATTCTCTTATCCAGATAGGTTGTTGTATATGGAAAAAAAAAACACAATATTTGGTTTAACAAAAGCTCACTTTTATTATATAAGAAAAAAAAAATCTAATAAATAAATAAATATTGACTGTTACCCCCCCTAAAAAAATAAAATAAAATAAATAAATATTGACTGTTGTTACCCAAAGTATATTAAGTGGGATTTTTCAGAAAAACAAATATATACAGTAACACAAAAACAACCTGTCTCTGTGATCACTATAGGTGTATAAATAATAATATAGTGTTAAATAAAATCAGTCCCTTGGGCACAAAACTGAAAATAATACAGCTCTCCAAAAAGTGCACTTCTGCTGCTATTGGAACATACTAACTACAGCTATTGGAACATACTAACTACAGCTATTGGAACATACTAACTACAGCTATTGGAACATACTAACTACAGCTATCGGAACATACTAACTACAGCTATTGGAACATACTAACTACAGCTATTGGAACTTACTAACTACAGCTATTGGAACATACTAACTACAGCTATTGGAACATACTAACTACAGCTATTGGAACATACTAACTACAGCTATTGGAACTTACTAACTACAGCTATTGGAACATACTAACTACAGCTATTGGAACATACTAACTACAGCTATTGGACCATACTAACTACAGCTATTGGAACATACTAACTACAGCTATTGGAACATACTAACTACAGCTATTGGAACTTACTAACTACAGCTATTGGAACATACTAACTACAGCTATTGGAACATACTAACTACAGCTATCGGAACATACTAACTACAGCTATTGGAACATACTAACTACAGCTATTGGAACATACTAACTACAGCTATTGGAACATACTAACTACAGCTATTGGAACTTACTAACTACAGCTATTGGAACATACTAACTACAGCTATTGGAACATACTAACTACAGGTATTACTCAGGAAAAGGCTCAACAGGACTCAGCTGGACCTGCAGAACTTGCTGACACGGAGCCCGACCTTGCTGACCAAGGACTGACAGCAGTGTCCGCGTCACCTGCTGTTGAGAGACTGTCTAGACCTAAGAGACATGTTCAGCCACCTAAGAGGCTGATTGAGAGTTTGTTGTTAAGAACTCTTGTTTTTTTCGAGTTGTTTAAAAATATATATATACAGTATATATTAAAAAAAAAAGTGTTGACATAACTGTTTGTTATGATGCTTTGACATTTTTGCACTTTATTTCTTTGTTGAAAGAAAATTCTATGACGAGAAAAGTTGTTTGCAAATGTGGTTACAATGCTAAAAAATGACAAGTTAAAGCTAAAAAAAGAAATACACTTTATTGAGTTAACATTATTTCTTTATAGGGGGAAAGATGTGATGTTATGAGCTAGGGAATATAACAACTACACTACCCAGCATGCAACGGGAGTGACGAGCATGCGCGGTAGCCCTGAAAAGTGTTGTTGCGTGTCGCCACCCGGCAGCTAAGAATAAGGTTATGAGCACGCTGTGAAAGTAAACGTCAAGAACTCAGCCAACACACCTCGTCTGCATTATTTATAATTACACAGACAACACATATACAGTGTGATTTTGTTTTGTTTACAAGGAAACAAAAATAAAAGTTAAAAAAGGGAGATATATGTTGTATATATATGTATGTGCTGCGGTTGCTTTAAGAACGTTGTGACAGCTGCCGTAAAGGAGGTGCGTTGCTAGCCTGGTTGCTATGTTTCCGCTTGGTCGTAAAAGTGTTTGTCATGTGTTTGTAAATCTCTCAGTAAAGTTATTCATTGGATTGTACCTTTTGTTTTGAACTTTATTACACCTTGGAGCGCTTTTTCCGGTCCATTGTATTTCCTGCTTTCCCTATCTGCGCCTAATGACTGAGCTACGTGACGTCATTTCTTGTGATGTCACACGGAGCATTTCTGGTCGGGACGAGATTCGTTCCCAGGGATTCGAATAAAGAACCAAGTCTTTTTCTTTACTATAGTGGTGTCGATAACGGGTACCGGTTGTCAAAAAGGGATTCGAGTCCGAGGACTCGGTTCTTTTCTTATCGAGCAACCGGGAAAATCGGTTTTGAGTATCATCCCTAGTCAGCGCCCTGCAGGAGCAAAGGTCACCGCCTCTGGCAATGGTGTCGAGGGTGGAGCACCATCAGCTAGGGGCGGGGCATGTGTGGGACGGCGAGACACAGCTGGCAGGTGATTAGATTTCACAGGTGGTACGTGTTTATCTAATCATCTGTTGTCTTTGACAGTAAGCAGCCGGGAGCAGAGAAGGGGAGACGATCAGGAGTGACGGAAACGTCACGACATGCCGAAAGACATTTTGAAAAATCTTGTTAAAACATTAAAAACGTTGTTAAACCTGCACGCTTGGCTCTTGTGCCGTGTCTACGGTGGAGCTGCTAGGAAGCGACTTCCACATCTGGCCAGATGTGGAAGTCGCTTCCTAGCAGCTCCACTGGTGCTCCACCCTTGACACCATTGCCAGAGGCGGTGACCTTTGCTCCTGCAAGGCGCTGACGCAAGAAGTTTTTGCTGCGTATGAAAAAACATATTTAAAAAAGCAGACACCAAAATAAATCAATTGCATTTGTTTTAATCAGACTCTTTAGTCATTCAGCGGCTATAAAATTATAAAATTATATTGCTGATAAGTCCGAAGGTCAAAGAGATGATACAGCATTATCTGCTCACAGATAATGCACATTGCAGATAGTCCTGTATAGTCCCACCCCTGAATGCTTCAGTCACATGCAGGATTTTTTACAGGAATGAGGCAAAAACTAACCCAGACCCCAGTGACGTGCGGTGAGGTTGATGGCTGGTGAGGCACTGACTTCATCACAGTCAGATTTACAAACGATCGCTGCTAACTGTTGCTGCTTGTTGTCACTTCTTCTGCAGCCGAGTATTTGGGATCACTACCGCCCTCTACCACCAGGAGGCGCGATTACTGCGTGCCTCACACAGTGCGTCTTCGCAGCAGTTTTATGATTGCTCAGCACAAGAAATACGTTACACACATACAATTGTTGACAAAATACACTGTACATTATATACCTCAGCTAACTAAACTATGGAAATGTATAATATAGTTCATATAGCAATACGGTCTCACTGCACAGCAGGCCAGCAATTAGCCGAGTCATTGCGCAATCCATGTTGAGGCACTGAGTGACGTGCCTCAACTGGCTGCTGTTCACCGCACCGTCTCTTCTCAGTATTTGAACGGCAAATGTGAAAATTCAGCGATTTTGAATAAAAAATAATCTAAAACTGGTGAAGTTAAATGGAAAATAACTTTATAGTAAAATCCCTGGATACATATAACAATTTAATTTATTTTTTTTCTTTTAAATTTTTTTTTCTTTCCATGATGGCACGTGAGGCCCCGCCTCACCTGCCTCCCCTGACTGCACGTCACTGCCAGACCCACTGTACTATGTATCATACAACCGACCTACTCAGTGGCCTAGTGGTTAGAGTGTCCGTCCTGAGATCGGTAGGTTGGGAGTTCAAACCCCGGCCGAGTCATACCAAAGACTATAAAAATGGGACCCATTACCTCCCTGCTTGGCACTCAGCATCAAGGGTTGGAATTGGGGGTTAAATCACCAAAATGATTCCCGGGCGCAGCCACCGCTGCTGCCCACTGCTCCCCTCACCTCCCAGGGGGTGATCAAGGGTGATGGGTCAAATGCAGAGAATAATTTCGCCACACCTAGTGTGTGTGTGACAATCATTGGTACTTTAACTTTTAACTTTAACAATATACTGTATTCGTAATCTATTGGTATTATTAGTCCATTTCGCCACTTTGATGCTAGAAAATGCTTAATTTAGGCCTAAAATGCAAAGCATACGCTTGAAAAAAACAAAAATAAAATCTGCCTCAGAAGAAAACCGCAAACTGGAAGCATGATGTTGTTGTTTCATGCAGCTTAGACTTGATTCGGAAGTTGGCAATATTAATACATACAGACTTAGACTTAGACTTCCTTTTAATTGTCATTCAAATTTGAACTTTGCAGTACAGATAAGAAGGACATTTCGTTGCATTAGCTCAAATAATACAACCAAGAAAGAAAAATATGTCCCAGCCAACTCGCATCTGTCCCTAAAGGATTTTTCCAAAAGCCTGCATAGTGCAGGGGCCACGTGTCCGTCACAGAAATAGACAGATCGATACATCTCAGCAGGGAGATTTGATCAGTCACACTCCTGAACTCCCAGTGTTACATACTGTACACATGTCTCATCATCAGTCCCACAGACTAACTCTACCATCAGTCCCATGCTTTTTAAAGCCAATCAAAGCCTCTTTCACACCGCCTGTCCTCTTGTAGGCCCTTGTGCCACAAACATCTGCAGAATATCACGTATACTGTATCTCATCCTAAAGACAATTCAGTGTAAAACATATGCAGCAGGGAAGGGATTCATATGGCCCCATTCATTCCTGGGTGGGTCTCGCGTGAGAGGGAGAGGAGGGGTGTTAGAATAATTGTTTCTTAATTATCACAAAAACTTTGTATTACATTGAGTTCCTGGTGAGAAGACAAAAGCTGTCGAGAGTAAGGCTCGTAAAACTCCACTGTGTAGGGGGGAAGCAAGATGAAGGTGTCCCTGTGTTCTTTCATGTATGGTAATCAACAGGAAGATATTGTTCTAACCCAAGGACTTTTAAGCGGAGAGAAGACAGGATCTGCCCAATTTCCAGACGACCTCTTTTTGAAGTATTTTACGAACTCTTTTTGAACTATTTTATGGACCTCTTTTTGAACTATTTTACGAACTCTTTTTGAACTGACCTTTTCTGTGAATCGTTTACGACCTTTTCTGTGAACTTTTTGCGACCTTTGTCCTTTGGAAACAGCGGTGGCCAGGTGGTCGGGGAGGGTCCAAAATAAAAGAAGGAGGCGTGCAATTTTTTTGCACAGCGTGCTGAGGTACTGTGAAATTTGAGTCCAAATTGAATTCTGTCTTTGTTGAATTATTTGCCTCTTGTCTTGTTTAATAGATGTCATCAGTGTTTGAACCCGACTTGGGGTTAATCCTTTTGCATTGCAGTCTGCTGAAAATGATGGAAAGCGCCACCCTACATAGCAACTGACGCTGTGGTGAAAGTCGGAATTTGCCACAAAACTCATTTTAAGATAATTAATACTCGACTGACATCTCCAGGGGGCTGGAGCCTATACCAGTTGCACCAGGTACACCCTGGACAAGTCGTGGCTTTATTGTAGGGCCCAAAACAGATAAACAGACAACAATAGGGGCAATTTAGTGTCGCCAATCAGCCAGCTGCATGTCTTTGGAGGTGGGAGGAAGCCGACGGGAACCCACGCATAGTAGTCTGGATAGTAGTTGGTTTATTTCAATTCTTATTTTTTATAGAGATGTCCGATAATGGCTTTTTTGCCGATATCCGATTTTCCGATATTGTCCAACTCTTAATTACCGATACCGATATCAACCGATATCGATATATACAGTCGTGGATTTAACACATTATTATGCCTAATTTTGTTGTGATGCCCCGCTGGATGCATTAAACAATGTAACAAGGTTTTCCAAAATAAATCAACTCAACTTATGGAAAAAAATGCCAACATGGCACTGCCATATTTATTATTGAAGTCACAAAGTGCATTATTGGTGGCAAGGTTGAGGTGGGGGCCGGGGGGTAGGGGGTAGCGGGGGGGTGTATATTGTAGCGCTGCAAGGGCTTCTGGGTATTTGTTCTGTTGTGTTTATGTTGTGTTACGGTGCGGATGTTCTCCCGAAATGTGTTTGTCATTCTTGTTTGGTGTGGGTTCACAGTGTGGCGCGTATTTGTAACAGTGTTAAAGTTGTTTATACAGCCACCCTCAGTGTGACCTGTATGGCTCTTGACCAAGTATGATTTGCATTCACTTGTGTGTGTGAAAGCTGTAGATATTATGTGACTGGGCCGGCACGCAAAGGAAGTGCCTTTAAGTTTTATTGGCGCTCTTTACTTCTCCCTACGTCCGTGTACACAGCGGCATTTTAAAAAGTCATAATTTTTACTTTTTGAAACCGATACCGATAATTTCCGATATTACATTTTAAAGCATTTATCGGCCGATAAAATCGGACGGCCGATTTTATCGGACCTCCCTAATTTTTTATCTTTTTTACTTCTAGTGTGATTTATTTTTATTCCATATTTGTTTCCACTACCACACATTAAGTTGGAGTCCTTAATCTCGTTATATGCAAATATAATGACAATAAAATCCATTCTATTCTATTCTAACATGCAAACTCCACACAGAAAAGACCCCGAGCCCGGGAATTGAACCCCGGACCTTCTTATTGTGAGGCACACGCACTAACGACTGCACCACCGTGGTTATGTGAATAGTGCACCCCCCCCCCCCCCACCCAAATTCATCACGTTTCATGTGTCAGGTAACCAGAAATGAATGGGACCATATTTATTAAGGGTGTCAAAACTCCTATTTCCAATTAAATAGCGATTTCTATCTGTAACCATTAAAAAATTTCGATTTTTTTTGAAAGAAAAAAATATATACCGGTATATATTTTTTTCTATCTGTTCTGTCCAGCCACTCAGGCAACTCATATCTTTGATGTAGATCAGGGGTGTCAAACGTACGGCCCGAGGGCCGGGTCAGGCACGCAGGAAGGTTTTATCCGGCCCCCGGGATGAGTTTGCTAAGTATAATAATTAACCAGAAGTTTTGAACGACAGAAACAGCTGTTCTAAATGTGTCCACCAGATGTCGCAATAGCAATTATTTGTATCTTTGGGGACGATGCTACATATGTACAAAACAAACCACATGGTTTATGATCAAGCTACATATATAACTGTGGAAGTCTCTCTCCCTAGTGGATTCTCCTGATACTGACAAAGCATCACGCTAGTCCGGATGTCCGGTGTTCACAATGTCCTTTATTGGCAGCGCACACACGCTATGATAGCACACAACTTTTCAGTTCTTGCTCCGTGACTTTTCAGTCTTTCTGGTCGTCTTCTTTTCTGACTCTCGTGCGCGTGTGTCTGTCCATTAGCAACTCCAACCTCCCTCTTGGTGTCTCGGCCCGGCTAAGCATGGCAGGTGATTGGATGATCAGCCCCAGCTGGGTAATCCAATCACCTGCCAGCTGTGATTTCGAGGCCGGTCCTTACACACCCCGCTCCGCGGCAGGCCCGCAGACCACGCCCCCCTCCACAATAACATACTGTAATTTGATTTTAATAAACATTTTTTTATTTTGATATATTGAAAATTAACACCAATTAATTGACTGATGAACATTATCACATAATTTATTCAGAAAATATAAATAACGACAAATAAAGATAGAATATTATTAACCGCAACATGTAAGTGTAAAAAAACAAAAAAAAAAAACATTATGATTTGTACATTTTGTTCTATTTTTAAACAAAGAAAACAATCTGAAGTTGTCTTTATTTTTAACTTATCGTGCCGTGATTTTACCAGTCCGGCCCACATGGGAGTAGATTTTTCAACATGTGTCCCCCGTTCTAAAATTAGTTCGACACCCCTGATGTAGATGATCATATCTGCTGTACAGATGTACTTTAGAAAAGAGAAATGTTGGATACCTCTCTTGTTGCCTTATTTGTATTTGACTTTAGTAAATGTTTGGGTAGAATTTTATCAAACAAAACTAGTTTTCTTTAAAGTAATATAGAAATGGATTAAGGCCTTAGTGGCCACATGCGTGGACAGCACCTTTTAGCTCTTATTTCCAAAATTGTGTACACTCTGAATTGGGGTCTTATGGCCACTTATGTGGACACTTATACTGCCATCTGGTGGTGTCAGAAGAGTATAACATACAATGGAATTTGGGAAAAAAAAGTGTAAAATAAGAATTAGCATGTCACTAAACATGAAGTACACGTTTGTGTACTTATGGACTAAGTACATCATATCAAAAGATGATTCTTAGTTTTTATTCTAATTAGGGTCCAATAAGCCCAAATAGCAAAGAGAAATAAATAAAGCATGTAAACAAACAGCTTGGGCCTTAAGCTGTGTATCTATTTTATGGACGGATGTAGTTAATCATAGAACTGGCACCCAATGTTATGAAAAAAGTACTGATTTTGAATCGAGAATCGTGCTGAATCGAATCAAATCATAACAATGCCCAAATATTCACAGCCCTATTATTTATCCCCTTCCTACTGTAAAACACAAACAAGAGTAGAGTAATTCTGGAAGTGCATGGTGTCCTTTGACAGTTTCTGTGCACTGAGGGACATTTTTCAGTTGAGTTACCCTTTTAAATGTGTTATTGTGAACTTTTACCTGAGGAGGGGGTCATCACCTTCCAGCAGGCTGCAGACACATATTTCCAGAAGCGGCCAACTAATTGCAATGCAGAGATGAAGCGGAGGTTTCAATGGACAGGCACCTGTTTTGGAAACATCAGAAAAACTGGCTTATGCTGCTACATTGACTTACTGAACCAGTGAGCTGCTGCATCACCTTTGAGTTGGTGAAAGTTGGTAAAAAAGTATCAAAACCAAAAATAAACAAAAGGCGAGTGCCGCTAAGAAAAGGCATTGAAGCTTAGGGATGGCTATGCAAAATTAAACTAAAACTGAACTGGCTGCGAAGTAAACAAAAACAGAATGCTGGACGACAGCAAAGACTTACAGCGTGTGGAGCAGACGGCGTCCACAAAGTACATCCGTACATGCCATGACAATCAACACCAAAATAGGAGCGCAAGACAAGAACTAAAACAATCCACACAGGAAACCACCAAAAAACTCAAAATAAGTCACGGCGTGATGTGCCAGGTCGTGACAGTACACCTACTTTGAGACAAGAGCTAAAGTGAAGCATGCTTGGTTATGGTTTGAATTAATATCCAACAATTGTGAGAACGACTTTTCATTGTCAATATCGGCTGCTGAGTTTCATTTTTTTATGTTTTCTGCTGGTGGTGTGCCTCAGGATTGTTTCAATGAAAAGATTGTGCCATGGCTCAGAAGACATTGCAACCCACAAGCACACAAAGGACTCATCAACCACCCACGTTTCAATTGTGATTCAATCTGTATTAATTTGGGGATAAGTTTCTCTTACATATCTCAGAAAGGGACCCCACAGTTCTTGAAACTTTGCAGAACAACCATTCAATGTCAGCCTAATGATCTCCAGTTTGAGAAATTACGGAACGTATTTAATCCAGCGGGTTTGTCTTTTAGTCGAGTGTTTTTCAACCTTTTTTGAGCCGAGGCACATTTTTTTCATTGAAAATATCCGGAGGCACACCACCAGCAGAAATCATTAAATAATTAAACTCAGTTGAAAGTAAAAAGTCGTTGTCGCAATTGTTGGATATGACTTTAAACCATAACCAAACATGCATCACTATAGCTCTTGTCTCAAAGTAGGTGTACTGTCAACACCTGTCACATCACGCCCTGACTTATTTTGACTTTTTTGCTGTTTTTCTGTGTGTAGTGTTTTAGTTCTTGTCTTGCGCTCCTATTTTGGTGGCTTTTCCTGTTTTGTTGGTGTTTTCCTGTAGCAGTTCCATGTCTTCCTTTGACGATATTTCCCGCGCATTTGCTTTGTTTTAGCAATCAAGACTATTTAAGTTATTGCTATCCTTCTTTGTGGGGACATTGTTGATTGTCATGTCATGTTCGGATGTACTTTGTGGACGCCGTCTTTGCGCCACAGTAAGTCTTTGCTGTCGTCCAGCATTCTGTTTTTGCTTACTTTGGAGCCAGTTAGGTTTTAGTTTCGTTCTGCGCAGCCTTCCTTAAGCTTCAATGCGTTTTCTTAGGGGCACTCACCTTTTTAAAACTTTTTTAACCCAAATTACATAATCTCCTACGACACACCAGACTGTATCTCACAGTTTTAGCCAATAAAGTAGTGAATGCTTCTTTTTGGATTTGCTATATGATCAGGTTTTTAAAAGTGTTTTAAGACAGGGGTTTCTCTCTCTTAGAAAGTGCATGTGAAGAAAAATAGAGAACCTTTGGCGTATATACAGCAGGATGTTTAAGACCGCTAACATTACTTTTTGCGCAGACTGTAAATCTTAATTTAGGGAACTTTAAACACTTTTAATTAAACCATTTTTAAAGGAAAAACGGTTCATTTAAATATTATCCAGTCATTTGCACGTTATCTGAATGTAATAACGACAACGTGGCAAACACCTTTAAAGGAGCAGATGCAGAAACTTACAACAGCGTGAATTTTTTTGTTTCTGTCTCTGTTTCGCACCTCTCGCTAATGGCTCAATTAACACGCCGTCATAATAGAACATGTGGAAAAGTCCACATGACTCCAAGAGGGAAACTGAAGCGAACGGAAATAATTGATACTATTCACAGAGTGGTACTTTGAAAAACTAATTACGTGTGTATAACGAGCTCGGAATTTATCTTACAGCTCCTGAAAGCTGATAGATTTAGGACCGCGTGTGTGCTCGCAAGTGTGCGTTCCTTCATTTCATGCATGGAACTGTGACACCTGCTGCCGTCATAAGCATACTTGCCAACCTTGAGACCTCCGATTTCGGGGGGTGGGGGGCGTGGTCGGGGTGGTGTCGGGGTTGTGGGCGGGGCTAAGAGGAGAGGAGTGTATTTACAGCTAGAATTCACCAAGTCAAGTATTTCATATATATATATATATATATATATATATATATATATATATATATATATATATATATATATATATATATATATATAAGAAATATATATATATATATATATAAGAAATACTTGACTTTCAGTGAATTCTAGCTATATATACATTTATTTTATTATATATATATATATATATATATATATATATATATACATATATATATATATATATATATATATATATATATATATATATATATATATATATATATATATATATATATATATATATATATAAAAGAAATACTTGAATTTCAGTGTTCATTTATTTACACATATACACACACATAACACTCATCTACTCATTGTTGAGTTAAGGGTTGAATTGTCCATCCTTGTTCAATTCTCTGTCACTATTTTTCTAACCATGCTGAACACCCTTTCGCAGGTACCCAGAAAGGTTTTGAGTACCACCAAAAAAACTGAATCTCTGAAGACAGTATAAAAATCTGTGTTAAAGGTGTACAAATACTGTTTGTATAATAAGCATGTTATTTTTTTACAAATGAGGGTTAAGAGTTCAGTACTAAAAAAAAAAGAAAAGAATGTGGCTTAAGTACAGTTTTTTAATTGAGCTGCTGCATTTTTTGGTGGGTTGTTTATTTATTTTGAGTAACTTCTATACATTTCTAAAAGGGGAGGAATGTAATAGTGATCTATGTTTGTCTGTTGCCATCTCCTGGTGAATGTTGGCTATAGCGTACTGGGGTTACTTTTTGGTTGGCCAACGATTTACGTGGTGTTGCGCACCTGACGTCACTCAGGTCCGCATGGAGCTGGAGGGGGCGTGGTTTCCAGCTCCGCCTGAATTTCGGGAGATTTTCGGGAGAAAATTTGTCCCGGGAGGTTTTCGGGAGAGGCGCTGAATTTCGGGAGTCTCCCGGAAAATCCGGGAGGGTTGGCAAGTATGGTCATAAGCAATGCATACGTTTCCGTGTTAGTTGGCGTAAAACCCATGTGACCACCTGCACCAAAATTGTAGCTTATATGCCTGCTCAACCTACTATCCCGGGCCAGAACGTAACCATACGTTCCTGTACCGTACCTTGCTCTTTTCTCTCCGTGTTTTCTTCCCTGTGTTTGATTAGTCCCTTGTCTTCCTTGTCGTCCTCCCAGCAGTCTGCCTTCGTTCCCGCGTCTACGAGCTGTGCGTCTCGTCGTTTCCCCCCCGTGTTCTTTCTGCTTCCCTGACTGCCTCTTGGATCTCAACCTCCCGCTTGGACACGGACCTCCTACGCCCCGCTATCGCCCCTGACTTCCGGCTTGCCTCACGGACATTCGAGCCTGCCTTTCTCCCACTGATCTTACGGGCTCATCTAGGATGGCGATGAGACCGCCTACAGGAGAGAGGTGGACCGGCTGGCATCCTGGTGCAGCCTCAATAACCTGGAGCTGAACGCCCAGAAAACAGTGGAGATGATCATGGACTTCAGGAAAGTCACAGCCCCACCATCCCCCCTTACCCTGATTGACTCTCCCACCCCCGTCTCCATTGTGGACTCCTTCCGTTTCTTGGGCACCACCATCATCCAGGACCTCAAGTGGGAGCCCTCATCAAGAAGGCCCAGCAGAGGATGTACTTCCTGCGGCAGCTGAGGAAACTTAAGGTTGCCGACCGAGATGCTGGTGCAGTTTTACTCAGCCATCAACGAGTCCATCCTCACCTCCTCCATCACCGTGTGGTTCCCCGGCGCCACAGTCCAGGATAAGCATCGACTGCAGCGCATGGTACGTGCTGCTGAGAAGGTGATTGGCTGCAAGCTCCCATCTCTCCAGGACTTGTTCTCCTCCAGGACCAGTAGGCGTGTGGGTCGGATCACAGCTGACTCTTCTCACCCTGGACACAAACTATTCTCCCCTCTCCCCTCAGGCAGGAGACTACGGTCCATCCAGACCCACACCTCCCGCCACCTGAACAGTTTTTTCCCCTCGACCATCAGGCACATGAACAATAACTCCAAACAGTAGCTCCCTTGAATTCCTTCTAGGTCTATAACAAGATCTGATAGCTCAGTTACAGCTCTTGTTATTATCAAATCTCTGTTATATGTGTTTTATGTTGCACGATTGCACCAAGAAAAATTCCTCGTTTGTGAACCCGTTTTCAAACAATGGCAATACAACTATTCTGATTCTCTCGCTCATCACTACGGTAACACTCAGCAGTTAATTCCTACACATAGTCTCACACCATACACACTTGAATTTAGTCACACTCCATTTCCTTAGTTTAAGTATTATTGTCTGATTACTATATATATTGTGTATATATATATATAATAAATCATATAGCTACTACGCCCTCTTGTGGTCTGTGCCGTCTATACTCCCCTCGGTACACATAACACTAGGACTAACTTCCACAAGCAAGGAAGTGAGGAAGCAGCTGATTATCTCAACATAGCCACACACGCTTTAAATAGTTGGTCTGCGTTAGCACTTATAATAACAATATCATTAATACTTGGTTAATATTCAAGTCACGAAGTGTAAATGGAGTATTGTTGGTGCTTTTTGGATGTTTTTTCATTGGATTTTATTGGCGGAATAGAGTTGTATTTACGAATTAGAATGCATTGAAAAAAACACATCTGTCGTCATGTCTTTCACAATGATTGTGAACACACACAAAAGTACAGAATGTTACGGTTTGGTTGCAGCTTACTGCGTGGTTCGTTCTCCCGGGATGCAAACGGATGACCCTGGACAGGACTTGCAGGTGGGAACATGATTTAATCTTGAAAAACTCAAAGAAGTACAAAAAAACAGAAAACAACCCGACGGGACAAGGTGCCGATCGCACTTGAAGCTAAGTACTTAGCATGGGCTAGGAGGCAAGCAAAACTTACGTGACAGTAGCGTGAAGCAAACAAAGAAGCCAGGCAGACTGACTGGCAGAGGCAGGCTTAAATAATGCCTCTGATGAGAAACAGGTGAGCATACTTGCCAACCTTGAGACCTCCAATTTCGGGAGGAGGGGGGTGGGGGCGTGGTCGGGGGTGGGGCGGGGCGTGGTTGGGGGCGTGGTTAAGAGGGGAGGAGTATATTGACAGCTAGAATTCACCAAGTCAATATACAGTATATATATATATATATATATATATATATATATATATATATATATATATATATATATATATATATATATATCTACATCCTGAAAATATGCAAACAAAACTGGGTTTAGATAATTGATAATTCAAACTTGCATAAATAAATATTAAGGAACATAACATAATTTGGCTTCTGAAAGTTTCAAAATGTAATGAATAAAATGCTAAAGTTGTTGATAAACAAGCAATTATTTTAATAATTAAATATGGTCATTTTAAATGAATTATTATGATAATTTAAAATCAATTATTTCAAATATGTTTATTTTAATGTATAATTCTATGGCTGGATGTAATAAGGAGTCAGGAAAAAATACAAATAAAAATACAATTAATTTTGATGTTTTTAGCAAAATATAGTAAACATGTATTTAGGTTTTTTTTTTGTAAATTAATAAATATATTTATTTTTAGGTAAGATAAACATAATAATACAATTTATCTCTAGTCTGGATGATTTAGTTCTTGTCACCCTGTTGTCCTCCCGTCGTGAAAAAAGGCTGTCCTCACTCAGGTCCGCATGGAGCTGGAGGGGGCGTGGCTTCCAGCTCCGGCTGAAAATCGGGAAATTTTCGGGAGAATATTTGTCCCGGGAGGTTTTCGGGAGAGGCGCTGAATTTCGGGAGTCTACCGGCAAATTCGGGAGTGTTGGCAAGTATGCAGGTGAGCGTCCCGAACACAGGAGGCAGGTGAAAATAATAAGTAGCCATGGTAACTAAACAAACTCGGAGGTGCACAAACAGGAACTAAAGGAGTCCAAAACTAACAGAAAACACAAAACATGATCCGGACCACGGATCAAGACACAGAAATTTGGTACCGTGGAGTTTCACCCACTCTATCAATGTCAGTGGAGCTAATTTCAGACACAATGTTGCAAGTATTGGTGAAACAAGTCATCCAGATTGATTAGTTCACTGTAAATACATTTCGGACAACAACCGGCTTCTAAAACACAGAATACCGCCGTTTGGATGCACAGTCAATATTCATTTTGGGTTGCTTTCTCTTCTATAACGTGTTGACGCCAGCAAATCTTCCAAATGTCAACACCGATCAATCCAGTCGGTTATATTTCCTTTTTGGTGGAGTAAAAATTCAATGTGAGCTGATGAACAGAGCGATGGATTGAGAAGCAGACTTATGCTGAAATGAAATAAGTGGAATTGCAGACCAGGAGACCGGCGAGTTCAGGCCCTCAATCCCCGTCCTCTCCCTTTTACATGAGAATGACATTTTCAATGCATGAGGCAATTTAATCGCTTTCTTTTCTTTGAAAATGCCCGTAAATGAGGGTCTGCGAAATTAAGACGATGTACCAGCCGTTAAGTCAATCTGCTGATCTCTCCCCCCTTAGGTCCATCCCTTCTCGCTGTAATACAAAATATGGGACATTATCAATGCATGAAACCATTTAATCTTCCTCTCATCATTCCTTTTCCTCCCATGAAAACCTCGATAAATGAACGTTTCTGAAATCTCGACGGAGATTGGTCTTCTTTTCTCGAAGGTCAGTCGCTCTCTCCCCTTTCTCCATTTGTCAGAGGTCAGACTTGTTACGTTTCGCTTTCTAAAAATGGGGAATTACATTCCGTCTGCCAAGCGTGGCCTATTACCTTATGGAAATCCATGGAAATCTTCAATTAATGAAAAATGTACATGCACATTATTCCTATACACCAATGCATGAAGTTGTACTGCAATAATCGTAGATTTGTTTAGTTTTTTTAATAACTTTTTCCCAGCCTTAATTTTGACACATTGTAACAGTAAATGGTACGACGGACACAGTTGACCATTTTATAGTTGGAAAACAACAGTACCGTATTTTACGGACCATAAGGCGACCATAAAATCCTTTTTTTCCCTCAAAACTCGACAGTGCGCCTTATAACCCGGTGCGCCTAATGTACGAAATAATTCTGGTTTTGCTTACCGACCTCGAAGCAATTATATTTGGTACATAGTGAAATGATAAGTGTGACCAGTAGATGGCAGCCAAATATAAGAGGAACGTGTAGACTGCACTATGATGGCAATATGACTCAAGTACCGCATTTTTCGGAGTATAAGTCGCTCCGGAGTATAAGTCGCACCGGCCGAAAATGCATAATAGAGAAGGAAAAAAACATATATAAGTCGCATTTTTTGAGGAAATGTATTTGATAAAATCCAACACCAAGAATAGACATTTGAAAGGCAATTTAAAATAAATAAAGAATAGTGAACAACAGGCTGAATAAGTGTACGTTATATGAGGCATAAATAACCAACTGAGAACGTGCCTGGTATCAGAATCAGAATCAGAATCAGCTTTATTGTCATTACGCAAGGTAACGAGATTGAGGCCATTCCATACAGTGCGATGTGTGCATGCTAGAAAAACAATGTGCAAATATATAGAAATATAAAAAATGTAGAAGTGCAATGAATATGGTGTGAAATGAATATATACATGAAAAAACAAAACAAAAACAGGGTGGTTGGTGGAATGGGTTATTGCACCGAAGAGAAGGCAGTTATGAGGGACAATGGGGCAGTCCGTTCAGGATGGTTATGGCCCTGGGGAAGAAGCCGTTCTTTAGCCTGTTTGTTTTGGTTTTAATGCACCTGTAGCGCTTCCCAGAGGGCAGCAGGTGGAACAGGTCAGAGCCAGGGTGGGTGCTGTCCTTGATGATGGCACTGGCTCTGTTGAGGCAGCGGGAGGTGTAGATGTCCGTCAGAGAGGGGAGAGGGCGGCCGATGATCTTCTGAGCCGTCTTGACCACTCTTTGCAGCCTCTCCCTGTCTGCTGCAGTGCAGCTGCCGTACCATACCGTAATATAGTAGGTCAGCAGGCTCTCGATGGACGAGCGGTAGAAGGTCAGCAGCAGGTCAGGCTTCAGGTTGTACTTCCCGAGGACTCTAAGGAAGTGTAGCCGCTGCTGAGCCTTCTTGATGATTGATGTGGTGTTGACTGTCCAGGAGAAGTCATTAGAGATGTGGACTCCAAGGTACCTGAAGGTGTGGACCCTCTCTACACGCTCGCCGTTGATGTAGAGGGGGGCAGGGTCGGTGCTGCTCCTGCTGAAGTCGACGATGATCTCTCTGGTCTTGCTTGTGTTGAGAGCGAGGTTGTTCTCCGAAGACCAGGCCGTCAGCTTCAGGACCTCCTCTCTGTAGGCAGCCTCGTCACCCCTGGAGATGAGCCCGACCACTGTGGTATCGTCGGCGAACTTGACGGTAAGGTTGTCACTGTGGGCCGGACTGCAGTCATGGGTGTAAAGGCAGTAGAGGAGGGGGCTCAGCACACAGCCCTGTGGGGAGCCGATGCTCAGCGTGCGGGAGGATGAGAGGTGCGGGCCAAGTCTCACATTCTGGGGTCGGTCCGTTAGGAAGTCCCTTATCCAGGCGTTTGTGAGAGGGGGGAGGCCAAGAGTGTCCAATTTATTGCAGAGTCTGTCCGGGATTATTGTATTGAAGGCAGAGCTATAGTCCACAGAGAGCATCCGGACGTAGCTCTGCTGCTGCTCCAGGTGGTTCAGAGCAGAGTGGAGAGCAACAGCGATGGCGTCCTCTGTGGACCTGTTCGCCCGGTATGCGAACTGGTGGGGGTCGAAGTCTGGAGGGATATGGTCCTTGATGTGCTGGAGAACAAGTCGCTCGAAGCACTTCATGATTACCGGAGTGAGGGCCAGTGGTCGGTAATCATTCAGGCTGGTGATGGGAGACTTCTTCGGCACCGGGATTATTGTAGATGACTTCAGGCAGGATGGGATGACTGCCTGAGCCAGGGAGAGGTTGAAGATCCTGGTATGTTAACGTAACATATTATGGTAAGAGTCATTCAAATAACTATAACATATAGAACATGCTATACGTTAACCAAACAATCTGTCACTCCTAATCGCTAAATCCCATGAAATCTTATACGTCTAGTCTCTTACGTGAATGAGATAAATAATATTATTTGATATTTTGCGCTAATGTGTTAATAATTTCACACATAAGTCGCTCCTGAGTATAAGTCGCACACCCGGCCAAACTATGAAAAAAACTGCGACTTATAGTCCGAAAAATACGGTAAACAACACCAACATTTTATATGTTCCATTGGAAATATAGAACATTACACACGGCGCTCAAAAATCTATCAAAATGTTTTAGTACGACTTTGGTAAGCTATGAAGCCGCACCGCTTAATGGATTTTCGGCGCATTAAACATACGAGTATTATTATGGTGTGTGTATAAGGTAAGACATATTATCTGGCGTTTTGTTTCGCAATATTATGCAAAAAAGCCACATTTCTTACCTTCTGGTACATGCTGATCTGTATTTGGGATCTGCATAAGTCCTGAAAAAATGCGCAAATCCACCTTTGTAGTTCGTACCAACACCGTAGTCGATAAGCTTTTTCTTTTTCTCTATCTTCTTGTTACGGGACATTCATCCTTCACTGTTGCCATTTCTAATATAAAGTAGTGTAAAGTTCTTACTTATATCTGTCAGTAAACTCGCCATGAAAGCGCTAAAACATACCGGTGTAGTGACTTTACATTATTCACCCAAGGAACTTTAGTTATTAGAGTTCCGGTCGGACGTTTTTTCACGGGACACATTTCCGGCCTTGTTGTTGTTTACAGATGAGGAGATGCTGCTCAGTTATTGATTGAAGTAAAGTCTGAATGTCATTAAAACAGTTAGCGCCATCTTTTGACACTTCTTCCACTCCCGTCCTTGCACGCTACACCGCTACAACAAAGATGACGGGGAGAAGACGCTGTCGAAGGTGAGCCACGTAAATATAATAACAGAAAGCGGCTTGAAGATGATCTGTAAAACATCATATATGCAACATTTTGACCAAAGAACCACCATTACATGTTATGTAGACCACAAGTTAGTGTTTTACATTTAGGAAAAAAAAAAAAAAAAATATGACTCCTTAAAAGGCTTATAATCCGTATATGAAAACAGATCGAAAATAGACCATTCATCGGCATTGCACCTTATAATCCGGTGCGCCCTATGGTCCGGAAAATACGGTATTTAATTCATTAGTGCTCGCCTGCTGTGGTCTTTTTTTGAAATGTTTATAGATACAAATTATCTTCACCTCTAAACCATATGTTAACTCATTTGCGAATAAAACTTTGTGCACAGAAAATATACATATCTTCTTTTGGGTTTGAAATAAATAAGGTACTGCTGTGCGTTGCAGTATTTGAGCCCAGTGGCATTACGGTAAAAAAAAGCATATTGGGTTCATTATTTACACCACATTGAGGGAAGAGCTGCTGTATATATCGGTATGTATGTTGATATCGATATTGGTATTTGTGTACTGGGCGTGACGTTAAAGTGCATCCGGCAGTGGAGGCTCCTCTATGGGGTCTTGGGGCACTAGGAGGTTAACCCCTTTACTACTGTTACCCCAGGTGGCCCTTGGCAAAGGCCTAGTTCCTGACTGCCCCCAAGCCAAGGATACGGTGAAGACCTCAACGGCGGAGCAGGCGGAAGACGGTAGATTAAAGAACTACCATAACGGCTGCGATGGCGGAAGAAGGCTGCAGCAGAAAAGGGTCCCCAGTCGTCTTGGACTCCATGCCACTGGACCCTGACCCGATTCTGTCAAGGATCGTGTGGTGACTGTCTGTGCACCAGTCTCCCCACGTAGAACAAAGTCACGCACAGGCATCCTCCATAAAGGGATACACCCTTACCAGGAGGATCGTCATACTCGTTCGAGTGACCGCCAATGATGATCGGTATCGGATAGGAGTGGCGATACTTTCAACTTTACGTTTCACTACTTTTAAAGGCCTACTGAAACCCACTACTACCGACCACGCAGTCTGATAGTTTATATATCAATGATGAAATCTTAACATTGCAACACATGCCAATACGGCCAGGTTAGTTTCCTAAAGTGCAATTTTAAATTTTGCAGATTGTAGAGGACATTTTGGGACAGCATGGTGGCCAGCTATTAAGTCGTCTGTTTTCATCGCAAAATTCCACAGTATTCTGGACATCTGTGTTGGTGAATCTTTTGCAATTTGTTCCATAAACAATGGAGACAGCAAAGAAGAAAGCTGTAGGTGGGAAGCGGTGTATTGCGGCCGACTTCAGCAACACAAACACAGCCGGTGTTTCATTGTTTACATTCCCGAAAGATGACAGTCAAGCTTTACCATTGGCCTGTGGAGAACTGGGACAACAGAGACTCTTACCAGGAGGACTTTGAGTTGGATACGCAGACACGGTACCGTGAGTACACTTCCAAACATTTGATCGCTTGCCCGTACGTGCGTGCCGCTATGTGCATGTCACGTACGTAACTTTGGGGACTTTGGGGAAATATATATGCTGTATGAACTTTGGGGAGGTGAACAGTACTTCGGGCTGTGGGATTGAGTGTGTTGTGCAGGTGTTTGAGTTGTATTGGCGGGTTATATGGACGGGAGGGGGGAGGTGTTTGTTATGCGGGATTAATTTGTGGCATATTAAATATAAGCCTGGTTGTGTTGTGGCTAATAGAGTATATATATGTCTTGTGTTTATTTACTGTTTTAGTCATTCCCAGCTGAATATCAGGTCCCACCCGCCTCTCACAGCATCTTCCCTATCTGAATCGCTCCCACTGCCTCATCCACGAATCTTTCATCCTCGCTCAAATGAATGGCGAAATCGTCGCTTTTTCGGTCCGAATCGCTCTCGCTGCTGGTGGCCATGATTGTAAACAATGTGCAGATGTGAGGAGCTCCACAACCTGTGACGTCACGCTACTCGTCTGCTACTTCCGGTACAGGCAAGGCTTTTTTATCAGCGACCAAAAGTTGCGAACTTTATCGTAGATGTTCTCTACTAAATCCTTTCAGCAAAAATATGGCAATATCGCGAAATGATCAAGTATGACACATAGAATGGACCTGCTATCCCCGTTTAAATAAGAAAATCGCATTTCAGTAGGCCTTTAAGAAAACTTCAGAGACAAAATGAATGACTGGACAAACTTTCTCCACAAGACGTCACAAAACAATGCATTTTAAAAATGTTTTATGACTTTCCAAAAATGTAAATAAAAACCAAAAATCAGAGATTGAAATAAAATTAATTACACTATTTTTGCTCGAGGAAACGAGCATGTAAGTGGCGATTGTTCATTGACTAGAAGGGCAACTGAACGTTCCCTGCAAATGTAATAAAATAATTGGTGTATACAGGGGCGTCACTAGCTTTTAAGGACAGGGGGAGCTTAGCCCCCAGGAGATGCACAGGATGCGAGCGAACATTACGCACAAGCACAAAACTTCACAAACGGCAAACAAAGACTTGGAAATTATTCATTGTTATTATTATTATTTTTTAAAAATGCACAGGACGAAATGAAATGCTCCCCGGTGTCAGGCTTGTCCCTGACAGTTTGATCAAGTTTTAGTTTTTCCTCTGTCATTTCCTGTCAACGCTCTCTTATTTTGGTTCTGTTTCCTGTTTCTCCCTGAGTGCTGTGTCCCTTCAGCTGTGGCTGATTGGCACCTGGCCACACCTGGTGTCAATCAGCCAGCTGCTATTTATATCTGCCCTACCCTCCAGTCACTGCTGGATCATTGTCGTTACTACCTGTCGTGTCGTTGTTTGCTGTATGCTGTCGTTAAGCTATTCCCTGGATCCTGACTCCTGTTCCTGCTTCCTGTTTTCTGGTTCGTGTTTTTCATTTTCTTATTTTTGAACATTAAAAACATGTTTTATTGTACCAAGCCTGCTGCCATCTCTGCATCTTGGGGTTCGTCAACTACAAACTCTGACACCCGGGACGATGGTTTTTAACCATTTTTTTTTCTTTTTCTTTATATGTATTTATTCATTTTACATTTTATATTAAATGTCTTGGTTTTTCCTCCCTCTGAAAATACTATGAAATGTTTAACAAGCCATCCTATAATAATACAACAGCTATTAATGTAACAATACAATAAAACAAATATATTTAATGATGTTTTTTTTCATTATTTTAACAATAGGTTAATGTACATTACTTTATATAGATTCTACAAGAAACACAAAACTTAAAAACTAAATGATTTACAATTGCACACACAAGGTTTCGTGCAGCTTCACTCATTGTAAAGGAAGATAATGTGCTTCGTACACCTGCAGGACCGCAAGCAAGGTCACAGAGAAAATGCGGACTGGAATTTGAGTGATGTGGGCATTTTCTATATGAACAAGTGGAATGGATTGGATACCGACGCACTAAAGGGGCTCTCTACCTTACGCTACGAAGTGAAGTGAAGTTAAGTGAATTACATTTATATAGCGCTTTTTCTCAAGTGACTCAAAGTGCTTTACATAGTGAAAGCCAATATCTAAGTTACATTTAAACCAGTGTGGGTGGCACTGGGAGCAGGTGGGTAAAGTGTCTTGCCCAAGGACACAACGGCAGTGACAAGGATGGCGGAAGCGGGGATCGAACCTGCAACCCTCAAGTTGCTGGGACGGCCGCTCTACCAACCGAGCTATATCGCCCGGTGAGGGGAAACTGAGTGAATAATAACAGGTTATATGATTATTTATTTAAACTCATATTCGGGCCACTTTATAATGAATATGTATTTGTAAAAAAAAAAAATATATATATATATATATATATATAACACCAAATTATTTAGGGGGGCTTAAGAATATTTTAGGGGGGCTTGAGCCCCCCTAAAATAGGCCTAACAACGCCAATGGGTGTATATATGCATTGTTAAACCACCAACGGAGCATTTTGTCAAGTTTCCGTTGTCTCGAGTTTATCATGTGTTGCCTTCATTTTAAAGGGGAACATTATCACCAGACCTATGTAAGCGTCAATATATACCTTGATGATGCAGAAAAAACACCATATATTTTTTTAACCGATTTCCGAACTCTAAATGGGTGAATTTTGGCGAATTAAACGCCTTTCTATTATTCGCTCTCGGAGCGATGACGTCACGTTGTGACGTCACATCGGGAAGCAATCCGCCATTTTCTCAAACACCGAGTCAAATCAGCTCTGTTACTTTCCGTTTTTTCGACTGTTTTCCGTACCTTGGAGACATCATGCCTCGTCGGTGTGTTGTCGGAGGGTGTAACAACACGAACAGGGACGGATTCAAGTTGCACCAGTGGCCCAAAGATGCGAAAGTGGCAAGAAATTGGACGTTTGTTCCGCACACTTTACCGACGAAAGCTATGATACGACAGAGATGGCAAGAATGTGTGGATATCCTGCGACACTCAAAGCAGATGCATTTCCAACTGGACTGGACAGATCAGCTTTCAGGAAAAGAGAGCGGATGAGGGTATGTCTACAGAATATATTAATTGATGAAAACTGGGCTGTCTGCACTCTCAAAGTACATGTTGTTGCCAAATGTATTTCATATGAGGGACGGCGTGGCGCAGTGGAAGAGTGGCCGTGCGTGACCAGAGGGTCCCTGGTTCAATCCCCACCTAGTACCAACCTCGTCATGTCCGTTGTGTCCTGAGCAAGACACTTCACCCTTGCTCCTGATAGGTGCTGGTTAGCGCCTTGCATGGCCATCAGTGTGTGAATGTGTTTGTGAATGGGTAAATGTGGAAGTAGTGTCAAAGCGCTTTGAGTACCTTGAAGGTAGAAAAGCACTATACAAGTACAACCCATTTATTTTATCATTTTATATGCTGTAAACCTAGTTCATAGTTGTTAGTTTCCTTTAATGCCAAACAAACACATATCAATGTCATGTCTGTGTAATCATGTTTTGTTTAGTTTAGTTATTGGACTCTTTAGTTTCTGGCTTTTCACTCCCTTGTCTTGTTTCCATGGTTACCCATTAGTTTCACCTGTTCCACGTTTGGACTCATTGTGCACTCTTGTTTGTCACCATAGCAACCCATTAGTTTTCACCTGTCACGTCACGCACCGGTTTCACGTTTTGAGTCACGCACCTGTTTTCGTTAATCATGTAGGTAGTATTTAAGTTCATTGTTTTCAGTTCGTCGTGCTGGCGAAATCTATCAATACGAGGACTGTGGTGTGTTTGTTTTCCCGAGATGCAAGTAAAGCTGGACTGGTCATGGCGTGAAGGTAAATACATATTTAATAATAACACTCAAAGGAACAAAAAGCGCGCTCAAGGCGGATGTACAAACTTGACTAACGAAACAAAAAGACTTGCACGTGGGCAAAAAAACTGTGAACAATTAAACAAAAACACTAACTGTGGCATTAATAGAAAAAACTTGTGCGCAGAGGTAGACAGAGTGTGACAGGGGTAAGAATGCGGGATTTCGCCAGGACGACGAACTGAAAACAATGAACTTAAATACTACCTACATGATTAACGAAAACAGGTGCGTGACTCAAAACGTGAAACAGGTGCGTGACGTGACAGGTGAAAACTAATGGGTTGCTATGGTGACAAACAAGAGTGCACAATGAGTCCAAACGTGGAACAGGTGAAACTAATGGGTAACCATGGAAACAAGACAAGGGAGTGAAAAGCCAGAAACTAAAGAGTCCAATAACTAAACACAACAAAACATGATTACACAGACATGACAACCAATCGTTGGTTAGAAGGCGATCGCCGAATTTGTCCTCGCTTTCTCCCGTGTCGGTTTCGCTTGCATACGGTTCAAACCGATATGGCTCAATAGCTTCAGTTTCTTCTTCAATTTCGTTTTCGCTACCTGCCTCCACACTACAACCATCCATTTCAATACATGCGTAATCTGTTGAATCGCTTAAACCACTGAAATCCGAGTCTGAATCCGAGCTAATGTCGCTATAGCTTGCTGTTCTATCCGCCATGTTTGTTTGTAATGGCATCACTATGTGACGTCACAGGAAAATGGACGGGTGTTTATAACGATGGTTAAAATCAGGCACTTTGAAGCTTTTTTAGGGATATTGGGTGATGGGTAAAATTTTGAAAAAAACTTCGAAAAATAAAATAAGCCACTGGGAACTGATTTTTAATGGTTTTAACCCTTCTGAAATTGTGATAATGTTCCCCTTTAAGACTTATAGAAGATGTTTAACAGACAGAATAGTTTTTTCTATTTCCGGTCCAGTTTGGCTCTTTCAACTTTTTGGGTTGTCGGCCCGTGTCCAAATCAGACACCATTCATTACCCACGATGACCCCCATTTTAAAAATCATCCTAACAATGTTAATATTTTAATAGTGGAAAATTAGCCAGCACATCACTGGAAAAACATGAGAGTCGGGATCAACTACAACCAGCAAAGGAAAGGAAGCTAAATCTTATATGCTGTGATGGTTAAGAAACTGAGATTTGAGAAGAACCCGGAGCAGCTTAAGCAACCAGGCAAAGAAAAGACAAGCTTATAGCAGGCTGACTACGACCGACTGCTGTCTGAATGAAATCAAGGTTTTTTTTTAGAGCATGAGATGCCGCGGAAAAGCCCCCTTTTGTTATGTTAAACATATCATCTTCTTGGCCCGCTTTATTCATTTTAACATTATCATTGTGAAGAATAGCTGAGATTGACACAGACTCTTTCTTTGGATTAATCCCAAAGCAGTTCAAAGAAATCTTGGCGAATGCAATGTGTTTGGTAGCCCTAAGCCGGTAATAATATAACAGTGATATGGCACGCTGTATGGATTTCTCAATATCGACCTACTGTAAGTCCGCAAACTCATGAGCTGGGTAAGTTAAGTCAGCTGCTACAAAAGACCGTGAATTGTGTGCATCCTGTATGCAAATGATTTATTACTTTTGAAGTTTACCACATTTGCTTAGGTCTGATACAGTAGAAAGCCGATCACATGGCTGTGTTTGTATTAGTAAACATGTGAAAAATGTGATTTTTGACATCCAAATCATGGTTATTTTGCAATACCAAAGTTCACCTTTTTGCTGTGAAAAAACACATTTCCAAGGAACTACAACATTTCTCTCCCAATGTTATCACTTTGCTTAGGTATGTTTCACTCCTATAATTAAATTTAAAAAAATCAGTTATATAAGTTACCTATAAGGCAATAGACAAAATCATGCCTTTTTGATTTACGATCAATCAATCAATGTTTACTTATATAGCCCTAAATCACGAGTGTCTCAAAGGGCTGCACAAGCCACAACAACATCCTCGGCTCAGATCCCACATCAGGGCAAGAAAATACTCAACCCAATGGGATGACAATGAGAAACCTTGGAGGCGACCGGTGCAAAGGACGTCGAGTGGATATAGCATAATATTGTGAGAGTCCAGTCCATAGTGGATCTAACATAATAGTGAGAGTCCAGTCCATAGTGGATCTAACATAATAGTGTGAGAGTCCAGTCCATAGTGGATCTAACATAATAGTGAGAGTCCAGTCCATAGTGGATCTAACATAATAGTGTGAGAGTCCAGTCCATAGTGGATCTAACATAATAGTGAGAGTCCAGTCCATAGTGGATCTAACATAATAGTGTGAGAGTCCAGTCCATAGTGGATCTAACATAATAGTGAGAGTCCAGTCCATAGTGGATCCAACATAATATTGTGAGAGTCCAGTCCATAGTGGATCTAACATAATATTGTGAGTCCAGTCCATAGTGGATCTAACATAATATTGTGAGAGTTCAGTCCATAGTGGATCTAACATAATAGTGAGAGTCCACTCCATAGTGGATCTAACATAATAGTGTGAGAGTCCAGTCCATAGTGGATCTAACATAATATTGTGAGAGTCCAGTCCATAGTGGATCTAACATAATAGTGTGAGAGTCCAGTCCATAGTGGATCTAACATAATATTGTGAGAGTCCAGTCCATAGTGGATCTAACATAATATTGTGAGAGTTCAGTCCATAGTGGATCTAACATAATAGTGAGAGTCCAGTCCATAGTGGATCTAACATAATAGTGAGAGTACAGTCCATAGTGGATCTAACATAATAGTGTGAGAGTCCAGTCCATAGTAGATCTAACATAATAGTGGGAAAGTCCAGTCCATAGTGGATCTAACATAATAGTGAGAGTTCAGTCCATAGTGGATCTAACATAATAGTGAGAGTCCAGTCCGTAGTGGATCTAACATAATAGTGTGAGAGTCCAGTCCATAGTGGATCTAACATAATAGTGAGAGTCCAGTCCATAGTGGATCTAACATAATATTGTGAGAGTCCAGTCCATAGTGGATCTAACATAATATTGTGAGAGTCCAGTCCATAGTGGATCTAACATAATAGTGTGAGAGTCCAGTCCATAGTGGATCTAACATAATATTATGAGAGTCCAGTCCATAGTGGATCTAACATAATATTGTGAGAGTCCAGTCCATAGTGGATCTAACATAATAGTGTGAGAGTCCAGTCCATAGTGGATCTAACATAATAGTGAGAGTCCAGTCCATAGTGGATCCAACATAATATTGTGAGAGTCCAGTCCATAGTGGATCTAACATAATAGTGAGAGTCCAGTCCATAGTGGATCCAACATAATAGTGAGAGTCCAGTCCATAGTGGATCTAACATAATAGTGAGAGTCCAGTCCATAGTGGATCTAACATAATATTGTGAGAGTCCAGTCCATATTGGATCTAACATAATATTGTGAGAGTTCAGTCCATAGTGGATCTAACATAATAGTGAGAGTCCAGTCCATAGTGGATCTAACATAATATTGTGAGAGTCCAGTCCATAGTGGATCTAACAAAATATTGTGAGAGTTCAGTCCATAGTGGATCTAACATAATACTGAGAGTCCAGTCCATAGTGGATCTAACATAATAGTGTGAGAGTCCAGTCCATAGTGGATCTAACATAATATTGTGAAAGTCCAGTCCATAGTGGATCTAACATAATAGTGAGAGTCCAGTCCATAGTGGATCTAACATAATATTGTGAGAGTCCAGTCCATAGTGGATCTAACATAATAGTGAGAGTTCAGTCCATAGTGGATCTAACATAATAGTGAGAGTCCAGTCCATAGTGGATCTAACATAATATTGTGAGAGTCCAGTCCATAGTAGATCTAACATAATATTGTGAGAGTCCAGTCCATAGTGGATCTAACATAATAGTGTGAGTCCAGTCCATAGTGGATCTAACATAATAGTGTGAGAGTCCAGTCCATAGTGGATCTAACATAATATTGTGAGAGTCCAGTCCATAGTGGATCTAACATAATATTGTGAGAGTCCAGTCCATAGTGGATCTAACATAATAGTGTGAGAGTCCAGTCCATAGTGGATCTAACATAATAGTGTGAGAGTCCAGTCCATAGTGGATCTAACATAATATTGTGAGAGTCCAGTCCATAGTGGATCTAACATAATATTGTGAGAGTCCAGTCCATAGTGGATCTAACATAATAGTGTGAGAGTCCAGTCCATAGTGGATCTAACATAATATTTTGAAAGTCCAGTCCATAGTGGATCTAACATAATAGTGTGAGAGTCCAGTCCATAGTGGATCTAACATAATATTTTGAAAGTCCAGTCCATAGTGGATCTAACATAATAGTGTGAGAGTCCAGTCCATAGTGGATCTAACATAATAGTGAGAGTCCAGTCCATAGTGGATCTAACATAATATTGTGAGAGTCCAGTCCATAGTGGATCTAACATAATAGTGTGAGAGTCCAGTCCATAGTGGATCTAACATAATAGTGTGAGAGTCCAGTCCATAGTGGATCTAACATAATAGTGAGAGTCCAGTCCATAGTGGATCTAACATAATAGTGTGAGAGTCCAGTCCATAGTGGATCTAACATAATATTGTGAGAGTCCAGTCCATAGTTGATCTAACAAAATATTGTGAGAGTTCAGTCCATAGTGGATCTAACATAATACTGAGAGTCCAGTCCATAGTGGATCTAACATAATAGTGTGAGAGTCCAGTCCATAGTGGATCTAACATAATATTGTGAAAGTCCAGTCCATAGTGGATCTAACATAATAGTGAGAGTCCAGTCCATAGTGGATCTAACATAATATTGTGAGAGTCCAGTCCATAGTGGATCTAACATAATAGTGTGGGAGTCCAGTCCATAGTGGATCTAACATAATAGTGAGAGTCCAGTCCATAGTGGATCCAACATAATAGTGAGAGTCCAGTCCATATTGGATCTAACATAATAGTGAGAGTCCAGTCCATAGTGGATCTAACATAATAGTGTGAGAGTCCAGTCCATAGTGGATCTAACATAATAGTGTGAGAGTCCAGTCCATAGTGGATCTAACATAATAGTGAGAGTCCAGTCCATAGTGGATCTAACATAATAGTGTGAGAGTACAGTCCATAGTGGATCTAACATGATAGTGAGAGTCCAGTCCATAGTGGATCTAACATAATATTGTGAGAGTCCAGTCCATTGTGGAGCTAACATAATAGTGTGAGAGTCCAGTCCATAGTGGAGCTAACATAATAGTGTGAGAGTCTAGTCCATAGTGGATCTAACATAATAGTGAGAGTCCTGTCCATAGTGGATCTAACATAATATTGTGAGAGTCCAGTCCACAGTGGATCTAACATAATAGTGTGAGAGTCCAGCACATAGTGGGGTCATCTTGAGTGGAGACAGGTCAGCAGCGCAGAGACGTCCCCAACTGATGCACATATGAGTGGGGACCCTGGGTCCCGACTTTGGACAGCTAGCGGATCATCTGTGGTCACCGAATCTGTGCCCCCCTTCTCCACGAAGGAAGGGGGGCAGAGCAGAAAACAAACGGCAGATCAACTGGTCTAAAAGGCTAGAGTATACAAATGAGTTTTAAGATGGGACTTAAATGCTTCTACTGAGGTAGCATCTCTAACTGTTACCGGGAGGGCATTCCATAGTACTGGAGCCCGAATAGAAAACGCTCTACATCCCGCAGACTTTTTCTGGGCCCTGGGAATCACTAATAAGCCGGAGTTCTTTGAACGCAGATTTCTTGCCGGGACATATGGTACAAGACAATCAGCAAGCTAGGATGTAGCTAGACCCTTTAGTATTTTATACGCAAGTAGTAAAACCTTAAAGTCACATCTTAAATAATAAATATGTGATTTGTTGTACGAACATTTCATCCACACGTTTTGTGCCCGGCAGCACAGCCATTTTGTGCCCGGCAGCAGTGTGTGCAACTTTTTCTTCACTGCATTGGACTGTTTATTGTCCAGAAAAAGGATACTTATATGACCCTTATGCATTCTTGGGGCTTGCATGAGATGTCTCCAGACCCCGACCTTCTCTGTCTATAGGACAAAGGTTGCTGTGATGTTCGAAGATCACTAATTTATATAGCATTTGTCTTTTAATCAAAAGTTAATCTCAAAATGGGTTTCTTTTATGGTTAATGTTGTATCAACTGCCGTTTTCATGTTTAATCAAGACATTCCTGGTTTTGGCTAACGTCACGATCAGATAAAGTGTGTTTGACTCATTCCTCCTTCCCAGTCCCAGAATGAGACACTTTGTCCAAAGCCCTTCTGTCCCTCCCCCTCTCATTCCATCCATCCATCCATCCATCCATCTTCTTCCGCTTATCCGATTTCGGGTCGCGGGGGCAGCCACTTCGTCCAGCTCTTCCCAGGGGATCCCGAGACGTTCCCAGGCCAGCCGGGAGACATAGTCCTCCCAAAGTGTCCTGGATCTTCCCTGTGGCCTCCTCCCGGTCGGACATGCCCTAAACACCTCCCTAGGGAGGCGTTCGGGTGGCATCCTAACCAGATGCCCGAACCACCTCATCTGGCTCCTCTCCATGTGGAGGAGCAGTGGCTTTACTTTGAGCTTCTCCCGGATGACAGAGCTACTCATCCTATCTCTAAGGAAGAGCCTCACCACCCGGCGGAGGAAATTCATTTCGGTCGCTTGTACCCGTGATCTTCTTCTTTCGGTCATAACCCAAAGCTCATGACCATAGGTGAGGATGGGAACGTAGATCGACCGGTAAATTGAGAGCTTTGCTCCTTCTTCACCACAACAGATCGATACAGAGTCCGCATTACTGAAGACGCCGCACCGATTCGCCTGTCGATCTCACGATTCACTCTACCCGTGAACAAGACTCCGAGGTACTTGAACTCCTCCACTTGGGGCAAGATCTCCTCCCCAACCCGGAGATGGCACTCCATCCTTTTCCGGGCGAGAACCATGGACTCGTACTTGGAGGTACTGATTCCCATCCAAGTCGCTTCACACTCGGCTGCGAATCGATCCAGTGAGAGCTGAAGATCCTGGCCCAAAAGCTATAACGTTTTGGAAGAGTTCTTTGTCTCTCTGTTTATTGTCTCTCTTTCTCTCTGTCCTTCTTTCTTTCTGTAGCAGCGTTAACTTTCTACTTTTTAATTCAGGTGTTATTCGAGTACTGAAATACTTAAAAAGAGCTTAGTTTTCTTTGGACATTTATTTACTAAATAGGACAAATTCCAAAATACCAGAAAAATACATAAGTTGCAAAGATTTTGATAACTTTCACTTCTTGTAGGTGCCTCAAAATATTGGAGTTTTTTGCTCAGGTAAGATGTTATGAAGTGCAATTCTCAATCACTCCAAGTCCGAATAATAGCTATTTGGTATTGTTTTGGTTCTGAAAAGCAAATGTAATAAAAAAGAAATAGAAAAAAGAGATTGGACCAAAATAACAAAAGAAAGCCTCAAAGTAAGCAATAAGAAAAAACATATTGATTATATGCTGCTTATTCAGACATGATTGTGAGATAAGTGGAATCAGTTTTTGTTATGATACTTTCTGTATCAAGATATTCAACTTCATAAAACCTCAGTACGCTTGGATAAAAAGCCACAGATTTATTTATTAGGAACAATATTTTCATAGCCCCCCTCATATAAAATTCAATTTCTTTGTTCACTTTGATGAAATAGAAGCTAGGTTGAGATATTACTGTATGCCTTGGAAAAATGAATTATAGATGATTGGCCAGAGACGATAGTGCCCCAGAATCCACTCAGAATCGCATCCCTAGCCAGACTGGCTTTTGTCACGAAATGCCTGTCATGTTTTCTTTTTGTTTGCTTTGTGCACGTGTGTGTGTGTGTGTGTATGTGTGTGTGTGTGTATGTGTACGTGCGTGTGTGCGATGGGGGTTTGGTGAACATTTTAGCCTGTAATGGAGGGTATGATATTGGAAGAATACATCACAGCGCTCGGATTGAATTCCCAGTAAGCCGAGGTTTGAACGGGTCATAGGGCACCACGGGGCAAAAAGAAAGAAGAAGGGGGAAAAAAAAAAAAATGGAAAGACGCAGGAGGAGGAGAGAATTGTGTGTAAAAGATGGATTTGCGTGGTATTATACAGTAGCCTATAGAGAAAATAGAAAGTCCATTTTGTTTGGCATTCAAGTGAGAATACTGGCTGAGTTTAGGCAAAGGCACCAACACACACAAACACACACACTCTCACACACACACGCACACACACGCACACACACACACACTGACCTTTTCAAAGCTTTACACATTTCCTCCAACGCCTTTCCATTCATTAGCCTAGGGTCATTTTTCTTGAAATGAAATGTACACATGCATTGATGAATACAAACAACATATTAAGAGAGAAAAAAAGCCTTTTGTTTAAGTTACCCTCTACAAAAAACACCCAAAACTGTCTCAGATTGTAGAAATATGTGGTGATTACAGTATTTTCCAGACTATAAGGCGCACTTAAAATCCTTTTTTCCCCCTCAAAACTCAACAGTGCGCCTTATAACTCGAAAATGATTCAGATTTTGCTTACCGACCTCGTAGCAATTTTATTTGGTACATGGTGTAATGATAAGTGTGACCAGTAGATGGCAGTCGAACATAAGAGATACATGCAGACTGCAATAAAGTAAACAACACCAACATTTTATATGTTCCATTGAAAATATAGAACATTACACACGGCGCTCAAAATTCTATCAAAATGTTTAAGTACGACTTTGGTAAGCTATGAAGCCGCACCGCTTGATGGATTGTACTGTGCGTCAAAATACGAGACTTATTATTGTGTGTGTATAAGGTAAGACATATTATCTGGCGTTTTGTTTCGCAATATTATGCAAAAGCAACTTTTCTTACCTTCTGGCTGATCTGTATTTGGGATCTGCATAAGTCCTGAAAAATTCCGCCTTTCCCTATCTTCTTGTTATGTGACATTCATACTCTGCTGTTGCCATTTCTAATATAAAGTAGTGTAAATTTCTTACTTATAATCTGTCTGTGAACTCACCATGAAAGCGCTAAAACATACCGGTGTAGTGAGTTACATTATTCACCCAAGGAACTTTAGTTGTTAGAGAGTTCCGGTCGGACGTTTTTTCACACATTTCCGGTGTTGTTGTTTCCGGATGAGAAGATGCTGCTCCGTTATTGATTGAAGTAAAGTCTGAATGTCATTAAAACAGTTAGCTCCGTCTTTTGACACTTCTTCCACTCCCGTCCTTGCACGCTACACCGCTACAACAAAGATGACGGGGAGAAGACGCTGCCGAAGGTGAGCCACGTAAATAAGACCGCCCTCGGCTTGAAGATGATCTGTAAAACATAATCTATGCAACCTATGCAGAACCACCATCACATGTTATGTAGACCATAAGGAAGTGTTTTACATTTAGAAAAAAATTATATTAATATGACTCCTTTAATGCGCCCTGTAATCCGGTGCGCCTTATATATGAAAAACGATCAAAAATAGACCATTCATTATAATCAAGTGCGCCCTATGGTCCGTAAAATACGGTAAATAGAAAACGTCCCTTAATTGTGTTCACACATATAGATTTCTACAGCAAAAATTCATCAATTTATTATCCTTCTTCCGAATGTGCAAAAGTTTAGCGGAGTACACAGTCCACAGTTTTCATCCAATTGGAATCGTCAAAAATGTTCAAAAATATCCCAGATTACTCCAGAATCCCGTTTTTCCCATTGAAAATGAACGGGCCATTTTTCGAATTTCCACAATTCCCACATTTCTAACCTGATTCGAAGCGTTCTAATCTAAACACCTGCCACTCATCCTGGACAATCAAACTACCATCTTCCATGTTATAAAAAAATCCCAGGAATTCCCAGAAGTCCCGGTTTTTCCAAAGCCCTATTTTCACCTCTTGTGCCATAGTTTTCACAGTCCACATTTTTCAACCAATTCCAACATCAAAACACTCCTCTTAGTTCGGACAACAAAAGTTATTAGTTTTCTTTTCGTACAAACTCCCGGTTGTCCCGAAATTCCAAAATACCAATTCTCAAGTCAAACTGAATGTCAACATTTTTCAACCAATTCGAAAAATTCCAACACCAACCCATTCATGTCATCTAGGACAATTGTGCTCGTATCAATATTTTCCGGTTTTCCAACATTTCTACATTTCCAAGAAATTCCCATTCAGATGAATGGACATAGTCAAAGTAGTACAACGCCCAAAATTCTCAAAATTGTGCACCATTTTTTACTCGATTCGTACCTTTCAACCATCCACACACTACTCTTCTGAGATATCAAAGGCAAAATATGTTTTCCCTATCCCCAAAGTCCCGGTTTTCACAAAATTTCCAGGAATCTCTCCCCATTGACAATAAATGGACAATATACAAACCTCTCCATATACTACATTTCTCATCCAATTTGAACTGTTCAACCATCCACACACTTCACTTATCCTGCAAGTATGCTATCACAAGATGGATCACATCATGGAGAAGCTTGAAAAGGAAAAATTGAATATAAAAGCAGCCAGCATGGACGAATAGAACAGACAAGTCATTGTATTGTCTGCTCGCGGAAAACAAACATCCTAATCTACGATTTGACTCCCTTGAATGGCCTTGACGTGTGTGAACAACAGGAACAGACTGTTCTGAAAACACGTTTGTTTGTCTAATCTTGAACGGGTCTGTGCTGAAAACATAGTTTTTTTTTACTTGTGCAATGACAATAAAGTCCTATCCTATCCTATCCTATCCTAACAGTTAACGTGCCTTAGCTTATGAGAACCTTAGCATGCTAATGTTTTATGCTAGCTTGTTTTTTTTTGTGTGCAAATTTTGTATGTTTAAACCAAAAAAATCCTGGTTTTTAACACTCGGTGCTGCCGACCTTGCACGTTAACTGTTACAACACTTGCGAGAATGTTAGCATGCTAATGTTTCATGCTAGCTTTTGCTAATTTTGTATTTCAAACATAAAAATCATGGTTTGTTATACTTGTTATACAAGTTTGCTAACAGTTGACAGCATTTCAGTTCAGCATTAGCATCGGGGCATTGACACACAATTGCAAATCCTAGTTCATTGTTATTCTTGGCTCACGTTGTGGCCTTTTGGCAACTACTTTACTGACTGTGCTGCATTTTAAAGACGCATGAACAATCAATAGTGTTTCTCTGGAGCTGCATAAGGAAGTAAGGGATAAGGATCAATTTCATGTGCGCAGAATTTGATGTCTATGGAATGTTAGAATGTGCATCACAGTAAAGACCTCAACAGTGAACACTTGACTGGAAGAGACTGTAAAATCTATATCAAGTTTATTGGAAAGAGTCCACCGAGATTATTTTATTCTTGCGTGTGCCTTGAAAAACATGCTGCTGAACCAGAGTTAGTGTCTATTCCTCCGCTGTGAAATAGGTCTGCTCTGGCATATAATTCCAGAAAAATCCAATCCCATCACAAATTAAAGCCTGCTTTGTTAAAGTTAAAAGTACCAATGATTGTCACACACACACACTAGGTGTGGCGAAATTTTTCTCTGCATTTGACCCATCACCCTTGATCACCCCCTGGGAGATGAGGGGAGCAGTGAGCAGCGGCGGTGGCCGTGCTCGGGAATCATTTTTGGTGATTTAACCCCCAATTCCAACCCTTGATGCTGAGTGCCAAGCAGGGAGGTAATGGGTCCAATTTTTTATAGTCTTTGGTGCTGTGAAATAGGTCTGCTCTGGCATATATTTCCAGAAAAGTCCAACCCTATCACAAATAAAAGCCAGCTTTGTCCATGTTTCCATACTTACAAGTGCCATTAATGTACGCCTCACAAATAGTTTTTTTTTTATTCCACGGCGATTCCCCCCTCTTTCTACGCTGGTCTGTTGAGTTTTTGGGACCCTGAACTCCATTGTAAAAATGTGTGTTTCTACATTTGTTGTTTGTTCTATTTGATTGTATGCTTAAATATATCATGTTCACATTGGATACGTTTGTAGTTATGTTACCTTTAATTCGGCTATAGTTTCATCTTGATAATTGTTTTGTTTATATTATAAGTGTAGTAAAAAAGTCTGCGGGCTATAGAGCGTTTTCTATTCGGGCTCCAGTACTATGGAATGCCCTCCCGGTAACAATTAGAGATGCTACCTCAGTAGAAGCATTTAAGTCCCATCTTAAAACTCATTTGTATACTCTAGCCTTTAAATAGCCCCCCTGTTAGACCAGTTGATCTGCCGTTTCTTTTCTTTTCTCCTCTGCTCCCCTTTTCCTTGAGGGGGGGGGGGGGGGGGGCACAGGTCCGGTGGCCATGGATGAAGTGCTGGCTGTCCAGAGTCGGGACCCGGGGTGGACCGCTCGCCTGTGCATCGGCTGGGAACATCTCTACGCTGCTGACCCGTCTCCGCTCGGGATGGTGTCCTGCTGGCCCCACTATGGACTGGACTCTTACTATTATGTTGGATCCACTATGGACTGGACTCTCACAATATTATGTCAGACCCACTCGACATCCATTGCTTTCGGTCTCCCCCAGAGGGGGGGGGTTACCCACATATGCGGTCCTCTCCAAGGTTTCTCATAGTCATTCACATCGACGTCCCACTGGGGTGAGTTTTTCCTTGCCCGTATGTGGGCTTTGTACCGAGGATGTCGTTGTGGCTTGTGCAGCCCTTTGAGACACTTGTGATTTAGGGCTATATAAATAAAGATTGATTGATTGATTGATTGAGTATTTGAACGGTGATAAATGAATGTGTTGTGGGAGTTGCGGATTTCACCAATGCGGCGGTTCGAGGAAACATTTGGTTGCTTTTCCAAACACGTCTTTCATGGTGAACTGCCAACATGAGAATGCTAAACAGTGCTTAAAGTTCAAAGGCTTTGTAAATACACTGAGACAATGTCCAAATTCATTGTGTTCTTCATGGTGTTGATGGTTCATGCGTCTTTAAAATGCAGCGCAGTCAGTAAACTGGTTGCCAAAAGGCCACAATGAATAACAATGAATTAGGAATTGTGTGTGAAAGCCTCGATGCTAAAGCTGAACTGAAATGCTGTCAACTGTTAGCAAACTTGGTCGGCAGCACACAGTTGAACAAACCCTGATTTTTATGATTGAACATGCAAAAATAGCAAAAGCTAGCATAAAACGTTAGCATGCTAACATTCACATCACATCTCACAAGTATTCTAACAGTCAACGTGCATTAACTGTAATACTGTAATACTCGGCAGCACGTTTTTAGGTTTAAATATACAAAATTTGCACACAAAAAAACAAAACAATTTGAAATGTGGACTCGTCAGACCACAGAACACTTTTCCACTTTGCATCAGTCCATCTTAGATGAGCTAGGGCCCAGCGAAGCTGGCGGCGTTTCTGGGTGTTGTTGATAAATGGCTTTGGCTTTGCATAGTAGAGTTTTAACTTGCACTTACAGATGTAGTGATGAACTGTAGTTGCTGACAGTGGTTTTCTGAAGTGTTCCTGAGCCCATGTGGTGATATCCTTTACACACTGATGTCGTTTTTGATGCAGTCCCGCCTGAGGCATCGAAGGTCCGTAATATCATCGCTTACATGCAGTGATTTCTCCAGATTCTCTGAACCTTTTGAAGATATTACAGACCGTCGATGGTGAAATCCCTAAATTCCTTGCAATAGCTGGTTGAGAAATGTTGTTCTTAAACTGTTCGACAAATTGCTCACGCATTTGTTGACAAAGTGGTGACCCTCGCTCCATCCTTGTTTGTGAATGACTGAGCATTCCATGGAAGCTGCTTTTATACCCAATCATGGCACCCACCTGTTCCCAATGAGCCTGTTCAGGGGCGTCCATGATAACGTTGCTTGGATGGCAACATATGTTGGTCCAAAACCTGTATGTACCGTATTTTTCGGAGTATAAGTCGCACCGGAGTATAAGTCGCGCCTGCCGAAAATGCATAATAAAGAAGGAAAAAAACATATATAAGTCGCACTGGAGCCCGGCCAAACTATGAAAAAAAACTGCGACTTATAGTCCGAAAAATACGGTACCTTTCAGCATTAATGGTGCCTTCACAGATGTGTAAGTTACCCATGTCTTGGGCACTAATACACCCCCATACCATCACAGATGCTGGCTTTTCAACTTTGCGCCTATAACAATCCGGATGGTTATTTTCATCTTTGGTCCGGAGGACACGACGTCCATAGTTTCCAAAAACAATTTGAAATGTGGACTCGTCAGACCACAGAACACTTTTCCACTTTGCATCAGTCCTTCTTAGATGAGCTCGGGCCCAGCGAAGCTGGCGGCGTTTCTGGGTGTTGTTGATAAATGGCTTTGGCTTTGCATAGTAGAGTTTTAACTTGCACTTACAGATGTAGTGATGAACTGTAGTTACTGACAGTGGTTTTCTGAAGTGTTCCTGAGCCCATGTGGTGATATCCTTTACACACTGATGTCGTTTTTGATGCAGTACCGCCTGAGGGATCGAAGGTCCGTAATATCATCGCTTACGTGCAGTGATTTCTCCAGATTCTCTGAACCTTTTGAAGATATAACGGACCGTAGATGGTGAAATCCCTAAATTCCTTGCAATAGCTGGTTGAGAAATGTTGTTCTTAAACTGTTCGACAAATTGCTCACGCATTTGTTCACAAAGTGGTGACCCTCGCCCCGTCCTTGTTTGTGAATGACTGAGCATTTAATGGAAGCTGCTTTTATACCCAATCATGGCACCCACCTGTTCCCAATGAGCCTGTTCAGGGGCGTCCATGATAACGTTGCTTGGATGGCCACATATGTTGGTCCAAAACCTGTATGTACCGTATTTTTCGGAGTATAAGTCGCACCGGAGTATAAGTCGCACCTGCTGAAAATGCATAATAAAGAAGGAAAAAAAACATATATAAGTCGCACTGGAGCCCGGCCAAACTATGAAAAAAAACTGCGACTTATACTCCGAAAAATATGGTACCTTTCAACATTAATGGTGCCTTCACAGATGTGTAAGTTACCCATGCCTTGGGCACTAATACACCCCCATACCATCACAGATGCTGGCTTTTGAACTTTGCGCCTAGAACAGGGGTCGGCAACCCGCGGCTCCGGAGCCGCATGCGGCTCTTTGATCACTCTGATGTGGCTCAGCAGCTTACTTGCCGACCCCCCCCGATTTCCCCCGAAGACTTCCGGATTTCAGTGCCACACCAAACAAGAATGACAAACACATTTCCGGAGAACATCTGCACCGTAACACAACATAAACACAACAGAACAAATACCCAGAATCCCATGCAGCCCTAACTCCTCCGGGCTACATTATACACCCCCTGCTACCACCAAACCCCGCCCCCACCCCAACCCTGCTCCCTCACACATCAACCCCCCCCTGTGTGTCGGTTGAGGTGGGCGGGGTTTGGTAGCGGGGGTGTATAATGTAGCCCGGAAGAGTTAGGGCTGCATGGGATTCTGGGTATTTGTTCTGTTGTGTTTATGTTGTGTTACGGTGCAGATGTTCTCCGGAAATGTGTTTGTCATTCTTGTTTGGTGTGGGTTCACAGTGTGGCGCATTATTAGTAACAGTGTTAAAGTTTTTTTTTATACCGCCACCGTCAGTGTAACCTGTGTGGTTGTTGACCAAGTATGCCTTGCTGTCACCTACGTGAGCAAGCGGAAGCCTCAGACAACATGTGGCTTATCAGGCACGCTGGTTGTAGTGGGTGCTAAATGCTGTACCATCACGGCACGCATGACGCTGACAAGCTCCACGCATATAAAACCCGCGTGCCGCACCAACATTCAAATTCCATATTAGGGTGTGGGTTTATATATAGCACAAAGCAAAAAAAATACTTTGTATGCAGTATTACTTCATTTTAAATTTCATAACAATTTTGTGGCTCCCATTGTTTTCTTTAATTTGTGAAACTGGTCAAAATGGCTCTTTGACTGGTAAAGGTTGCCGACCCCAGGCCTAGAACAATCCGGATGGTTATTTTCCTCTTTGGTCCGGAGGACACAACGTCCATAGTTTCCAAAAACAATTTGAAATGTGGACTCGTCAGACCACAGAACACTTTTCCACTTTGCATCAGTCCATCTTAGATGAGCTCGGGCCCAGCGAAGCCGGCGGCGTTTCTGGGTGTTGTTGATAAATGGCTTTGGCTTTGCATAGTAGAGTTTTAACTTGCACTTACAGATGTAGTGATGAACTGTAGTTGCTGACAGTGGTTTTCTGAAGTGTTCCTGAGCTCGGGCCCAGCGAAGCCGGCGGCGTTTCTGGGTGTTGTTGATAAATGGTGTGTGAATGACTGAGCATTTCATGGAAGCTGCTTTTATTACCCAATCATGGCGCCCACCTGTTCCCAATGAGCCCGTTCACCTGTGGGATGTTCCAAATAAGTGTTTGATGAGCATTTCTCAACTTTCTCAGTCTTGTTTGGCACTTGAGCCAGCTTTTTAGAAACATGTTGCAGGCATCAAATTCCAAATGAGCTAATATTTGCAAAAAAAATAATAGTTCTCCAGTTCGAACTTAAGTATCTTGTCTTTGCAGTCTATTCAATTGAGTATAAGTTGAAAAGGATTCGCAAATCATTGTTTTCTGTTTTTATTTACGATTTACACGACGTGCCGACTCCACTGGTTTTGGGTTTTGCAAAAAGGGATTATGAATGATGGGCAAAATTCCTCCTTTAAAGGACAATCATTTTACCGAGCGAGCACACGTAAGACGAGGAAACGCATATTTACACTAAATTACTTTGAAAACTAACATCATTAAACGCACTTTTTAATGTTGCCTTCTCTGCAAATAGAGGTGCAAGCAGGCCCTAATCAGCCATCAAAACGTACAGTAAGCGGAGCAACGGCACAACTAATGGCCGTTTACTGAAGAACGATAGCCCCAGGCCAGCTCTTCTCGCTCCATAAGGAAAGGATACATAATTCACTCCTAACAGCTGAGCCACGGAGGACAACAGAGAGACGAGGACAGCGTTGGAGCCGGCTGACGTCAGCGTGTGCAAGCCTAGTGTGAGTGACGGATGCATTGATAGATTGAAACTTTTATTAGTAAGTAAATTTCACAGTACTGTACATATTCCGTACAATTGACCACTAAATGGTAACACCCCAATAAGTTTTTCAACTTGTTTAAGTCGGGGTCCACGTTAATCAATTCATGGTAGATGTGGCAAATGTGCTGTGCGTCCTGCTAATAAGTGAATGTCAATGTGACGGGGGTGCGAAACTTTTGTGTTTGTGTGCGCGCGCACGTCTTTGGCAAGCTGTTCGTCGTGTGATGCTGGGATTGAGGTGACGGCGGGCCCGCAAGAGCAGTTAGCATCACACACACACACACACACACACACACACACACACCAACAACAGCTGTTGCTAATTAAAGATTCATGCTTAAATTCCTGTGAAAACTCAGCGCGGGCAATGATCACTGGGGACAGGAAGTAGGGGGAGGGCAAGGACAAGAAATCCAGACAATGACAAGAAAAGACCGCAATAAAACACTACAAACCCCAAGAAATGAATTCCAATATCTGATGTTCATTTCTTTTTTTGCATTCTGGAAGTGTGAGAGTTTCTGCAACACAAGCGTGGTGGGGTTACTTGCCAACCCTCCCCATTTTCCCGGGAGACTCCCGAATTTCAGTGCCCCTCCCGAAAATCTCCCGGGGCAACCATTCTCCCGAATTTCTCCCGATTTCCACCCGGACAACAACATTGGGGGCGTGCCTTAAAAACACTGCCTTTAACGTCCTCTCTTACCTGAAACCTTCACCCCTTAACAGCCGCATGCTGTCCACTTTTCCTCCATATAAACAGCGTACCGGCCCAGTCACATTATAGTGTAACGTTGGACGGGTTTAAAGGGGAACATTATCACCAGACCTATGTAAGCATCAATATATACCTTGATGTTGCAGAAAAAAGACCATATATTTTTTTAACCGATTTCCGAACTCTAAATGGGTGAATTTTGGCGAATTAAACGCCTTTCTATTATTCGCTCTCGGAGCGATGACGTCACAATGTGACGTCACATCGGGAAGCAATCCGCCATTTTCTCACTTTCGTCGGTGTGTTGTCGGAGGGTGTAACAACACGAACAGGGACGGATTCAAGTTGCACCAGTGGCCCAAAGATGCGAAAGTGGCAAGAAATTGGACGAAATTTGTTCAAAATACGAGGCTGTGGGGAAAGCCGACGAAATGGTCAGTCGTTTGTTCCGCACACTTTACCGACGAAAGCTATGCTACGACAGAGATGGCAAGAATGAATCGAAGATGATCAAGAGAAGAATATCGACCCTAGCTTCCCTGGCCTGCTGACATCAACTCCAAAACTGGACAGATCAGCTTTCAGGAAAAGAGAGCGGATGAGGGTATGTCTACAGAATATATTAATTGATGAAAACTTTATTCATTACTCGCGGTTTTACGTAAATTATTATACATAAACTGTGTTTACCAATAATTTAGCTTAAAAACATTTATTTGTTTCAATCATTCGAGTACATTCGGGTAGTCTTGTGTAATGCAGTATTTTGTGTCTATTTAGGTATGGTTAACCTGAGTGCTGAAATCGTGGAAAAATATATGTTCTTAGCGCGTCTGAAATGGGCTGTCTGCACTCTCAAAGTGCATGTTGTTGCCAAATGTATTTCATATGCTGTAAACCTAGTTCATAGTTGTTAGTTTCCTTTAATGCCAAACAAACACATACCAATCGTTGGTTAGAAGGCGATCGCCAAATTCGTCCTCGCTTTCTCCCGTGTCGCTGGCTGTCGTGTCGTTTTCGTCGGTTTCGCTTGCATACGGTTCAAACCGATATGGCTCAATAGCTTCAGTTTCTTCTTCAATTTCGTTCTCGCTACCTGCCTCCACACTACAACCATCCGTTTCAATACATGCGTAATCTGTTGAATCGCTTAAGCCGCTGAAATCCGAGTCTGAATCCGAGCTAATGTCGCTATATCTTGCTGTTCTATCCGCCATGTTTGTTTGTATTGGCATCACTATGTGACGTCACAGGAAAATGGACGGGTGTATATAACGATGGTTAAAATCAGGCACTTTGAAGCTTTTTTTAGGGATATTGCGTGATGGGTAAAATTTTGAAAAAAACTTCGAAAAATAAAATAAGCCACTGGGAACTGATTTTTAATGGTTTTAACCCTTCTGAAATTGTGATAATGTTCCCCTTTAACATCAGATACTGATTTAATTTCTGGGGGTTCAATCAATCAATCAAAGTTTATTTATAAAGCCCTAAATCACGAGTGTCTCAAAGGGCCGCACAAGCCACAACGACATCCTCGGCTCAGATCCCACATCAGGGCAAGAAAAAACTCAACCCAATGGGCTACAATGAGAAACCTTGGAGGGGAGCGCAGATGGGCGACCAGTGCAATGGATGTCGAGAGGATCTAGTTAATAGTGTGAGAGTCCAGTCCATAGTGGGGCCAGCAGGAGATCATCTTGAGTGAAGACAAGTCAGCAGCGCAGAGACGTCATCAACTGTTGCACGGATGAGTGGTCTTGACTTTGAACAGCTAGTGCTTCATCCGTAGTCACCTAATCTGTGACCCCCCTCTACACAAAGAGCAGAAAAGAAACGGCAGATCAACTGGTCTAAAAGGGGGTTTATTTAAAGGCTAGAGTATACAAATGAGTTTTAAAATGGGACTTAAATGCTTCTAATGAAGTAGCATCTCTAACTGTTACCGGGAGGGCATTCCAGAGTACTGGAGCCCGAATAGAAAAGGCTCTATAGCCCGCAGACTTTTTTTGGCCTCTGGGAATCACTACTAAGTCGGAGTTCTTTGAACGCAGATTTCTTGCCGGGACATAGGGTACAATAAAATCAGCAAGATAGGATGGAGCTAGACCGTGTAGTATTTTTTACGTAAGTAGTAAAACCTTAAAAAGGAACATTATCACAATTTCAGAAGGGTTAAAACCATTAAAAATCAGTTCCCAGTGGCTTATTTTATTTTTCGAAGTTTTTTTCAAAATTTTACCCTTCACGCAATATCCCTGAAAAAAGCTTCAAAGTGCCTGATTTTAACCATCGTTATATACACCCGTCCATTTTGACGTCACACAGTGATGCCAATACAAACAAACATGGCGGATAGAACAGCAAGGTATAGCGACATTAGCTCGGATTCAGACTCGGATTTCAGCGGCTTAAGCGATTCAACAGATTACGCATGTATTGAAACGGATGGTTGTAGTGTGGAGGCAGGTAGCGAGAACGAAATTGAAGAAGAAACTGAAGCTATTGAGCCATATCGGTTTGAACCGTATGCAAGCGAAAACGACGAAAACGACACGACAGCCAGCGACACGGGAGAAAGTGAGGACGAATTCGGCGATCGCCTTCTAACCAACGATTGGTATGTGTTTGTTTGGCATTAAAGGAAACTAACAACTATGAACTAGGTTTACAGCATATGAAATACATTTGGCAACAACATGCACTTTGAGAGTGCAGACAGCCCAGTTTTCATCAATTAATATATTCTGTAGACATACCCTCATCCGTTCTCTTTTCCTGAAAGCTGATCTGTCCAGTTTTGGAGTTGATGTCAGCAGGCCACTCCGGCAGATTCAATGGGGGTCTGGCGGCAGATTTCTTTGACTTTATCGTTGGAAATGCATCTGCTTTGAGTGTCGCAGGATATCCACACATTCTTGCCATCTCTGTCGTAGCATAGCTTTCGTCGGTAAAGTGTGCGGAACAAACGTCCAATTTCTTGCCACTTTTGCATCTTTGGGCCACTGGTGCAACTTGAATCCGTCCCTGTTCGTGTTGTTACACCCTCCGACAACACACCGACGAGGCATGATGTCTCCAAGGTACGGAAAACAGTCGAAAAAAACGGAAAATAACAGAGCTGATTTGACTCGGTGTTTGAGAAAATGGCGGATTGCTTCCCGTTGTGACGTCATCGCTCCGAGAGCGAATAATAGAAAGGCGTTTAATTCGCCAAAATTCACCCATTTAGAGTTCGGAAATCGGTTAAAAAAATATATGGTCTTTTTTCTGCAACATCAAGGTATATATTGACGCTTACATAGGTCTGGTGATAATGTTCCCCTTTAATTTCTTTTTTTTCATTCTACAAGTGTGAGAGTTTCCACAACACAAGCGTGGCGTGTCCAAAACAAAATGTTACGTTTGTCATCAATGATTCTTCTAACTTCGGTAAATCATGTTAATACAAAAGATGAGACACTGTTGTGGTCATTTGCTTTATCAGTATCATGCAGTGTCCCTAGGGATGATGTTTGATAAGAAATTATCGCCTATTATCGAATCCTCTTATTGAACCGATTCTTTATCGATTCTCTTATCGAGTCCAGATAGGTTGTTGTATATGGAAAAAAACACACAATATTTGGTTTAACAAATCACTTCACATTCTCTACTGCTCGCTACTATAGTATTACCATATCTGAGTTATTGTGCAGAAATGTAGGGAAATAACTACAAATGTGCGCTACATTCGTTAACCGCGTTACAAAAAAGATCAATTAGACTGGTATATAATGTTGGATACAGAGAACATACAAACACTTTATTTATTGAGTCAAAAATATTAAAGTTCGATGATTTGGTAAAATTGCAAACAGCTAAAATTATGTGGAATTAAATGATGGAATGAATGAAGTAAAGAAGTTAAACATTGTACTGATATGATCCACTTTAAGAGATTGTTCAAATGAATAGTGCTTACAAAGTACAAAGAAGAAGAATTATGAGAAATACTTTCAACCTTATTGAAAATAAGATATTCTTCATCTCAGTATATTAATAATGACTGAATTAATTAATTACATATTACAAAACTGTTGTATATACTAATTCACAGATATTTTATTAGTATATATTTGTCGGATCATGTTTTGTTTAGTTATGTTCTGTTAGTTTTGGACTTCCTTAGTTGTTTTGTGCAATTCGGGGGTTTGTTTTAGTCACCATGGTTACTTATGATTTTCACCTGCCTTGTACGCGCACCTGTTGCTCATCAGAGACTCTATTTAAAGGGGAACATTATCACCAGACCTATGTAAGCGTCAATATATACCTTGATGTTGCAGAAAAAAGACCATATATTTTTTTAACCGATTTCCGAACTCTAAATGGGTGAATTTTGGCGAATTAAACGCCTTTCTATTATTCGCTCTTGGAGCAATGATGTCACAACGTGACGTCACATCGGGAAGCAATCCGCCATTTTCTCAAACACATTACAAACACCGAGTCAAATCAGCTCTGTTATTTTCCGTTTTTTCGACTGTTTTCCGTACCTTGGAGACATCATGCCTCGTCGGTGTGTTGTCGGAGGGTGTAACAACACGAACAGGGACGGATTCAAGTTGCACCAGTGGTCCAAAGATGCGAAAGTGGCAAGAAATTGGACGTTTGTTCCGCACACTTTACCGACGAAAGCTATGCTACGACAGAGATGGCAAGAATGTGTGGATATCCTGCGACACTCAAAGCAGATGCATTTCCAACGATAAAGTCAAAGAAATCTCCCGCCAGACCCCCATTGAATCTGCCGGAGTGTGTGAGCAATTCAGGGACAAAGGACCCTCGGTAGCACGGCAAGCAATGGCGGCAGTTTGTTCCCGCAGATGAGCGAGCTAAACCCCCCTGGATGTCTTGGCTCACACCGTCCCTTATGCCCCCGAAGATGATCAAGAGAAGAATATCGACCCTAGCTTCCCTGGCCTGCTGACATCAACTCCAAAACTGGACAGATCAGCTTTCAGGAAAAGATAGCGGATGAGGGTATGTCTACAGAATATATTAATTGATGAAAATTGGGCTGTCTGCACTCTCAAAGTGCATGTTGTTGCCAAATGTATTTCATATGCTGTAAACCTAGTTCATAGTTGTTAGTTTCCTTTAATGCCAAACAAACACATACCAATCGTTGGTTAGAAGGCGATCGCCAAATTCGTCCTCGCTTTCTCCCGTGTCGCTGGCTGTTGTGTCGTTTTCGTCGGTTTCGCTTGCATACGGTTCAAACCGATATGGCTCAATAGCTTCAGTTTCTTCTTCAATTTCGTTTTCGCTACCTGCCTCCACACTACAACCATCCGTTTCAATACATGCGTAATCTGTTGAATCGCTTAAGCTGCTGAAATCCGAGTCTGAATCCGAGCTAATGTCGCTATAATTTGCTGTTCTATCCGCCATGTTTGTTTGTATTGGCATCACTATGTGACGTCACAGGAAAATGTATAACGATGGTTAAAATCAGGCACTTTGAAGCTTTTTTTAGGGATATTGCGTGATGGGTAAAATTTTGAAAAAAACTTCGAAAAATAAAATAAGCCACTGGGAACTGATTTGTAATGGTTGTAACCCTTCTGAAATTCTGATAATGTTCCCCTTTAAGCCTGCCTTTTCCGGTCACTCGTCGTGGCTTCATTGTTTGCTTTTGCAACAGTTCCGTTGGCATTCTGGTTTTCGAGCGCATGATTCCTGTGCTAAAGTTACCATAGCTTCTAGTATTCCTGTGCTAAGTAAGTTTTTGCTTTAGCTTCTCGTGCTAACGGCACGCTTTCCTTTTGTTTCGTTCCTGTCTGTTGTAATGTGTATGATTTATGAGAAATAAATCATCTCCTACCTGCACGCTTTCGTCCGGAGCCGTCAGTTTTGCGTCCCGGGAGAACGAACCGCAGCCCCACCGTGACAAATGACTGAGTTACGTGACGTCATTTCTCGTGATGTCCTACGGGGCATTTCTTGTCGGGACGGGATTCGTTCCCAGGGATTCGAATAAAGAACTATTTTTCTTTACTATAGTGGTCTCAATAACGGGTACCGGTTCTCAAAAAGGGATTCGAGTCCGAAGACTCGGTTCTTTTCTTATCGAACAACCGGGAAAACGGTTTCGAGCATCATCCCTAAGTGTCCCCGCGTCGAAAAGCTGTGCACTACAAAACAAGCTCTTTGTCGCCATAACTCCTGACTTCCTCATTTTGAGTAAAAAAAAAAAAAATTCAACACTACCGTAAATTCCAGATTATAAATTGCTGCTTTTTTCGTACGCTTTGAACCCTGCAGCTTATAAAACGGCGCGGCTAAATTATTTTTTACAATATAACTAAAACGGTTCATACTTACTAAACCAGGGGTGTCAAACGTACGGGTTTTATCCGGCCCGTGGGATGAGTTTGCTAAGTATAAAAATTAGCTAACCTTTTTGAATGAAATACACTGCTGTTTTAAATGTGTCCACTAGATATCACAATAGCAATTATTTGTATCTTTGTAGATTATGCTACATATGTAAAAAAATTAAACAAAACTACATGATGTTAGCGCACCAGTCGGGGGAAATGAGCAAACTACATAAATAACATCCTTTAAATTGATTTTGATATTATTTTTTTATCTTGATAGATTGAAAATTAACACCAATGAGTTGACTGATAACCATTATCACATAATTTATTCAGAAAGTAAAATTAACGACAAATAAAGATAGAATACTATTAATCGCAACAAGTGAGTATAAAAAAACCCCAACGACATTATGATTTTTTTGTACATTTTCAGAATGTGTTTGTTCTATTTTTAAACAAAGAAAACAAAATCAAGTTGTTTTTATTTTTAAGTTATTGGGCCGTGATTTTACCAATCTACTCCCACTTGGGAGTAGATTTTTCTCCATGTGGTCCCCGATCTAAAATTAGTTTGACACCCTTGTACTAAACCGTCCCTGATGTGATGTACGTAGGAGTGTTTTCATGCATGTAATGTAATCAAGCTAACGTCGTTAGCATCAGCTAATATGCTAACGAAATTACGAGTGTCTGTGTTAGTATTATTAACTTACAGTGGCATTCTCTTTGTATTGTGTCAGTTTCACAAATTCCTCAGTAAATTCACCAAAATGTCACCGTGGAGTTTTTCAGTCTGTTTAGATGATAGGAGAGCTAGCTTCCGCAGCTAGTGGGTCCATGACGATGACTTCTGTTTTGTTTGAGCAGCCATTTTACTGCCGTGTTCCAGACACCACTTGGGAACAATTCAGGTATGTAAATAAAAATATACAAAATCTTTCTGTGTAAATAACTCATTATCGCAACGGCTTATAGTCCGTGTGTTCAATTTGTTACATCTCGAACGTTAGCACTTGGCCATCAGTCCAGCAGCACTGAGAGCAGACTCAGCCAAACTACCTCTGGCATTAGACTCAGAAATGTAGTAATTAATCAAGATGTAACAACTGAACATCAGTTATCATAATCAGCTCATTTTTAAATGCCTTAAGAAAAACATTTGCTTTAATTATTAAAAACAATTCATATTTATTAACACATATAAAAGCAACAACCAACAATTGGATGCGAATCCCAAGTATACGGGAATTGGTACCAAATTGGGTCGAACGTGAAAGATACCCACGGTATACCGGTATTAGTATAGTACTGGGATACTAATGAATCATATTCGGTACTATACCACCTCTAAAAAGTACCGGTACCGGTACTAAAATATTGCTATCGGGACAACACTAGTACTTTATGTGATTCAAATGTTCTAAAAACTACTGACGCTGCAACAGGCGGACATGAACTGTGAAGTCAATGTATGCATTATCAAAATGGCTTTATTATTGCTCTACTATGCAAAGCACAGTCCACCAGCTAATTAACCATGGGCACATCATTTTATAGGGGAGCAGAACAAGAGAGGGACAATTTGTAATTATGATTATTTCGGTATCAATTAAGTGTTCATTTATCATCAACTTGAACCCTTGACGGGTAATCTAAAGTAATTGCTGTTTTTTTTTGATGACAGATTGACTATCTGTTGCGTATGCAGGCAACATGAGGGCAGAAGTGCACCTAATAGCGTGCAGATTACAGGGACCCTTTAATTCTTTTATTTCTCACTTGCACCCTCTGGTGTTTTTTGTTGTCCGTGCCGATTCCATAGTCGATAAGCTTCTTCTTTTTCTCTATCTTCTTGTTATGGGACATTCATCCTCCGCTGTTGCCATTTCTAATATAAAGTAGTGTAAAGTTCTTACTTATATCTGACAGTAAACTCACCTTGAAAGCGATAAAACATACCGGTGTAGTGAGTTTACATTATTCACCCAAGGAACTTTAGAGAGTTCAGGTCGGATGGTTTTTCAAGGGATACATTTCCGGTGGTGTTGTTGTTGTTTCCGGATGAGGAGATGCTGCTCCGTTATTGATTGTAATAAAGTCTGAATGTCATTAAAATAGTTAGCTCCATCTTTTGACACTTCTTCCACTTCCGTCCTTGCACGCTACACCGCTACAACAAAGATGACGGGGAGAAGACGCTGCCGAAGGTGAGCCACGTAAATAAGACCGCTCACAAAACGGCGCATCCTGAAGCGACTGTCAGAAAGCGGCTTGAAGATGATCTGTAAAACATAATCTATGCAACATTTTGACCAAAGAACCTCCATTACATAATATGTAGACCATAAGGAAGTGTTTTACTTTTGAAAAAAAATAAAAAATAATATTATGACTCCTTTAATGCGCCCTATAATCTGGTGCGCCTTATATATGAAAATAGAAGTGAATTTCCTAAAGCTCAACCACGACAACACAGAAGTTTCAGTTACAGGCCCTAAAGACCAGAGGGAGAAACCTTTACCAAAATTACAAGAGTTTAAACCAACACAGTCTATACAAACCCCGAGCTGACTTTTATCCCACATATTAAAAATATTACAAAAATAGTCTATGATTATTCTCATTCATTCAGGTCATTGCAATCTCAGGGCATTCAATCAATCACAACCAGACTGTTTGGTTTGTCTTGGAAGACGTTTCGCCTCTCATCCAAGTAGGTTTCATCAGTTCATGCTCACAGACTTAGACTGGTCATCTCGTCGAGCAGCCTGTGCCAAAACCCCAAACATTTATACTCCAATACCAGGAGGGTGTGCCTGGGTAATGATGGTTTCGCCCTATCGTAGTGAGAAAAACAACTGTCGAGATGCAAACAAGCAATCCTAACTGTCAATGCCAACGACAGTCGTCGAAGTGTAATTTCCTCTAGTTAGCATTGAGGTATTGTTTGGCAGATTGATCGCTGTGGATCGACCACAATCGCCCAAAATAGTCGGAATCACCCACGTCAGCATTCCATTCAGTTCGATTGAATGCCATGAGATTACAAAAATGGGTTTTTATAGTAATAGACGTCCTTACAAATATTAATATGAATATGAAGCATCAAATGCAGTGAATTTTGTGTCCTTTTCACATTGTTGAAATCAAATGTTGGGAAAACCCGAACGACCACCTTGGCGCCTCCCCAAAGTATCCGCAGCCTGTAGAAATGTGCGTTCGCGGAACACAGTTCCAAGTCACCGTCAGTCTTGATACATCTCAAAAAGGGCGTACGCCAGGTTTTTGTGCGTAAGCGAGTTCAATACATGAGGCCCCAGGTGTGTTGAGAGTTGAGAAACTTGAGAATAAACCACTGCTAACCAGAATATGCACTTAAATTAATTTGTGCTCTTATGGTTATTATATCTGCTAATGCACCACATGCCAAAAAATTACTCCAACAGCCCCATTCAAGCTATTTGTGATCCCCATGTAGCTGTTCTTAAAGGCCTACTGAAATGTGATTTTCTTATTTAAACGGGCATAGCAGGTCCATTCTATGTGTCATACTTGATCATTTTGCGATATTGCCATATTTTTGCTGAAAGGATTTAGTAGAGAACATCGACGATAAAGTTTTGGTCGCTGATAAAAAAGCCTTGCCTGTACCGGAAGTAGCAGACGATATGCGCCTGACGTCACAGGTTGTGGAGCTCCTCACATCTGCACATTGTTTACAATCATGGCCACCAGCAGCGAGAGCGATTCGGACCGAGAAAGCGACGATTTCCCCATTAATTTGAGCGAGGATGAAAGATTTGTGGATGTGGAAAGTGAGAGTGAAGGACTAGAGGGCAGTGGGAGCGATTCAGATAGGGAAGATGCTGTGAGAGGCGGGTGGGACCTGATATTCAGCTGGGAATGACTAAAACAGTAAATAAACACAAGACATATCTATTAGCCACAACACAACCAGGCTTATATTTAATATGCCACAAATTAATCCCGCATAACAAACACCGCCCCCCTCCCATCCATATAACCTGCCAATACAACGCACAACACACTCAATCCCACAGCCCAAAGTACCGTTCACCTCCCCAAAGTTCATACAGCACATATATTTCCCCAAAGTCCCCAAAGTTACGTACGTGACATGCACATAGCGGCACGCACGTACGGGCAAGCGATCAAATGTTTGGAAGCCGCAGCTGCATGCGTACTCACGGTACCGCGTCTGCGTATCCAACTCAAAGTCCTCCTGGTAAGAGTCTCTGTTGTCCCGGTTCTCCACAGGTCAATGGTAAAGCTTGACTGTCATCTTTCGGGAATGTAAACAATGACACACCGGCTGTGTTATCCGGCACAACAGTCAGAGGGTGCATTCTACGGCGGGGGTGCGTTATCCGGCACAACAATACACCGCTTCCCACCTACAGCTTTCTTCTTTGCTGTCTCCATTGTTCATTGAACAAATTGCAAAAGATTCACCAACACAGATGTCCAGAATACTGTGGAATTTTGCGATAAAAACAGACGACTTAATAGCTGGCCACCATGCTGTCCCAAAATGTCCTCTACAATCCGTGACGTCACGCGCAGGCGTCATCATACCGAGACGTTTTCAGCAGGATATTTTGCGCGAAATTTAAAATTGCACTTTAGTAAGCTAATTGGTATGTGTTGCAATGTTAAGATTTCATCGTTGATATATAAACTATCAGACTGCGTGGTCGATAGTAGTGGTAGTAGGCCTTTAAACGTCATTTTGATGTTTCTCTCGCTAATTTGAAGCAGGCGTTAGTTACTCCCAGGTTTTTTTTTCCCAAGTGTGACACCCCGTCCTTCATGCCCGAGCGCTGCACTTTTGTCTGATTTGTGATTTGGTTTATGAACCCGCTGCGTTAATGGAAGAGACCCACTGTGATCCCCATTATCAACCCCTCGCCATAAAGAGAGGCAGGTAAGAGGAAGAGGAGGATGACAGAAGACAGAAAAGAGGGTATAAAATAGACGGAGTCGCGACCCTCGTTATCAAATCCCATCAGTGAAGGAGAGAAACTGATTGAGAGGGACACGGCAGAAGGTGAGAGGGGTATTTTTTTTTTTCCAGAGGGGAGAAAATGGAGGGGTGCTGATGATTAACTGAGAGGAATAGAGCCAACGTAAAAATGAGGGTCGCCGATGGAGGTAAAGATAATAACAAGAGCAGGCCAAGCCCCCTGATGTGGATCCATGGGGCGACCAAGGAGCCCGGTCTGACTTCATCAGCTATTAATTTACACAATCCCGTCACCCCAGGATATTACATCTGCGCCACGACGGCGGTTCACCTTCCACTGAGGCCGTGATCCATTACGGATGGCCAGGAGCACAGCGTGGTGGCCCACTCGCGGCAATGAGGTGGGAAGTGCGAAAGAGGGCAGGGGAGGAAGGAGCCGGCGGAGGGGGGGGGGTAGGCAAAGAGCCGACGACAAAAGGAGGATAATGGAGGAGAAGAAGAAGAGGATGAGGGAGAGAGGATGGATATTCTGAATGTATCCATTATGGCGCATCAAAAGGAGAAACTCAAATGGCCAAAAACACGTCAGAAATGGAAGGTGGAAAGTGACGGAGATGAGTGCCGAGTGAAAGTACGGCTAGAGAAAGACAGAGATGGATACGGGAGGGAGATTGCTTTCTCTAATTATGTCCCCTTTCAGTGCTGCAGAGGCTGATAGAAAAAAGCTAATTCCACCTGCCTTCTTCTCATTCCCACCAGTTGTAAAAGCGCACGCTTGTTTTCCTTTCCTCGTCATGTGTCCGCTCCGCTGGCACCCGATGAACACATGCCAATAACAACTGGAACAAAAGACACATTTCTGGGCGCAGAACCTTCGACTTTCCATTTCCATTTGTGTTACCGGGTCTACCGAGCCGACCATTTATTTCACTCCCATTACCCCCGGCTGCTATGGACACACACAGGGCCGGCCACAGGCTTTTGTGGCCCTGAACAACATTTTGCTTGTGGCCCCATTTCAATGTTTAATAAAAAAAAAACTTGTGTAACAATCTAGGGCAATAGTTCTCAAACATTTTTCACCAAGTACCACCTCAGAAAACAATTCTCATTCAGCGTGACCTGGCAAAGACGGCAGCAAAAACAGGTTTCATAAATACATAGAACAACAAAAAACAGGAGCAGTCACACACTATAGTTAAAAGCACACATTACTTACAATAGGTAAAACAAATAAAATCAATAAAACACGTTAAAAACAAGTACAGAGCCCAATAGAAAAAGCTTCTGTCTTTTAAAATGGCCAGAAATTCCCCCAAGTGATCAGTTCAGGTTGCGTCAGATTCATTCCATGACCATGGAGCAGCAAATATGAAGGCTTTTTTACCGGGACTTGGGTTGGCTCTAGGAACCAACACACCAAGGATGTCCTGTGACCGCAATCTGTAGCGACTGGAGTCTCGACACATAAACGAACATAAACAAGGGGGAACCAGACCAAGAAGTGATTTATAAACAGAAAACATCCATTGAGAAAAATCTGAGAACTGACAAAGACGGACAGTTTGCCTTTGCATACAAAGTGCAATGGTGGACAAGGTTGCCACAACCAGTAATAATACCTACGGAACAGTGATATACACTATCCAGTTTTTTCAAATAAGTGTTGAGTGCTTTCATAAAAGCAAGTCTCCATAGTCTAGCAAAGACATACAAGTGGTCAGAATTAACCGTTTCCTAACTTGTAGGGAAAAAGAGGACTTGTATCAAAAGAAAAAAAAAAGTTTATTTTAAGATTAGCCACAAGGTTTTCTATGTGTGATTCAAACAACAAGTTCTCATCAATAACAATCCCCAAGAACTATAGTTAAAAGCACACCAAGGATGTCCTGTGACCGCAATCTGTAGTGACTGGAGTCTCTAACATAAAGTAACATAAACAAGGGGGAACCAGACCAAGAAGTGATTTATAAACAGAAAACATCCATCGAGAAAAATCTGAGAACTGACAAAGACAGACAGTTTGCCTTTGCGTACAAAGTGCAATGGTGGACGAAGTTGCCACAACCAGTAATAAAACGTAAGGAACAATGATATACACTATCCAGTTTTTTCAAATAAGTGTCGAGTGCTTTCATAAAAAGCAAGTCTCCATAACCTAGCAAAGACATTAAAGTGGTCAGAATCAAGCGTTTCCTAACTTGTAGGGAAAAACAGGACTTGTATCAAAAGAAAAAAAAATGTTTATTTTAAGATTAGCCACAAGGTTTTCTATGTGTGATTCAAACAACAAGTTCTCATCAATAACAATCCCCAAGAACTATAGTTAAAAGCACACCAAGGATGTCCTGTGACCGCAATCTGTAGTGACTGGAGTCTCTAACATAAACAAGGGGGAACCAGACCAAGAAGTGATTTATAAACAGAAAACATCCATCGAGAAAAATCTGAGAACTGACAAAGACGGACAGGACAGTTTGCCTTTGCATACAAAGTGCAATGGTGGACAAGGTTGCCACATACAGTAATAATACCTACGGAACAGTGATATACACTATCCAGTTTTTTCAAATAAGTGTTGAGTGCTTTCATAAAAGCAAGTCTCCATTGTCTAGCAAAGACATACAAGTGGTCAGAATCAAGCGTTTCCTAACTTTTACGGAATAACAGGACTTGTTTCGAAAGAAACATTTTTTTTAAGATTAGCCACAAGTTTTTCTATGTGTGATTCAAACGACAAGTTCTCATCAATAACAATCCCCAAGAACTATAGTTAAAAGCACACCAAGGATGTCCTATGACCGCAATCTGTAGTGACTGGAGTCTCTACACATAAAATAAAACAAAGAAGGGGGAACCAGACCAAGAAGTGATTTATAAACAGAAACCATCCATTGAGAAAAATCTGACAGTTTCAGTCTGACAAGTTCTCATCAATAGCAATCCCCTAGAACTATAGTTAAAAGCACACATTACTTAAAATATACACATAAATACATGCAATAGGTAAAAAAATGTAATCAATAAAACAAGTTCAAAACAAGTACAGAGCCCAATAAAAAAAAAAAGCTTCTCTGTCTTTTAAAATGCTCAGAAATTCCCCCAAAGTGATCAGTTCAGGTAGCGTCAGATTCTTTTGTGACCATGACCATGGAGCAACAAATCTGAAGGTTTTTTTTTACCGAGACTTGGGTCAGCTCTAGGAACCAACACACTAAGGATGTCCTCTGACCGCAAACTGTAGAGACATAAAATAACATAAACAAGGGGCAACCAGACCAAGAAGTGATTTATAAACAGAAACCATCCATCGGGAAAAATCTGAGAACTGACAAAGATGGACAGTTTGCCTTTGCATACAAAGTGTTAAAGTGGACAAGGTTGCCACAACCAGTAATAAAACGTAAGGAACAGTGATATACACTATCCAGTTTTTTTTCAAATAAGTGTCGAGTGCTTTCATAAAAAGCAAGTCTCCATAACCTAGCAAAGACATTAAAGTGGTCAGAATCAAGCGTTTCCTAACTTGTAGGGAAAAACAGGACTTGTTTCAAAAGAAAAAAAAATGTTTATTTTAAGATTAGCCACAAGGTTTTCTATGTGTGATTCAAACAACAAGTTCTCATCAATAACAATCCCCAAGAACTATAGTTAAAAGCACACCAAGGATGTCCTGTGACCGCAATCTGTAGTGACTGGAGTCTCTAACATAAAGTAACATAAACAAGGGGGAACCAGACCAAGAAGTGATTTATAAACAGAAACCATCCATCGGGAAAAATCTGAGAACTGACAAAGATGGACAGTTTGCCTTTGCATACAAAGTGCAATGGTGGACAAAGTTGCCACAACCAGTAACAAAACGTAAGGAACAGTGATATACACTATCCAGTTTTTTCAAATAAGTGTCGAGTGCTTTCATAAAAAGCAAGTCTCCATAACCTAGCAAAGTCATTAAAGTGGTCAGAATCAAGCGTTTCCTAACTTTTAGGGAAAAACAGGACTTGTTTCGAAAGACAAAAAACAGTGTATTTGATATATACTAGTGGTGTAACGGGTACGTGTATTTGTATTGAACCGTTTCGGTACGGGGGGTTCGGTTCGGTTCGGAGGTGAACCGAACGAGTTTCCACACGAACATATAAAATAGCCGCCTAAGCTAAAGTCTTAAAAAGCTGCTCCGCTTCCTTCTGCCTGTCTCTGTCAGTCCTCTACACAGCCCCCAACATTGTCCCACCCACACAACCATCTGATTGGTTACAAACAGAGCGGTAACAGCCAATCAGCAGTGCGTACTCAGAGCGGTAACAGCCAATCAGCAGTGCGTATTCAGAGCGCATGTAGTCAGTGCTTAGTGTTTAGCAGGTAAGCATCAGGCAGCGGACTCTCCCCAAATGATAATAAACACCTCCCAGTCAACTACTAGTAACATCACTATGAGCCCGTTGACCTTCTAGAAATATAAACTGCAGCTCAGCTCGCTCGCAGTCCTGGCTTGAGGTGAAGGCTAATTCGCTTTTAGCGTAACGTTAGCTCATTTTGCGGTGTGTGTGTTTGTGCGTGTGTGTGTGTGTGTGTGCGCGCGCGTGTGTGTGTGTTATGGACAGCAAAGCTCTGTCTGTCTGTTATTTAACTTTACCTTTTTCTGTGTTGATTGAGCTGTGTTGAAGCAGCAAAAAAGGACATTATGTTAAATGAAGAGTTTCTGTCTCTGATAGTTGATATAATAATGTAACTGTCCTATCTTGTCGATTGTATTGTACCATATGTCCCGACAAGAAATCTGCGTTCAAAGAACTCCGGCTTATTAGTGATTCCCAGAGCCCAAAAAAATGTCTGCGGGCTATAGAGCGTTTTCTATTCAGGCTCCAGTACTATGGAATGCCCTCCCGGGTAACAATTAGAGATGCTACCTCAGTAGAAGCATTTAAGTCCCATCTTAAAACTCATTTGTATACTCTAGCCTTTAAATAGACCCCCCTTTTAGACCAGTTGATCTGCCGTTTCTTTTCTTTTCTCCTCTGCTCCCCTCTTCCTTGTGGAGGGGGGGTGGGGGGTGGCACAGGTCCGGTGGCCATGGATGAAGTGCTGGCTGTCCAGAGTCGGGACCCGGGGTGGACCGCTCGCCTGTGCATCGGCTGGGAACATCTCTGCGCTGCTGACCCGTCTCCGCTCGGGATGGTGTCCTGCTGGCCCCACTATGGACTGGACTCTTACTATTATGTTGGATCCACTATGGACTGGACTCTCACAATATTATGTCAGACCCACTCAACATCCATTGTATTCGGTCTCCCCTAGAGGGGGGGGGTTACCCACATATGCGGTCCGTCTCCAAGGTTTCTCATAGTCATTCACATCGACGTCCCACTGGGGTGAGTTTTTCCTTGCCCTTATGTGGGCTTTGTACCGAGGATGTCGTTGTGGCTTGTGCAGCCCTTTGAGACACTTGTGATTTAGGGCTATATAAATAAACATTGATTGATTGATTGAACTGCATCATTAAGCCTACATGAACTCCATGGTGTTCAGGGATGAATAGTCTCTCCTATTGCTATTGTACTATTTTTTCAGCTACAGTTACATTAATCATTAGTAATGGAGCAGCCTAGTTTTGAATGGCAGGGTCCCTGCTATCACATGTTGATAAAAATATAACATTTACATAATAAAAATCAACTACAGGCTTCCCAAATGCTGTAATAAATTAAGCATGATGAGTTGACTTGAAACTGTTTAATGTTGCACTTTTTATATGTAGAAGAAAAGTCATTTTATTTAATCTGAGCAACAACTTGAGGCAGTTTATTGTTGATTAACATGGGCAGAATTATTATAGTGTTCCCAATGTTAAAAGGATAAAGCCATTGTTTACAAATTTGGTAAATAAATAACCAAACAATTTATATTTTGTTGTTTTCTTACTGTACCGAAAATGAACCGAACCGTGACCTTTAAACCGAGGTACGTACCGAACCGATTTTTTTGTGTACCGTTACACCCCTAATATATACACATAACGATAAAAATATATTTAACAAGAATATTATCTGGTAAAAGCAGCGATGAAACGAAGCGTGACGCACGTGGCCTCTCCTAAACACGGCCAATACCCGCTCCGACTGTAGCGACAAAAACGAAGTGCGAGGGGGGGAAAAAAAACCTCAGAATGTGGCACACAATGAGTGGCAGGGCGCTCTGAACACAACTTTGTTTGTCATCGCCACAGGAGCAGTAGAACCCGGGCGAAGGGTTCTGATAGGCCCAGTGGGGAGGAGATTGGCCTGTCCCTGATTGGATGATTAGAGGCTGCAGGGGCTCAAATCAGCCATTTTCAGAAAGAGAGTGGTTTTGTTAAGTGGACTGGCACAGTGTGCGCGCTGTGTGGGATCTTTTTGTGTGCTTTGCACTCGTGCCCCGTGCATGTGTGTGTGTGTGTGGGTGTGTGTGTGGTCAAAGAGCGCCAAACCACTTTTAAAGGTGAGGCACATTTGCATGTTTCTTCCAAGTAAGGAAAATGATGGTTATGGTTGCTCAAATACTGATTGGATTGTTACAGGGGGAAAAAAAAAAATTGGATTATTAGTGCAATGACTTATGTTGCGTCGACCAGTTCTTCCTCCCAGGGTATTTAAGTCACAGGTCAATCCCAAGTTCTTTCGATGACATATATGCTGAGTAAGAAGGACCATCAAGACAGAATAGGAATATTATCACGTTTTACTGAAGCGTCAGGAGAACCAGCCCAGACCAATACAGTCATACCGTCATCTCGGGATGGTCTTACATTCACACGGAAAAAAACTACTTAAGTCAAGGAAAGCAGTCCGCCCCAGAAAGGAATGCCCCCCTCCTTTCCCCAACACTGACAAGGCAAGGAGGGGGATGTATCCTCTGCACATTCCAAAGTCGAAAACACTAAACAGACCTATGTAGACAAAGGGAAACTGGTATACAGAATATACAATGGAAAAGTACTAGATTTTACAAACATGACTATGAATAAAGAAATAACTCTTAAACATATAGGCATTCTCCACACTTACTCGCAAAGACCTAAAAATTAGCGATCATCGATCTTCACCAAGACGTCGCTTTCGTCACTGGATTGACATTCACGGCACCCGAGGGTCTTGCGAGATGACGATAACTGCTGCCAGCTCATTATTAAGAAAAAATGACCGACAGGAAGGCGAGAAACAATTTTTATTTCAACAGACTCTCGCGCCGTACCTGCCGTCAAAACTCTAAAGACCCAACTGCACAGTTTGTGTCTTCACAATAAAAGCGCTGCTTCGTCCTGCCTGCGCTAACAAAATAAGAGTCTCAGAAAGCTGGCGTGCACAAGCTAGCGAGCTACGGAGTTATTGCCGCCAATGTATTTCTTGTAAAGTGTATAAAAACAAGTATGGAAGCTGGACAAATAAGATGCCAAAAAATAACCACTTTCATGTGGTGTTGTGTGTTCGATCCTGGGGAGTAACGGTTAGATTTTTACTGTAAAATTTACCGTTGTTTTTTTAGACTGCATTACTATAAATGTAGAATCTGTAGCACTGTTATTTTTTTACGGTAAAACTGAGCTGCCAGTTTTGTACCATAAAATTTACTATTGTTTTTTTGACATTACATTCCTGTAAATGGAAAAACAGTACCACTGTCCTTCGAACAGTAACATTGAGCTAACATTTTTTTAACTGTGAAATTGACATTTGTTTTTTTTAACAATGCAATACTGTAAATTGATAAATTATACCACTGTTATTTTTTACAGTGAATGAGCTGTGCGTTTTTCACCGTAAATTAATTTTTTACAGCGAATTAGTGCAAATTGAAAAATGGTAACACTTTTACTTTTACGGTAAAATTCTGGCGATTGAGCTGCCAGTTTTAAAATGTAAAATATACAGTTGTATTACAATAAATGTAGAATTGGTACCACTGTTATTTTTAAAGTAAAACGTGAGAAGTGAGCTGCCATTATTTTTTCGTAAAAAATCTGCTCTCATTTTTACAGCGAATTACAGTAAATTAAAAAATGGTACCACTGTTAATTAAACTTTAATTTACAAAAATTCTGGCGACTGGAGTGCCAGTTTTTTTTGTAAAATCTAGTCATTTTACAGTGCATTACAGTAAATTTAAAATCGGTACCAATGTTACTTTTAAGGTACAAATTTGACGAGTGAGCTGCCAATATTTTACCATAAAATCTACAGTCGCTTTTTTGTATTTTATTTTTTTACAGTACATTATTGTAAATTTAAAAATGGCTGCATTGTTATTTTTACGATACAATTCTAGCAACCTAGCTACCAGTTTTGTACCATAAAACCTACTATTAATTTTACTGTACATTACTGTAAATAGAAAAACAGTACCAATGTCATTCAAACAGGAACATTCAGCTAACATTATTTTACTGTAAAATGTACATATTTTTTTTAGAATGCATTACTATAAATGTAGAATCTGTAGCACTGTTATTTTTACGGTAAAATTCTGGCGACTGATCTGCCAGTTTTAAAATGTAAAATCTACCGTTGTATGACAATAAATGTAGAATTGGTACCAACATTGAGCTACCAATTTTTTACTGTTAAGTTTACATTTTT
>NC_084578.2:10490000-10542500 GCF_033978685.3 Nerophis lumbriciformis
TATATATATATATATATATGTGTGTATATATATATATATATATATATATATATATATATATATATATGTATATATATATATATATATATATATATATATATATATATATATATATATATATATATGTATATATATATATATATATATGTATGTGTGGGAAAAAAATTGTGCTGTTGTTTGTCTTGGATATTGTTAAACCATTGACATTGAGGACAGGGTGGACGCCACAGCCAACAAGGAAGCCTTCATCACATTGAAGCACCACAAACCCAACTTCGCAAATAACCCAACATGCCGACTAATAAACCCAACTAAATCTGAAATAGGAAAAATCAGCAAAATAATCCTGGACAGAGTCAACACAAAAATCAAGGACAAAACACCACTCAACCAATGGAGAAATACAGCAGCAGTAATCAAATGGTTTAACAACATCCAAGACAAACAACAGCACAACTTTATCTCCTTTGACATCGAAGAATTTTACCCTTCCATCACGCAAGACCTACTGACTCAAGCCCTAGACTTCGCCTCAGACTACGACTCAATCACAGGCAGCGAAAGAAACATCATCATCCACGCAAAAAACTCCATACTCATACACAACAGTACACCATGGCAAAAAAAGAACAATTCAACATTTGACGTCACTATGGGAAGTTTTGACGGAGCAGAAACGTGTGAACTCGTTGGGAGTTTCCTCCTCTCCCAGCTCGCTAGCCTCAACCGGAACCTTGGTATTTACCGTGATGACGGACTGGCAGTGTGTCGCGCCTCGCCAAGGAGCAGCGAGAACACCAAGAAGGGCATATGCCAAATTTTCAAAGAGAACGGCCTACGGATCACGATTGAAGCCAACAAGCAAACCGTCAACTTCCTCGACGTCACTTTCAACCTGAGAAATAACAGCTACCAACCATTCACGAAATCCAACACAACACTCCAATACGTGCACCATGACAGCAACCACCCACCCACCACCACGAAAAGAATACCTACCGGAATTAATAAAAGGCTATCGATGCTGTCATCTAGCAAAGCTGAATTTGACCAAGCAACCCCCCCGTACCAAAAAGCACTTGATGAAAGCGGATACAATTTCACCCTCACCTATGAACCCACGCCAGGAAACCAACCAAAAAAGAACAGAAAACGAAACAACATCATCTGGTACAACCCCCCATACAGCAAAAACGTCTCAACTAACATTGGCCACAAATTCCTCACTCTGATTGACAAACACTTCCCCAAAGGCAACACCCTAAGAAAAGTATTCAACAAGAACAACATTAAATTGAGCTACAGCTGTATGAACAATATACGACAAATCATCTCAAACCACAACAAGACAATTGCAAATGAGCCGTCGGCCCCCGAACAGAGCGACTCCAAAACCAACAAAGGCTGCAACTGCCGCAAGAAACCTGATTGCCCTCTCAACGGGGGGTGCTTACAAACATCAGTTGTTTACCAATCTAAGGTAACACGCAAGGACATTAACACATCCGACACATATGTAGGATTAACCGAGGGAGAGTTTAAAACCAGATGGAACAATCACAAGGCTTCTTTCAGGAACCAAAACCTGCGAAATACCACAGAACTCAGCAAACACATTTGGGACCTCAAAGACAATAATGTAGAATATTCAATAACATGGCAAATTCTTGCATCCAGCACACCTTACAATAGTGGTAATAAAAGATGTAACCTATGCTTGAAAGAGAAACTGTTTATTATATACCGTCCAGACCTGTCATCCCTCAACAAGCGCAGCGAAATTGTATCAGCATGCCGCCACAGACGGAAACACCTTCTAGGTAACACATGAGCCAATCACCACGCCCCTACGCCAGCCTGTACCCACCCACTCTGTGCCTTATATAAACCATGGTATGTGAACGCTTCCATTAAAATCTGCTGATGATTGAGGGAACCCCTCATGAAACAGGCCTGTAGAGATGAAGTAGTCTTGTGATTTTTTTCCCACACATACATATATTGCGCTCTACCACGGTATCGAGCACTATTTTTTGGATAACCTTATTAAGACATATATATATATATATATATATATATATATATATATATATATATATATATATATATATATATATATATATATATCCATTCATCCATCCATCCATTTTCTACCGCTTATTCCCTTCGGGGTCGCGGGGGGCGCTGGAGCCTATATATATATTTACTTTACATGTCGGCTTTAGGTATAGGCTCCAGCACCCCCTGCGACTCCGAAAGGCACAAGAAAATGGATAGATGGATGAATATATTTATAGATACTTCACATGCATTCGGCTTTTGGCCCCTGGTCAAATTTTTACAGCCCAATGCGGCCCCCAAATCAAAAAGTTTGGACACCCCTGCCCTAGACCAAGTTTGAGGGGAGCCCTAAAGGATAAAAAACTAAATGTACATAATGTAATTGGTTTGAAAATGAAAAATACCAAAAATGGCCCCCGCGTGGAAAAAAGTTTGCCCACCCTGACATCGTGAAAGTGGTCATAATGTTGTGGCCATGTTGTGTATTCAGCTCTGTACTCCTCGCTTTGCAAGTGTGGCCATTAGCGCCATGGTGTGTGTTGTCCTGTCATGTTCCTCCATGGTAAACATCTGCTCAGTCGTGTGCACAGCGCCATTGGATCCGCTCAGTACCCGCCGCTGCGATACCACCATCTAATGAGCCCGTCTGACAGACATCCTTAAAGATCCATAAATGAAAGGGAGGACGCAAACACGGCATTTTTCACACATGCAGAGGCACACACACACACACACACACACACACTCCGAAGTAATTGCATACATGTCCAATCCCTAATGGATTCAGTGAATATACTTTTGGGGGGTAAATCAGTGAGTTTATTACAGTACACGTTGCATGCACCACTAACGCGTCACTATTAAGCCAGGCAATTTGCTCAAGGGAAGAACGTGTCACTTCATTTGTGACAACTGCAAATAAATAAATTACAGCTATTTTTGGTCCCTGAACATGCTTTGTTTTTTGATTGAATGGATTTTGCCTAACAGTATTTAAAGTGAACACACAGGAATTTGGAGGAAAAGATGAATGTTGTGATAGGGCGAATATACTCGATATACAAACCCCGTTTCCATATTAGTTGGGATTTGCAAATCCTTTTCAACCCATATTCAGTTGAATATGCTACAAAGACAACATATTTGACGTTCAAACTGATAAACTTTTTTTTTTTTTGCAAATAATCATTAACTTTCGAATTTGATGCCAGCAACACGTGACAAAGAAGTTGGGAAAGGTGGCAATAAATACTGATAAAGTTGAGGAATGCTCATCAAACACTTATTTGGAACATCCCACAGGTGTGCAGGCTAATTGGGAACAGGTGGGTGCCATGATTGGGTATAAAAGTAGATTCCATGAAATGCTCAGTCATTCACAAACAAGGATGGGGCGAGGGTCACCACTTTGTCAACAAAATTGTTGAACAGTTTAAGAAAAACCTTTCTCAACCAGCTATTGCAAGGAGCTTAGGGATTTCACCATCTACGGTCCGTAATATCATCAAAGGGTTCAGAGAATCTGGAGAAATCACTGCACGTAAGCAGCTAAGCCTGTGACCTTCGATCCCTCAGGCTGTACTGCATCAACAAGCGACATCAGTGTGTAAAGGATATCACCACATGGGCTCAAGAACACTTCAGAAACCCACTGTCAGTAACTACAGTTGGTCGCTACATCTGTAAGTGCAAGTTAAAACTCTCCCATGCAAGGCGAAAACCATTTATCAACAACACCCAGAAACGCCGTCGGCTTCGCTGGGCCTGAGCTCATCTAAGATGGACTGATACAAAGTGGAAAAGTGCTCTGTGGTCTGACGAGTCCACATTTCAAATTGTTTTTGGAAACTGTGGAGGTCGTGACCAAAGAGGAAAAGAACCATCCGGATTGTTCTAGGCGCAAAGTTGAAAAGCCAGCATCTGTGATGGTATGGGGGTGTATTAGTGCCCAAGACATGGGTAACTTACACATCTGTGAAGGCGCCATTAATGCTGAAAGGTACATACAGGTTTTGGAGCAACATATGTTGCCATCCAAGCAACGTTACCATGGACGCCCCTGCTTATTTCAGCAAAACAATGCCAAGCCACGTGTTACATCAACGTGGCTTCATAGTAAAAGAGTGCGGGTACTAGACTGGCCTGCCTGTAGTCCAGACCTGTCTCCCATTGAAAATGTGTGGCGCGTTATGAAGCCTAAAATACCACAACGGAGACCCCCGGACTGTTGAACAACTTAAGCTGTACATCAAGCAAGAATGGGAAAGAATTCCACCTGAGAAGCTTAAAAAATGTGTCTCCTCAGTTCCCAAACGTTTACTGAGTGTTGTTAAAAGGAAAGGCCATGTAACACAGTGGTGAACATGCCCTTTCCCAACTACTTTGGCACGTGTTGCAGCCATGAAATTCTAATTTAATTATTATTTGCAAAAAAATAATAAAGTTTATGAGTTTGAACATCAAATATGTTGTCTTTGTAGTGCATTCAATTGAATAAGGGTTGAAAATGATTTGCAAATCATTGTATTCCGTTTTTATTTACATCTAACACAATTTCCCAACTCATATGGAAACAGTGTTTGTATATCGCAGGTTTGTCTCTATGCGATATAGAAAATGACTATATCGTGATATTCGAGTATACGTTCTCACGCAGTTGCTTTTAGCTACGGACATTACACTACAGGCTTTTCTCACTCTTTCTCGTCTCTGCTTCTCACAGAGACATAAAACAAGCGCACCTTTTTACATACGTCTTGCGAGCAGAGAGGTGCGAGTGGTAATACGAGAGAAAGAAAGGTGCGAATCTGGTAAAAAATGAAGGAAGAAGAATTAATTCCCAAGAAAAACAGCACAGGGTCCATCGTCTGGCGGTGGTTTGGCTTCAAGCGGGAAGATGTTGAACAGACAGCCGTAATATGTCAAGTATGCGGCAAAAGCGTTGTTACAAAAAGTAGCATTACTGCTCATTTGTAGCGTCATTTGAAAAGTCACCCGCTAGAGAATGAAGAGTGCCTGAAACTCCTCATGGCAACATCTTCGTTCGGTGCCACACCGCGTGTTCTCCCCGTGACTGCGTGGGTTCCCTCTGGGCACTCCGGCTTCCTCCCACCTCCAAAAAACATGCACCTGGGGATAGGTTGATTGGCAACACTAAATTGGCCCTAGTGTGTGAATGTGAGTGTGAATGTTGTCGGTCTACCTGTGATGAGGTGGCGACTTGTGCAGGGTGTACCCCGCCTTCCGCCCATGTGCAGCTGGGATAGGCTCCAGTACCCCCGCCACCCCATAAGGGACAAGCGGGAGATAATGGATGGATGGATATAAAATGTTAGTGTTGTTTACTTGAGTCATATTGCAGTCTACACATATCTCTTATGTGTGACTACCATCTACTGGTCAAACTTATCATTACACCATGTACCAAATAAAATAGCTTCGAGGTCCGTAAGCACAACCAAAATGATTCCGTACATTAGGCGCACCGGGGTTGTAAGGCACATTGTCGAGTTTTGAGAAAATGAAAGGATTTTTAAGTGCGCCTTATAGTCTGAAAAATGCGATCTTTAATGTGGGCAGCAAGTTTCACAAATTTAGCTTCAAGACCATCGGGAACAGCACTACAACTCTCTTTCAACTCACAAATGGCCTTGTACACATCCATCCATCCATCCATTTTTTACCGCTTGTCCCTTTTTGGAGTCGCGGGGGGTACACATCCAGAAGGAAAAAACTTTTTCAATGAAGGTAAATAACACTAAACAAAGCAATTTCATTAGGAATTAATAATAGGAAGCTAATACTAATGTTCAAACTATCATGTAAAATCATGGCGTACATATATATTTTTTCACATGCAGAAAACAATGTGTATAAATACCAACAAAGCGTGTTAGCATAGTAGCTAATGCTAACAACGCTAGCTTCATTACATTACATTACCAACAAATAGGCATGAAAACACTCCCGCAGACATCACACATGGGACGGTTGAGAAAGTAAAAAATTGTTTTAGATATATTGTAAAACTTACAAACGTTGCTTGGTCTGATGATTAAAGAATCCATAGCAATAGAAGACGAAACAACAACTGTACTTTTGGTTGGTAAAAAAAAAAAAAAAAAAAAGTCTGCACTGCAGTACTCGTCCATAAGATGGCGCCATAGTAAAAGCAAAAAGACATCTATTCAGTATTTGGTTGTTTTTTTTCCAAATTGTTTGCTATTAAAAAAATTAAAAAATCCACCGATAATAAGCCGCAGGGTTTAAAACCAAGGAAAAAGTAGCGCTATAGTCCGGAATTTACTATACACCTGGCGCAGAGATACGTGTGCGTCTCGCTTGTCTGATTGCTTCCTTGATGCTGAAATGCCCGGATGTCTTAAAGGGGACGTGTCACTTTTATGTGTCAATTGCCTTTTAGCGCTATTAAAAAGGGATCTTCGTTTTAAACTGACATTTAATATAATGTTAACATACGTATGCGTTTCAATACCTATTTGTGTCATTCAAAAGGGCATAATGCTTATTTTAACAACATATTTATAGATCGTAATCACTTGTAAATATTCTTTGGGTTACTTACACAAGCTTTTTTTTTTTAATCAAAATTGAACGAGCCACTCTGTGCTTGAGTAACGTGTCGTTTCAAGAAGAAATGGAATCAAAAACATCACATTACGCAGTCAGTAATGTAGTTTTCCCGGTGTGTACACGTGGTAGCCTACATACCTAAGTGCTTTCTAAGTGGTTGGTGCCGCACCAATTTTCCATCTCTCAATGCCACTGATTATAGTCATGTATGACAGATTATGTTCATGTATGACAGAAGCAGACTGAAAGAGTGTAAGTTGAGTTTGACGGAGCGAGTGTTGCATTAGCTGGCAGACAGGGTTGCATTATTCTGGAAGGACGACGCTGAAATCATGTAATGTCATTTGCATATTTAAGTGATACAAGGGAGTGCTGTATTAGCATTAGAGCTTGTTATAAATCGTCGTCATAAAAAAAAAAAAAAAAAAAAAAAAATCACAAGGTCTGAATTGAAAAAGAAACGTATCATCTGTCCTTTACATACATTTCTAGTAGAACTAGACCAGTGTTATATACAAAACCCAAAACCAGTGAAGTTGGCAAGTTGTGTAAATGGTAAATAAAAACAAAATACAATGATTTGCAAATCCTTTTCAACCTATATTCAATTGAATAGATTGCAAAGACAAGATACTTAACGTTCAAACTGGAAAACTTTGTTATTTTTTGCAAGTATTAGCTCATTTGGAATTGGATGCCTGCAACATGTTTCAAAAAAGCTGGCACGAGTGGCAAAAAAGACTGAGAAAGTTGCGGAATGCTCATCAAACACTTATTTGGAACATCCCTACAGGTGAACAGGCTAATTGGGAACAGGTGGGTGCCATGATTGGGTATAAAAGCAGCTTCCATGAAATGCTCAGTCATTAACAAACAAGGACGGGGCGAGGGTCACCACTTTGTGAACAAATGCATGAGCAAATTGTCGAACAGTTTAAGAACAACATTTCTCAACAAGCTATTGCAAGGAATTTAGGGGTTTCACCATCTACGGTCCGTAATATCATCAAAATGAAACAATTAAGGTACTGTATGTAAATAAACATTTACAAAAAAATGTTGTGTTTATAAATCATTTCACAAAGGATATATCTGCAGCTTATAGTCCGGCGCGGCTAATATATGGAAAATATTTTTTCCTTCCAAAATTTGGTGGGTGCGGCTTATATACCGGTTCGCTCTATAGTCCGAAAAATACTTCCCCTTGTAATTAATAACGCAGTAACTTATAATTAATGACTTTTAAAAAGTATTTTTTTGAATGCTGAAAGAGACACATGTCAACTAAGAACTAGAGATGTCCGATAATGGCTTTTTTTCCCGCCAACTCTTAATTACCGATTCCGATATCAACCGATACCGATAAATACAGTCGTGGAATTAACACATTATTATGCCTAATTTTGTTGTGATGCCCCGCTGGATGCATTAAACAATGTAACAAGGTTTTCCAAAATAAATCAACTCAAGTTATGAAAAAAAATACCAACATTTATTATTGAAGTCACAAAGTGCATTATTTTTTTTTAACATGCCTCAAAACAGCAGCTTGGAATTTGGGACATGCTCTTCCTCAGAGAGCATGAGGAGGTTGAGGTGAGCGGGGTTGAGGTGTGGGAGGGGGTAGGTGGTAGCGGGGGGCGTATATTGTTGCGTCCCGGAAGAGTTGGTGCTGCAAGGGGTTCTGGGTATTTGTGCTGTTGTGTTTATGTTGTGTTACGGTGCGGATGTTCTCCCGAAACCCGAAATGTGTTTGTCATTCTTGTTTGGTGTGGGTTCACAGTGTGGCGCATATTTGTAACAGTGTTAAAGTTGTTTATACGGCCACCCTCAGTGTGACCTGTATGGCTGTTGACCAAGTATGTGTGCATTCAATTGTGTGTGTGAAAAGCCGTAGATATTATGTGATTGGGCCGGCACGCAAAGGCAGTGCCTTTACCTACTCAGTGGCCTAGTAATTAGAGTGTCCGCCCTGAGATGGGTAGGTTGTGAGTTCAAACCCCGGCCGAGTCATACCAAAGACTATAAAAATGGGACCCATTACCTCCCTGCTTGGCACTCAGCATCAAGGGTTGGAATTGGGGGTTAAATCACCAAAAATGATTCCCGGGCGTGGCCACCGCTGCTGCCCACTGCTCCCCTCACCTCCCAGGGGGTGATCAAGGGTGATGGGTCAAATGCAGAGAATAATTTCGCCACACCTAGTGTGTGTGTGACAATCATTGACATTTCAACTTTTAACTTTAAGGTTTATTGGCCCTCTGTACTTCTTCGTCCATGTACACAGCGGCATTTAAAAAAGTCATAAATTTTACTTTTTGAAACCGATAATTTCCGATATTAAATTTTAAAGCATTTATCGGTCGATAATATCGGCAGTCCCATATTATCAGACATCTCTACTAAGAACTAGTCATACTTTTGTACACACAATAATCAGTCAGTGTTTTAGTCCACAAGGTTTTCCGTGGACTTTAAAAACTACACCGTGGGGCCACGAATGTGGAATTCTTATTTAAATGTGCTGTTTGTAAGAATGTAATAATAAAAAGAAAATAGTATTCGCTTCTGCTGGCCATTGTTATGGATGATGAATGAGATAATTACTCCAAAGGGAGTTCTGTAATCTTTCAAGTAAACTGTTCTAGAAACAATACATCAAGTCCATGCCTGGCAGCACAGTGCCTAGAAGGACGTCAGAAGTATTTCATCAAAACTCGGTGACCTATTCCACAACCAGTCAGAGTTTTTCTTTGGACAAAAAAATAAATAAACAGCCACCTCATGCAATATACAGTCACGATCAGAAGTTTATATACACTTGTAAAGAACATAATGTCATGGCTGTCTTGAGTTTCCAATCATTTCTACAACTCTCATTTTTTTGTGATAGAGTGATTGGAGCACATACTTGTTGGTCACAAAAGACATTCACGCAGTTTGGTTTTTTTATGAATTTATTATGGGTCTACTGAAAATGTGAGCAAATCTGCTTGGTCAAAAGTATACATACAGCAATGTTAATATTTGCTTACCGTACATGTCCCTTGGCAAGTTTCACTGCAATAAGGCGCTTTTAGTAGCCATCCACAAGCTTCTGCTTGAATTGTAGACCACTCCTCTTGACAAAATTGGTGCAGTTCAGCTAAATTTGTTGGTTTTTCTGACACTTTTTTTTTTTTTTCTGACCACAGAACTTTCCTCCAGAAGGTCTTGTCGGAATAATTGTATCTAAGTAATCACAAAACTTTGTGTTGCCATGACTTCCCGGTGAGAAGACAAAAGCTGTCTTTGATCCTACCAAGAAGAAGGCTTGTAAAACTCCACTGTGTAGGATGGGAAGCAACATGAAGGTGTTCTGTTTCTTTGAGGTATTGTAATCCACAGAACGATTTTGTCTTGACCCGAGAACTACAAAGCGGAGAGAAAGCAGGACCTGCCCAAGTTCCAGGCACCTCTTCTTTGAACTGTTTTACGACCTTTTCTTTGAACCGACCTTTTCTTTGAACTGTTTTGTAATCAAAGGCGATGGCTGTTTACGACCCCCGCCCCTTTAGAAACAGCTGTTGCCATGACTTCCCGGCGAGAAGACAAAAGCTGTCTTTGATCCTACCAAGAAGAAGGCTTGTAAAACTCCACTGTGTAGGATGGGAAGCAACAGGAAGGTGTTCTGTTTCTTTGAGGTATTGTAAGCCACAGAAAGATTTTGTCTTGACCCGAGAACTACAAAGCGGAGAGAAAGCAGGACCTTCTTTGAACCGACCTTTTCTTTGAACTGTTTTGTACTCAAAGGCGATGGCTGTTTACGACCCCCGTCCCTTTAGAAACAGCTGTTGCCATGTAATTAGGGAAAGTCCAAATAAAAGAGGAGGCGTACAATCTTTCGGCAGAGCGTAGTGACACCGTACAAGGGTACAGATGTACGCGTTTCTCCTCACTGAGCCAAATTTAATTCTGTCTCTGTTTGATTCCTTGCTTCTTGTCTTGTTTAATAGATGTCATCAGTGTTTGAACCTGACAGGTCTTATCTTTGTCCATGTGATGTCAGATGAAACAAAAATTGAGCTGTTCAGCCACAATACCCAGCAATATGTTTGGCGGAGAAAAGGGGAGGTCTTTAATCCCAGGAACACCATTCCTACCGTCAAGCATGGTGGTGGTAGTATTATGCTCTGAGCTTGTTTTGCTGCCAATGGAACTGGTGCTTTACAGAGAGTAAATGGGACAATGAAAAAGGAGGATTACCTCCAAATTCTTCAGGACAACCTAAAATCATCAGTCCATGCTGCATCCATAGTCTGGTCACCAGTTCCAGTTGGTCCATGGCTCTGCAGCCCGGATCATAACCAAAAACCCCCTCATTCAATCAACCACTTACAAAATCCTTTTATTTACCTCTAAGGCCATCCACATCTTCACCTTTCCTTATTTATCAGACCTTCTCCACATCATTACTGCTTCAGATCCTCCTCTTCCATCCACCTGGCTGTGCCATCAACCCGCCTCGTCAGCGGGGAGAGCAGAGCTTTCAGTCACTCTGTTCCTAAACTCTGGAACTCTCTCCCACCTGCCTTCATACGTTTAAATAAAGACCCAAACCCTCCTGTTTAAAATGTTTATTTACTATAGCTGCCTCTGCACTGTCCTCCATTTGTTTGTTACATGTTATTGTAGTATTTATTTACTTTTAATTATTGTATCTGTACATGTTGATTTTCCATCCATCCATCCATCCATCCATTTTCTACCGCTTGTCCCGTTTGGGATTGCGAGGGGTGCTGGGGCCTATATCAGCTGCATTCGGGCGGAAGGCGGGGTACACCCTGGACAAGTCGCCACCTCATCACAGGGCCAACACAGATAGACAGACAACATTCACACACACATTCACACACTAGGGCCAATTTTAGTGTTGACATGTTGATTTTATCCTTTTATTTTATCATTATATTTTAGTTATTTTATCTGTACATGTTTATTTTATCCTTTTATTTTATCAATATCTTTTAATTATTTTATCAGTACATGTTGATTTTATCATTATATTTTAATTATTTCATCAGTACATGTTGATTTTATCCTTTTATTGTATCATTATCATTTATTAATTTATCTGTACATGTTGATTTTATCTTTTCATTTTATCATTATTTTTTTATTATTTTATCTGTACATGTTGATTTTATCTTTCTATTTTATCATTCTTTTTTTATTATTTTATCTGTACATGTTGATTTTATCTTTCTATTTTATCATTCTATTTTAATTATTTTATCTGTACATGTTGATTTTATCCTTTTATTGTATCATTATAATTTTTTAGAATTATTTTATCTGTACATGTTGATTTTATCCTTTTATTTTATCATTATATTTTAATTATTTTATCTGTACATGTTGATTTTATCCTTGTATTTTATCAATATCTTTTAATTATTTTATCCGTACATGTTGATTTTATCCTTGTATTTTATCAATATATTTTAATTATTTCATCAGTACATGTTGATTCGATCCTTTTATTGTATCATTATCGTTTATTAATTTATCTGTACATGTTGATTTTATTTTATCATTATTTTTTAATAATTTTATCTGTACATGTTGATTTTATCTTTCTATTTTATCATTATATTCTAATTATTTGATCTGTACTTGTTGATTTTATCCTTTTATTTTATCAATATATTTTAATTATTTGATCTGTACTTGTTGATTTTATCCTTTTATTTCATCATTATATTTCAATTATTTTATCTGTGCTTGTTGATTTAACCTTGTATTTATCAATATATTTTAATTATTTTATCTGTACATGTTGATTTAATCGTTTTATTTTATCAATATATTTTAATTATTTTATCAGTACATGTTGATTTTATCCTTTTATTTTATCATTATTTTTTATTATTTTATCTGTACATGTTGATTTTATCCTTTTATTGTATCAATACATTTTAATTATTTTATCAGTACATGTTGATTGTATTGTATCATTATCGTTTATTGATTCATCTGTACATGTTGATTTTATCTTTTCATTTTATCATTATTTTTTAATTATTTTATCCGTACATGTTGATTTTATCTTTCTATTTTATCATTCTATTTTTATTATTTTATCTGTACATGTTGATTGTATCCTTTTATCGTATCATTACATTTTAATTATTCTATTTGTACATGATGATTTTATCATTTTATTTTATTATTATAATTTTAAAATTATTTTATCTGTACATGTTGATTTTATCCTTTTATTTTATCATTATATTTTAATTATGTTATCTGTACATGTTGATTTTATCCTTGTATTTGATCAATATCTTTTAATTATTTTATCTGTACATGTTGATTTTATTCTTTTGTTGTATCATTATATTTTAATTATTTTATCTGTACATGTTGATTTTATCCTTGTATTTTATCAATATCTTTTAATTATTTTATCAGTACATGTTGATTTTATCTTTTCATTTTATCATTATTTTTAAATTATGTTATCTGTACATGTAGATTTGATCTTTTTATTTTATCATTCTATTTTAATTATTTTATCTGTACATGTTGATTTTATCCTTTTAGTTTATCATTATCTTTTTTTAAATTATTTTATCTGTACATGTTGATTTTATTGTTTTATTTTATCTTTATATTTTAATTATTTTATCTGTACTTGTTGATTGTATCCTTCTATTTTATCATTATATTTTAATTACTTTATCTGTACATGTTGATTTTATCTTTTGTTGCTTTTATAGTTATCTTTTAATAATTTTTCCCTGCATATTGTAAAGTGTCCTTGGGTTTTCTGAAAGGCGCTTATAAATTAGATATATTATTATTACCATTAATCAAGAATCCCTATGAGTAGAAACGTTATGGACAGTTCGAAGACTGAACGACACTTGTACTTCACAAATAATAACACAGCAGTTCAATGTATCCGCATGTGCTTAATAAAAACCGTTTGCATTATGGCTGTCAATGAGGAAAAATCCATACATTTTATAAGCCGCAGGGCTCAAAGCGTAGGGAATAAGTAGCGGCATATAGTCTGGAACTTACTGTACTTAACATGTGCAAGGCTAATAAGTCACAGTGCAGTGGTGAGTAGAGCAAAGATCAAAAAGTGAAAATGAATAATTAAATTCATAGTGACAGATTATTTCCAGTGTTAAATTTAAAAGTATTTATATTTCAAAATAAAATTGATTTTTGATTTGATAATACGTAACATGTTGCATTTGTTTGATCAGTGGACACAGGAAATAAAGGCAGCGGGAAGGAAGCATAGAGGTGGAAGTGTGGTCAGGCTGGAGGAAGGCAACCTTCTTGTTGTTGTTTACTGGCTACTCAAGAGTGCCACCTAGTGCTGACGGAATTATCCGCCAAAATGTGTGACTCAGCGCCCATAATCATGAATGCACACAGAAAGAGCAAAAAAAAATGTTTTTAAATGCTCACCCAACTCCATTTTTGGGTCCCTGAATAATAATTGAATAGACAGTGATGGAAATGTACTTCATAAAATAATTTAGATTTTTTTTTTTTCCCGCCCCTCACCCATACTATTTATTCCATTAGTTGAAATGTGCTATGAAAGAACCTCCACTCTCTACATCCATCACTAATCATTATTGCATCTTAGCGTAATTGCCCTCCCTCTGTTGTGTGTGCGCAGACTTGGCGGGCCTGAATGCCATAATTTCTTTGGCAGGGCCAGTAAGTGAGAGAAAGCGAGAGAGAGAGAGAGAGAGAGAGAGAGAGAGAGAGAGAGAGAGAGAGAGAGAGAGAGAGAGAGAGAGAGAGAGAGAGAGAGAGAGAGAGAGAAAGAGAGAGAGAGAGAGAGAGAGAGAGCACTATATGCATAGCCAGCTCATTTCCACCGCCAATCAAATTACTTGACCCAGCCGCAATACATCACTGCCAGACTGTTTATTAAACAAAAAGCCATGATTAAATTATTAATGGCGGAGATTAATTAAGACCCTATATGCACAAATACACACTGACGTACAAATTTCACACGTTCTAAACACACAGATGGATTTTACATTTAGCATTCCTTTAACAAACATGAAAACAGCCGCACACACAAAGATTGTCGGCACATTTTGGCCGCATCACAACAATTAATTACACACATAGTCACACACACCCCTTTTGGATTAGTCACACTCCATTCTCTTGTTTAGTATATATATATTTAGTATTGTGTATTATTATATATATTGTGTGTGTATATATATATATATAATAAAACACAGAGCAACATCACCCCCTTGTAAAACTGTGCCGTCACTACTCCCCCTGTATATATAACATCGAGATTATAAATCATGCCTCTCACCTGGATAGTAGAAGGATGTGAACATAATCCGAGAAGTTGGTCAATTTTGACAGTCAATTCACACGTTCTAAACAGACAAATGTATTTTACATTTAGCTTGGTTTAACACACATGACAACAGCGGCACACACAAAGATTGTCAGGACATTTTTCTGCTCTGGCACTTAGTCCCCGGTCTCGGGCGTCAGAGAAAACTTTGTGCGCGCGCGGGCTAATTTTGTTTGGCTCTTTTAAACATAGATTGTGCATTTTAAATCGTAAAATACTGCGAGTACGAGGTGGCTAGCAATGTAGCTAATAGAAGTACTCTATTCCGCGCACATTGCCCTCTAAAAAACATCCAACAACTTACATCTTGTGACCTGAATATCAACTAAGTATTAGCGATATTATTATTATAACACGGACAAACAATTTTTTTTGCGGTGCCGTGATCACACAGAGCTAACTCGCTAATGCTAATATATTGACGCACTGAGCTGCTGCGTTGCCTCCGAGCTGGTGAAAGTTAATTTGAGTGTCACGGCGTGGGCTCGAACCCGCTTTTCTCTGGCACCTCTGTTGGCAGCGCGCCTAGACACGCCCCTGCTCGCGCTGGCCGCATCACAACAATTATTTACACACATAGTCACACACGCATACACCCCTTTTGGATTAGTCACACTCCATTCTCTTGTTTAGTATATATTATATATATATATGTTTAGTATTGTGTATTATTATATATATTGTGTGTGTATATATATATACACAAGATCTTCAGCTCTCACTGGATCGGTTCGAAGCCGAGTGTGAAGCGACTGGGATGGGAATCAGCACCTCCAAGTCCGAGTCCATGGTTCTCTCCCGGAAAAGGGTGGAGTGCCATCTCCGGGTTGGGGAGCAGATCTTGCCCCAAGTGGAGGAGTTCAAGTACCTCGGAGTCTTGTTCACGAGTGGGGGAAGAGTGGATCGTGAGATCGACAGGCGGATCGGTGCGGCGTCTTCAGTAATGCGGACGCTGTATCGATCCGTTGTGGTGAAGAAGGAGCTGAGCCGGAAGGCAAAGCTCTCGATTTACCGGTCGATCTACGTTCCCATCCTCACCTATGGTCATGAGCTTTGGGTCATGACCGAAAGGACAAGATCACGGGTACAAGCGGCCGAAATGAGTTTCCTCCGCCGAGTGGCGGGGCTCTCCCTTAGAGATAGGGTGAGAAGCTCTGTCATTCGGGGGGAGCTCAAAGTAAAGCCGCTGCTCCTCCACATCGAGAGGAGCCAGATGAGGTGGTTCGGGCATCTGGTCAGGATGCCACCCAAACGCCTCCCTAGGAAGGTGTTTCGGGCACGTCCGACCGGTAGGAGGCCACGGGGAAGACCCAGGACACGCTGGGAAGACTATCTCTCCCGGCTAGCCTGGGAACGCCTCGGGATCCCCCGGGAGGAGCTGGACGAAGTGGCTGGGGAAAGGGAAGTCTGGGCTTCCCTGCTTAAGCTGCTGCCCCCGCGACCCGACCTCGGATAAGCGGAAGAAGATGGATGGATGGATGGATATATATATATATATATATATATATATATATGTATATATATATATACATAATAAAACGTGGAGCAACATCACCCCCTTGTGGAACTGTGCCGTCACTACTCCCCCTGTATACATAACATCGAGATTATAAATCATGCCTCTCACCTGGATAGTAGAAGGATGTGAACATAATCCAAGAAGTTGGTCAACATGATGCTTAGTGTTTCACTAAAGATGGCTCTGTTTAGCACACAGCTTCTAAAACTTGTAAATCGTCCTCCTTATATTCAGGCTCAAAAATATAAACGACGTTACAAAATAGCTAACAAACTAAAAAAAACTTTTGTAACATCAGAAAGCGATGATATTGATACTTTGATAAATGAAAACATCTAATAATGAAATGCATATGCATTTCGATTAATCGTGATTAATCACGGTTTATTACCCGTATGCATAATGTAAATTCATTGATAAAAAGCGGCCATCTGAAAGTAACCATTCCTGCGATGTGGCCATCAATGAAAATTAGTTTTACACCCCTGTCTGATGCAGTCTTTTTGGTGGAAAACAGTTTTTATTTTTAAGAAAACACTTTTTAATGAACATGGGTTTAAAAAAAAAACCATCCAATTACATGCCTCTCACCTGGATAGGAGAAGGATGTGAACATAATCCCAGAATTTGGTCAAGTTTTTCATTCAATTCATACCCGGAGTGAGGATTTTGCTTAATTCTTCATCTAAATGGGAAGGTCTCAACATCTCTTCAATCGGACCCAGTGAAAGCAGACATTGTACAGTAAGTGATTTTTAAATTATATTTGTTAATTCTTGTTTTGCACTCAACAATACTGCTACATGATGCTTAGTGTTTCACTAAAGATGGATCTGTTTAGCACACAGCTTCTAAAACTTGTAGCTCATCCTCCTTATATTCAGGCTCAAAAATATAAACGTTACAAAATAGCTAACAACCTCAAAAAAATCTTTTGTAACATCAGAAAGCGATGATATTGATACTTTGATAAATGAAAACATCTAATAATGAAATGCATATGCATTTCGATTAATCGTGATTAATCACAGGTTATTACCCATATGCATAATGTAAATTAATTTATAAAAAGTGGCCCTCTGAAAGCAACCATTCCTGCGATGTGGCCATCAATGAAAATGAGTTTTACACCCCTGTCTTATGTAATCTTGTTGGTGGAAAACAGTTTTAATTTTTAAGAAACACTTTTTAATGAACATGGGTTTAAGAAAAACATCCAATGACATGCCTCTCACCTGGATAGGAGAAGGATGTGAACATAATCCCAGAAGTTGGTCAATTTTTTCATTCAATTCATACCCAGACTGAGGATTTTGGTCAACTCTTCATCTAAACGGGAAGGTATAAACATCCCATCAGCCGGCATCCCAGTGAGAGCAGACATTGTACAGTAAGTGAATGTTTTATTATGTTTGTAATTTCTTGTTTAGCACTTAGCAATAACTTCTACATGATGCTTAGTATTTCACTAAAGATAGATCTGTTTAGCACACAGCTTCTAAAACTTGTAAATCGTCCTCCTTATATTCAGGCTCAAAAATATAAACGTTACAAAATAGCTAACAAACTAAAAAAAACGTTTGTAACATCAGAAAGCGATGATATTGATACTTTGATAAATGAAAACATTTAATAATGAAATGCATATGCATTTCGATTAATCGTGATTAATCACAGGTTATTACCCACATGCATAATGTAAATTAATTTATAAAAAGCGGCCCTCTGAAAGCAACCATTCCTGCGATGTGGCCATCAATGAAAATTAGTTTTACACCCCTGTCTGATGCAGTCTTTTTGGTGGAAAACAGTTTTTATTTTCAAGAAAACGCTTTTTAATGAACATGGGTTTAAAAAAAAAAAATCCAGTGAGAGCAGACATTGTACAGTAAGTGATTTTTTAAAATTATGTTTGTAATTTATTGTTTAGCACTTAGCAATACTGCTACATGATGCTTAGTGTTTCACTAAAGATGGGTCTGTTTAGCACACAGCTTCTAAAACTTGTAGCTCATCCTCCTTATATTCAGGCTCAAAAATATAAGATTCTGGATCATCATTTGTCCCAAAGTAGTCTTTGTTGTCTCTCATGAAGTCTGTCAAGGTTAATATGTTGTTGTTGATGAAGAAAATGGCAAAAGTTGTGATGGGGTTTAAAAATGTTACATTCTGGATCAACATCAATATGTAAACAATCACACTGGACTGTATAAAGCTGCGCCGCGGTGGACGAGGAGACAACATGCAATCGGACTTGGAATTCATGAATGGAGGGGGGGGAAAAAGTGTATGGATGGAGCATATTTGCAGAGGTACACGATGGAGACGCTCCATCATGGCCTCCACAGTCTCATTGTACATCACACATGATGATCGTCCGGATCTACGACGCCTGATTGCTCCCGGGGCGGACCGGCAGACACCCGCCATAAAAAACACACCCGCGCCGTAAAAACGCAGTAATGTGCGTGCATGTAAAAGAAAGAGAGGATATTTGCATTTTGCGCGTGAAGGTGGGTGTTTATGAGGAAAGGCGAGCGCAATGGGCCAAAAAAACCCAAACACTTTATAGTGGAAAGTACTAAATTACAGCGACAACAAAGGCAGTAAGGGCTTCGCGTGGTGCTGTAAAACACCATGATCATTAGCGCAGCTGCTTAATTGCCTGGCCGAGCCTCTCCTGACGCACGCATACTTTCTTTGACGCCGGGTTCTACGCCTGTGTCTCGTGTTATGGCTGCATACAAACACAGCATCCATGCCAAAAGAGGCCGTAAAGATGAAGCGTTCAGTGCAGCCAGCCAAGGAGGCAAGGTAGCGTGTTGTTGTTGTTGTTGTTGTTCTAGGACAAGTTCTTCACACCTGCAACACAACCACTCGGAAGTCGCTTTGTTAGTTTAACATTCAACCTGAGCCTGTTGGCCCTTTAAACCCACATCCAGATGCTCGGATCTTGTCACGAGAGATTTTTGGAAACTCAAGACAGCCATGACATTATGTTCTTTACAAGTGTATGTAAACTTTTGACCACGACTGTATATACACTATATTGCCAAAAAGTATTTGGCCACCTGCCTTTACTCACATATGAACTTGAAGTGCCATCCCACTACAATGCGCCCTCATCTTTGCGTCCCACAGGCGCTCTCTCTCCGCTGTGGGCATGCCTCCTCACATCTGCAGACAATCTGCAATCTGCGCACCTGCCCGTGAGGAGTGAGCTGCCATTATAAGCCTGCTCAACCTGCCATCCCGGGCCGGAACATAGTGTTCTACTCAGTGGCCTAGTGGTTAGAGTGTCCGCCCTGAGATCGGTAGGTTGTGAGTTCAAACCCCGGCCGAGTCATACCAAAGACTATAAAAATGGGAGCCATTACCTCCCTGCTTGGCACTCAGCATCAAGGGTTGGAATTGGGGGTTAAATCACCAACAATTATTCCCGGGCGCGGCGCCGCTGCTGCCCACTGCTCCCCTCACATCCCAGGGGGTGAGCAAGAGGATGGGTCAAATGCAGAGGACAAATTTCATTACACCTAGTGTGTGTGTGACAATCATTGGTACTTTAACTTAACTTTAACTTTACACATACAAACTGTAGCACACAAAAAAGCACATTTAATTAAAAAAAACCTTATTATGGTCTTACCTTTACTTATAAGTGTGGGAACAGTGGTGTTCGTGTTGGAGGAGTTGTGAATGAATGAAATATGAAATCCGTGCTGCAGTCTGCAGGTGTACCTAATGTTGTGTCCCTGCAGTCGTTCACGGCTCCTCCGGCGCGAGCAATGTTGTTTTTGCACTTTTTGGCTTCTTGTTAAGTGACTTTTTTTGAGTGGATTCGGTCTTGCACGTGGAGGGTTTGGGTGTAGGCTTTGGTTGGTGTGGCGCTCCCGTCGGGGGGTGCAGTCTGCGGCGGAGGTGCATTAACCGGCACCAGGAGGCGGGATTACGCGAGCCTCACACAGTGCGTCTTAGCAGCAGTTTTATAATTGCTCAGCACAAGAAATACGTTACACACATACAGTTGTTGACAAAATACACTGTACATTATATACCTCAGCTAACTAAACTATGGAAATGTATAATATAATTCATATAGCAATACGGTCTCACCGCACAGCAGGCCAGCAGTTAGCCGAGTCCGCAATCCATGTTGAGGCACTGAGTGACGTGCCTCAACTGGCTGCTGATCACCGCACCGTCTCTTCTCAGTATTTGAACGGCAAATGTGAAAATTCAGCGATTTTGAATAAAAATAATCTAAAACTGGTGAAGTTAAATGGAAAATAATTTTATAGTATAATCACTGGATACATATAACAATTTAATACATTTTTTTTCTTTTTAAATTTTTTTTCTTTCCATTTCTAGTGACTGCACGTCACTGGTATATACACTATATTGCCAAAAAGTATTTGGCCACCTGCCTTTACTCACATATGAACTTGAAGTGCCATCCCATGGAATTGTCCAAAATTGGTTGGTATCCTGAAGCATTCAAAGGTCCTTTCACTGGAACTAAGGGGCCAAGCCCAATTCCTGATAAACCACCTGTAGAGGATGCCCTCTAGTGGGTTCTGCAGACCACCACACACTGCCAGGAGAGCCAGGGATTCAGGATATAACACTTTTTTGTCACGGCCAGGGCGCACTACAATGCCCCCTCATCTTTGCGTCCCACAGGCGCTCTCTCTCCGCTGCGGGCGTGCCTCCTCGCACCTGCAGACAATCTGCAATCTGCGCACCTGCGTTAGGAGCGAGCTGCCGTCATAAGCCTGCTCAACCTGCCATCCCGGGCCGGAACATAGTGTTCTACTCAGTGGCCTAGTGGTTAGAGTGTCCGCCCTGAGATCGGTAGGTTGTGAGTTCAAACCCCGGCCGAGTCATACCAAAAGACTATAAAAATGGGAGCCATTACCTCCCTGCTTGGCACTCAGCATCAAGGGTTGGAATTGGGGGTTAAATCACCAAAAATGATTCCCGGGCGTGGCACCGCTGCTGCCCACTGCTCCCCTCACCTCCCAGGGGGTGAACAAGGGGATGGGACAAATTTCACCACACCTAGTGTGTGCGTGACAATCATTGGTACTTTAACTTTAACTTAACTTCTGTACCGTAAGCCGACACAAGCTTTATGCTCTCTTTTGCTCCCTCCGTCTTTCTTCTCCGTGCTTGATTTGTCCTTGTGCCCGCAGTGTTTTCCTCCCGTTGCCTTGGTTTCGAGCTGTGCGTCTCGCTCCCTTGGACCCCCCCGGATCTCGTCTGCCTTCCCGGATCTCGACCCCTCTCGCATGGACACGGACTCTGACGCTTCTCTCTCGCCCCGGATCACCTGCCTGCCCCATGGACTGCCTCGTTCCTTCGCTCTCATCAACACTTGGTAACACACTTCAGCTAATCTACACACATAGTCACACCCATACGCTCTTGGATTTTGTCACACACCATTCTATAGTTTATTAGTATTGTTTTGTGTTATTATATATATATATTGACTCTATGTATAATAAATTATTGTATACACCGCTCCCTGGTGTCTGTTGCCGTCATCTCCCTCTGCAAACCATAACAATTTTATTGTCATATAATCGTGCCAGTCTTTTGCTTTCCAGCAAGGTGTCTGTTTGCGTCCGTTTCTCGCTCGCTCCAACAACGTGTATCATACCGGCTGCTGCTAATAAAGGCGACAGGTGATTAGATAACAATGTCCACCTGGGCCATCTACGCACCTGTCGCTGTCTTCGAGGTCGGTCCTGGCACACCCCGTTCCGCGGCAGGCCCACGGGCCACGCCCCCCTCCGCACCACCCCACACCATAATTCCTCCTCCACCAAATTCCACACTCGGCACAATGCAGTCCGAAATGTAGCGTTCCCCTGGCAACCTCCAAACCCAGACTGCTCCATCAGATTGCCAGATGCTCTAGAGTCCAGAGGCGGCGTTCTTTACACCACTGCATCTCGCGCTTTGCATTGGACTTGGTGATGTATGGCTTAGATACAGCTGCTCGGCCATGGAAACCCACTCCATGAAGCTCTCTGCGTACTGTACGTGAGCTAATTGGAATGTCACATGAAGTTTGGAGCTCTGTAGCAACTGACTGTGCAGAAAGTCTTTGGTATCCTGGAGCATTCAAAGTTCCTTTCACTGGAACTAAGGGGCCAAGCCCAACTCCTGAAAAACCACCCCACACCATAATTCCTCCTCCACCAAATTTCACACTCGGCACAAGGCCGTCCGAAATGTAGCGTTCCCCTGGCAACCTCCAAACCCAGACTGGTCCATCAGATTGCCAGATGCTCTAGAGTCCAGTGGCGACTTTGCATTGGACTTGGGTGATGTATGGCTTAGATGCAGCTGCTCGGCCATGGAAACCCATTCCATGAAGCTCTCTGCGTACTGTACGTGGGCTGATTGGAAGGTCACATGAAGTTTGGAGCTCTGTAGCAACTGACTGTGCAGAAAGTCTTTGCACTATGCGCTTCAGCATCCGCTGACCCCTCTCTGTCAGTTTACGTGGCCTACCACTTGGTGGCTGACTTGCTGTTGTTCCCAAACTCTTCACTTTTCCTATAGTAAAGTTGACTTTGGAATATTTAGGAGCGAGGAAATTTCACGACTGGATTTGTTGCACAGGCGGCATCCTATGACAGTTCCACGCTGGAAATCACTGAGAGCGGCCCATTCTTTCACATATGTTTGTAGAAACAGTCTCCATGCCTAAGTGCTTGATTTTATACACCGGGCCAAGTGATTTGGACACCTGATTCTCATCATTTGGATGGGTGCCAAATTTTTTTTGCCCAATGCGGCCCACAAGTCAATTAAGTTTGGACACACCTGGTCTAGTGGATTGTGCATGTACACACCCCATATTGTTTGGAGACACTATGTTTGCTTATACCAGGGGTCGGCAACCCGCGGCTCTAGAGCCGCATGCGGCTCTTTAGCGCCGCCCTAGTGGCTCTCTGGAGCTTTTTCAAAAATGTATAAAAAATGGAAAAAGATGAGGGGAAAAAATATATTTTTTGTTTTAATATGGTTTCTGTAGGAAGACAAACATGACACAAACCTCCCTAATTGTTATAAAGCACACTGTTTATATTAAACATGCTTCACTGACTCAAGTATTTGGCGAGCGCCGTTTTGTCCTACTAATTTTGGCGGTCCTTGAACTCACCGTAGTTTGTTTACATGTATAACTTTCTCCGACTTTCGAGGACGTGTTTTATGCCACTTCTTTTTCTGTCTCATTTTGTCCACCAAACTTTTAACGTTGTGCATGAATGCACAAAGGTGAGTTTTGTTGACGTTATTGACTTGTGTGGAGTGCTAATCAGACATATTTGGTCACTGCATGACTGCAAGCTAATCGATGCTAACATGCTATTTAGGCTAGCTATATGTACATATTGCATCATTATGCCTCATTTGTAGCTATATTTGAGGTCATTTAGTTTCCTTTAAGTCATCTCAATTCAATGTATATCTCATGACACACTATCTGTATGTAATATGGCTTTTAATTTGTTGCGGCTCCAGACAGTTTTGTTTTTGTATTTTTGGTCCAATATGGCTCTTTCAACATTTTGGGTTGCCGACCCCTGGCTTATACCGAACAAAAACAAACCTCATTTTTTTGTACTTTTAGTGGAATTGTTCAAGCAACAATGTTCACACTAGACATCCTTTTCAACAACACCCGTCCTTGGCCGGCGCTCTGGACCGACCTTGAAGAGTTTGCCCGACACGGCTTCCTATGGCGAGCAACCAGAACCTAAAACAACATAGACAAGCACACGGACAAACAAGAGAAAGTACTTCCATATGCCACGTATTGTGTGTGTGTGTGTGTGTGTGTGTGTGTGTGTGTGTGTGTGTGTGTGTGTGTGTGTGTGTGTGTGTGTGTGTGTGTGTGTGTGTGTGTGTGTGTGTGTGCGTGTGTGTGTGTGTGTGTGTGTGTGTAAGGGACGTGATAAATCAGACAAATGAGTCCCAGGTCTATTAAAAGCATTTGTCATATAACTTTCTACACTTTAGGCGATGAGAGAGCAGTACAAACAGTTCACACAGTATTATGTGTCCTGTAAATCAGTGCACTGTAACTGCAGGGGTGAGAAGCATCTTTTCAAGTGCACTAATAGAGCACTCAGAATGTAATATATATATAATATATATAAGTAATTTAATTTTAATTTAAAGTACAGCGGGTAAGGGTTGGTTTTTGCCTCATCCCTCACTTAGTGAAGAATGCACTAACAACCTGAGAACTGTAGTCATTGTGTATTTATTAAGGGTGTCATAAACATCGATTTTCAAATAAATTGCAATTATTACTTGCAATGAGTCTTAATCGATTCCAAAAAATTTAAGTGGTAGAAAATGGATGGATGGATTGATTTTTAATCTGTCCTGTCAAGCTACTCGGGCAAATCATATTGTTACTTTGTAACTTTATTTAGCCATAGTATTTATTGTTTTTGTTAACAGAGACTTAAACTATTCTATTGCTTTTGGTTGGGATTTTTATTCAAGTGCAACATTTTGCTGAGAGAGTAAATTTTATTTTTATCATTCGTTTGTTTTATTTAACTTGGATATTTAAAATATACAAACCCCGTTTCCATATGAGTTGGGAAATTGTGTTAGATGTAAATATAAACGGAATACAATGATTTGCAAATCCTTTTCAACCCATATTCAATTGAATGCACTACAAAGACAACATATTTGATGTTCAAACTCATCAACTTTGGGTTTTTTTTGCAAATAATAATTAACTTAGAATTTCATGGCTGCAACATGTGCCAAAGTAGTTGGGAAAGGGCATGTTCACCACTGTGTTACATCACCTTTTCTTTTAACAACACTCAATAAACAATTGGGAACTGAGGAAACTGTCAAGACTTGGTCCTGGGGTTTAGTTTTTCTCGAAGGCAACGGAAAGTTGGCTCGGGCGAGACGGGAATGAAGGTACATTTTTATTTAAACACTATAAATACAAAACAAGGAAGTAAACAAAAGGCGCGCACAATGGCGGAGAACAAACTATGAAACCAAACACTTGCACAAAGGCAAAAACTATGAACAAGAAAAAACACTAACTGTGGCAATAATAAACAAAACTTACTTGGCATGGACAAAAAGGAGCAGCGTGAACGATGGGCATGAAAAAAGAGTCAGAAATGTGCAGAGCATAAATGTGGGGATGTCACCAGAAAGACAAACTGAAAAACAATGAACTTAAATACTACAGACATGATTAACGAAAACAGGTGCGTGACTCAAAACGTGAAACAGGTGCGTGACGTGACAGGTGAAAACTAATGGGTTGCTATGGTGACAAACAAGAGTGCACAATGAGTCCAAACGTGGAACAGGTGAAACTAATGGGTAATCATGGAAACAAGACAAGGGAGTGAAAAGCCAGAAACTAAAAAGTCCAATAACTAAACAAAAACATGACTAAGACAAAACATGATTACACAGACATGACAGAAACTAATTGTTGAAACTTTGAAAGTGGAATTCTTTTCCATTCTTGCTTAATGTAGAGCTTCAGTCGTTCAACAGTCCGGGGGTCTCCGCTGTCGTATTTTACGCTTCATAATGCGCCACTTATTTTCGATGGGAGACAGGTCTGGACTGCAGGCGGACCAGGAAAGTACCTGCACTATTTTTTCACGAAACCACGCTGTTGTAACACGTGCTGAATGTGGCTTGGCATTGTCTTGCTGAAATAAGCAGGGGCGTCCATGAAAAAGACGGCGCTTAGATGGCAGCATATGTTGTTCCAAAACCTGTATGTACCTTTCAGCATTAATGGTGCCTTCACAGATGTGTAAGTTACCCATGCCTTGGGCACTAATACACCCCCATACCATCACAGATGCTGGCTTTTCAACTTTGCGTCGATAAAAGTCTGGATGGTTCGATTCCCCTTTGGTCCGGATGACACGATGTCGAATATTTCCAAAAACAATTTGAAATGTGGACTCGTCAGACCACAGAACACTTTTCCACTTTGCATGAGTCCATCTTAGATGATCTCGGGCCCAGAGAAGGCGGCGGCGTTTCTGGATGTTGTTGATAAATGGCTTTCGCTTTGCATAGTAGAGCTTTAACTTGCACTTACAGATGTAGCGACCAACTGTATTTAGTGACAGTGGTTTTCTGAAGTGTTCCTGAGCCCATGTGGTGATATCCTTTAGAGATTGATGTCGGTTTTTGATACAGTGTCGTCTGAGGGATCGAAGGACACGGTCACTTAATGTTGGTTTCCGGCCATGCCACTTACGTGGAGTGATTTCTCCAGATTCTCTGAACCTTTTGATGATATTATGGACCATAGATGTTGAAATCCCTAAATTTCTTGCAATTGCACTTTGAGAAACGTTGTTCTTAAACTGTTTGACTATTTGCTCACGCAGTTGTGGTCTTTCTTGTGAAAGACAGAGCATTTTTTGGGAAGCTGTTTTTATACCCAATCATGGCACCCACCTGTTCCCAATTAGCCTGCACACCTGTGGGATGTTCCAAATAAGTGTTTGATGAGCATTCCTCAACTTTATCAGTATTTATTGCCACCTTTCCCAACTTCTTTGTCACGTGTTGCTGGCATCAAATTCTAAAGTTAATGATTATTTGCAACAAAAAAAAAGTTTATCAGTTTGAACATCAAATATGTTGTCTTTGTAGCATATTCAACTGAATATGGGTTGAAAAGGATTTGCAAATCATTGTATTCCGTTTATATTTACATCTAACACAATTTCCCAACTCATATGGAAACGGGGTTTGTACAAGATATACAAGTTGATTGCATTTGAAAGAATATACTTGCAGTATTAATATGTATTGTCATTACATCAGTGGTTAATTTGGTATTCAAATATAGTAGACAATAATATCGCTAATCAGCAATAATTTGTGGGTCAACATATCGGCGATCAAAATTGATTTTTGAATTAATCGCACTTCTTATTCGATTAAAAAAAAAAATCTATTTTATTTTTTCACTTTTATTTTTTTATATCTGTCCTATCCAGCCATTCAGGCAAATCATATTGTTGATATCAATGCCGATATTTATTTTATAAAAGAGACGTGTTGGATACTTCACTTGTTGCCTTATTTGTATTTGACTTCATTAAATGTGAGGGTAGAATTTTATTAAACAAAACCAGTTATCTTTTAATGAATATAGAAATGTATCACATCTGTGTGTCCATTTATGGAGGAATGTATTTAGTCATAGAACTGGCACCCAATGTCAATAAAAAAATTCTGAATCGAATCGTAACCCCCCAAGATTTAAATCAAAGTGTGTGGTTCCCAAAGATTCACATCCCAAGGATTTATATATTTAATCATTATTTATTTACTCATTTGTCTATATACCATAATTTCCGGACTATAAGGCGCACTTAAAATCCTTTTTTCCCCCTCAAAACTCGACAGTGCGCCTTATAACCCGGTGTGCCTAACGGAATAATTTTGGTTTTGCTTACCGACCTCGAAGCAATTTTATTTGGTACATGGTGTAATGATAAGTGTGACCAGTAGATGGCAGTCAAACATAAGAGATTCGTGTAGACTGCAATATGATGGCAATATGACTCAAGTAAACAACACCAACATGTTATATGTTCCATTGAAAATATAGAACATTACACACGGTGCTCAAAAATCTGTCAAAATGTTTTAGTACGACTTTGGTAAGCTATGAAGCCGCACCGCTGGATGGATTGTCGGCGCAGTAAACATACAAGTATTATTATTGTAAATCCCACGTAAAAGAGGAGCGACGTTCATATGTTGTTGATATTCAGTGTTTTATTGTTCATAGTTAATATTGTAAATCCCACGTAAAAGAGGAGCGACGTTCATATGTTGTTAATATTCAGTGTTTTATTTTATAGTTGATATTGTACATCCCACGTAAAAGAGGAGCAACGTTCATATGTTGTTATTATTCAGTGTTTTATTTGATAGTTAATATTGTAAATCCCACGTAAAAGAGGAGCGATGTTCATATGTTGTTGATATTCAGTGTTTTATTTTATAGTTAATATTATAAATCCCACGTAAAAGATGAGCGTATGTTGTTCATATTCAGTGTTTTATTTCATCGTTAATATCGTAAATCCCACGTAAAAGAGGAGCAATGTTCATATGTTGTTCATATTCAGTGTTTTATTTTACAGTTAATATTGTAAATCCCACGTAAAAGAGGAGCAATGTTCATATGTTGTTAATATTCAGTGTTTTATTGTTCATAGTTAATACTGTAAATCCCACGTAAAAGAGGAGCGATGTTCATACGTTGTTAATATTCAGTGTTTTATTTTACAGTTAATATTGTAAATCCCACGTAAAAGAGGAGCGATGTTCATATGTTGTTAATATTCAGTGTTTCATTTCATAGTTAATACTGTAAATCCCACGTAAAAAAGAGGAGGGACGTTCATATGTTGTTGATATTGTATTGTTCATAGTTAATATTTTAAATCCCACGTAAAAGAGGAGCGATGTTCATATGTTGTTGATATTCAGTGTTTTATTGTTCATAGTTAATATTGTAAATCCCACGTGAAAGAGGAGCGACGTTCATATGTTGTTAATATTCAGTGTTTTATTCTATATTTAATATTGTACATCCCACTTAAAAGAGGATCGACGTTCATATGTTGTTGATATTCAGTGTTTTATTGTTCATAGTTAATACTGTAAATCCCACGTAAAATAGGAGCGATGTTCATATGTTGTTAATATCCAGTGTTTTATTTTATAGTTAATATTGTAAATCCCACGTAAAAGAGGAGCAACGTTCATATGTTGTTGATATTCAGTGTTTTACTGTTCATAGTTAATATTGTAAATCCCACGTAAAAGAGGTTCAACGTCCATATGTTGTTAATATTCAGTGTTTTATTTCATAGTTAATAGTGTAAATCCCACGTAAAAGAGGAGCGACGTTCATATGTTGTTAATATTCAGTGTTTTATTTGATAGTTAATATTGTAAATCCCACGTGAAAGAGGAGCGATGTTCATATGTTGTTGATATTCAGTGTTTTATTGTTCATAGTTAATATTGTAAATCCCACGTGAAAGAGGAGCGACGTTCATATGTTGTTAATATTCAGTGTTTTATTCTATATTTAATATTGTACATCCCACTTAAAAGAGGAGCGACGTTCATATGTTGTTGATATTCAGTGTTTTATTGTTCATAGTTAATACTGTAAATCCCACGTAAAAGAGGAGCGATGTTCATACGTTGTTCATATTCAGTGTTTTATTTTACAGTTAATATTGTAAATCCCACGTAAAAGAGGAGCAATGTTCATATGTTGTTCATATTCAGTGTTTTATTGTTCATAGTTAATACTGTAAATCCCACATAAAAGAGGAGCGATGTTCATACGTTGTTAATATTCAGTGTTTTATTTTACAGTTAATATTGTAAATCCCACGTAAAAGAGGAGCGATGTTCATATGTTGTTAATATTCAGTGTTTCATTTCATAGTTAATACTGTAAATCCCACGTAAAAAAGAGGAGGGACGTTCATATGTTGTTGATATTGTATTGTTCATAGTTAATATTTTAAATCCCACGTAAAAGAGGAGCGATGTTCATATGTTGTTGATATTCAGTGTTTTATTGTTCATAGTTAATATTGTAAATCCCACGTGAAAGAGGAGCGACGTTCATATGTTGTTAATATTCAGTGTTTTATTCTATATTTAATATTGTACATCCCACTTAAAAGAGGAGCGACGTTCATATGTTGTTGATATTCAGTGTTTTATTGTTCATAGTTAATACTGTAAATCCCACGTAAAATAGGAGCGATGTTCATATGTTGTTAATATCCAGTGTTTTATTTTATAGTTAATATTGTACATCCCACGTAAAAGAGGAGCGATGTTCATATGTTGTTGATATTCAGTGTTTTATTTTATAGTTAATATTATAAATCCCACGTAAAAGATGAGCGTATGTTGTTCATATTCAGTGTTTTATTTCATCGTTAATATTGTAAATCCCACGTAAAAGAGGAGCAATGTTCATATGTTGTTCATATTCAGTGTTTTATTTTACAGTTAATATTGTAAATCCCACGTAAAAGAGGAGCAATGTTCATATGTTGTTCATATTCAGTGTTTTATTGTTCATAGTTAATACTGTAAATCCCACGTAAAAGAGGAGCGATGTTCATACGTTGTTAATATTCAGTGTTTTATTTTACAGTTAATATTGTAAATCCCACGTAAAAGAGGAGCAATGTTCATATGTTGTTAATATTCAGTGTTTCATTTCATAGTTAATACTGTAAATCCCACGTAAAAAAGAGGAGGGACGTTCATATGTTGTTGATATTGTATTGTTCATAGTTAATATTTTAAATCCCACGTGAAAGAGGAGCGATGTTCATATGTTGTTGATATTCAGTGTTTTATTGTTCATAGTTAATATTGTAAATCCCACGTAAAAGAGGAGCGATGTTCATACGTTGTTAATATTCAGTGTTTTATTTTACAGTTAATATTGTAAATCCCACGTAAAAGAGGAGCAATGTTCATATGTTGTTAATATTCAGTGTTTCATTTCATAGTTAATACTGTAAATCCCACGTAAAAAAGAGGAGGGACGTTCATATGTTGTTGATATTGTATTGTTCATAGTTAATATTTTAAATCCCACGTAAAAGAGGAGCGATGTTCATATGTTGTTGATATTCAGTGTTTTATTGTTCATAGTTAATATTGTAAATCCCACGTGAAAGAGGAGCGACGTTCATATGTTGTTAATATTCAGTGTTTTATTCTATATTTAATATTGTACATCCCACTTAAAAGAGGAGCGACGTTCATATGTTGTTGATATTCAGTGTTTTATTGTTCATAGTTAATACTGTAAATCCCACGTAAAATAGGAGCGATGTTCATATGTTGTTAATATCCAGTGTTTTATTTTATAGTTAATATTGTAAATCCCACGTAAAAGAGGAGCAACGTTCATATGTTGTTGATATTCAGTGTTTTACTGTTCATAGTTAATATTGTAAATCCCACGTAAAAGAGGTTCAACGTCCATATGTTGTTAATATTCAGTGTTTTATTTCATAGTTAATAGTGTAAATCCCACGTAAAAGAGGAGCGACGTTCATATGTTGTTAATATTCAGTGTTTTATTTTATAGTTGATATTGTACATCCCACGTAAAAGAGGAGCAACGTTCATATGTTGTTATTATTCAGTGTTTTATTTGATAGTTAATATTGTAAATCCCACGTAAAAGAGGAGCGATGTTCATATGTTGTTAATATCCAGTGTTTTATTTTATAGTTAATATTGTAAATCCCACGTAAAAGAGGAGCAACGTTCATATGTTGTTGATATTCAGTGTTTTACTGTTCATAGTTAATATTGTAAATCCCACGTAAAAGAGGTTCAACGTCCATATGTTGTTAATATTCAGTGTTTTATTTCATAGTTAATAGTGTAAATCCCACGTAAAAAAGCGGAGCGACGTTCATATGTGGTTGATATTCAGTGTTTTATTTTATAGTTAATATTGTAAATCCCATGTAAAAGAGGAGCGATGTTCATATATTGTTGATATTCAGTGTTTTACTGTTCATAGTTAATATTGTAAATCCCACGTAAAAGAGGTTCAACGTCCATATGTTGTTAATATTAAGTGTTTTATTTCATAGTTAATCTTGTAAATCCCACGTAAAAGAGGAGCGACGTTCAAATGTTGTTAATATTCAGTGTTTTATTTCATAGTTGATATTGTAAATCCCACGTAAAAGAGGAGTGACGTTCATATGTTGTTCATATTCAATGTTTTATTTCATAGTTAATACTGTAAATCCCACGTAAAAAAGAGGAGGGACGTTCATATGTTGTTCATAGTTAATATTTTAAATCCTACGTAAAAGAGGAGCGATGTTCATATGTTGTTGATATTCAGTGTTTTATTGTTCATAGTTAATATTGTAAATCCCACGTGAAAGAGGAGCGACGTTCATATGTTGTTAATATTCAGTGTTTTATTCTATATTTAATATTGTACATCCCACGTAAAATAGGAGCGACGTTCATATGTTGTTGATATTCAGTGTTTTATTGTTCATAGTTAATACTGTAAATCCCACGTAAAATAGGAGCGATGTTCATATGTTGTTAATATCCAGTGTTTTATTTTATAGTTAATATTGTAAATCCCACGTAAAAGAGGAGCGACGTTCATATGTTGTTGATATTCAGTGTTTTACTGTTCATAGTTAATATTGTAAATCCCACGTAAAAGAGGAGCGACGTTCAAATGTTGTTAATATTCAGTGTTTTATTTCATAGTTAATATTGTAAATCCCACGTAAAAAAGAGGAGCGACGTTCATATGTTGTTGATATTCAGTGTTTTATTTCATAGTTAATATTGTAAATCCCACGTAAAAGAGGAGCGATGTTCATATGTTGTTGATATTCAGTGTTTTATTGTTCATAGTTAATACTGTAAATCCCACGTAAAATAGGAGCGACATTCATATGTTGTTCATATTCAGTGTTTTAATTCATCGTTAATATTGTAAATCTCACGTAAAAGAGGAGCAACGTTCATTTGTTGTTGATATTGTATTGTTCATAGTTAATATTGTAAATCCCACGTAAAAAAAGAGGAGCGACGTTCATATGTTGTTGATATTCAGTGTTTTATTGTTCATAGTTAATACTGTAAATCCCAAGTAAAATAGGAGTGACATTCATATGCTGTTGATATTGTATTGTTCATAGTTAATATTGTAAATCCCACGTAAAAGAGGAGCGACGTTCATATGTTGTTAATATTCAGTGTTTTATTTCATAGTTAATATTGTAAATCCCTCATAAAAGAGGAACGATGTTCATACGATGTTGATATTCAGTGTTTTATTGTTCATAGTTAATATTGTAAATCCCACGTAAAAGAGGAGCAACGTTCATATGTTGTTGATATTGTATTGTTCATAGTTAAAATTGTAAATCCCACGTAAAAAAGAGGAGCGACGTTCATATATTGTTAATATTCAGTGTTTTATTTTATAGTTAATATTGTAAATCCCACGTAAAAGAGGAGCGACGTTTTCATATGTTGTTGATATTCAGTGTTTTATTGTCCATAGTTAATATTGTAAATCCCACGTAAAAGAGGAGCGACGTTCATATGTTGTTGATATTCAGTGTTTTACTTTATAGTTAATATTGTAAATCCCACGTAAAAGGGGAGCGATGTTCATGTGTTGTTAATATTCAGTGTTTTATTGTTCATATTTAATATTGTAAATCCCACGTAAAAGAGGAGCGACATTCATATGTTGTTAATATTCAGTGTTTTATTGTCCATAGTTAATATTGTAAATCCCACTTTCTTTATTTTAATGTACATTCTGGGTGTCCCATTCAGTAAAAAACTGTAAAATCCCATTCGGTTTTTTTGAGGTGGTTTGTCATAACATTGTGACTTTTGGTATTAGTGTTCCTGGGAGAAAAGGGACCTGAACACACATACTGTACAGCAGATTTTTGACAGCGAAGTGTGTATATATCATTTATACACACTTACACATTGGCCCCACCAGACACATTTTTTTCTCTCAATGTGGCCCCTGAGTGAAAATATTTGCCCAGCTCTGCTGTGTAAGAATGTAACTCATCCAGTCCAATGCGACATTATTTAAGAGTCTTAGGGACAATTTTAAACCCCCTTTCAAATGCTTGCACTGCGACAGGAATCTGTGATTTGCATGTGATGGTGTCAAGTGTGTGCACCGCTCAAAGTCGCCGGCGTGTGTCGTGTCAGCCACTTTATGGCCAGTCAGCACTAATGCAGGCACTCAAGCATCATGAGTAATGAAAGGGCATCAATAACCGTCATGAGTGACATCGCTTTTAATAATAGCCGCTGTCAGCCGACAAAGTCGCAGCAAGAAGGGAAGAGGAGAAAAGAAAGGCAAAAAGTGCCTAAAGATGGAAGATGAGTGAAGAAGGCGACGGTGAAGTCACAAACAAAAAGTCCGAAGGTGACTTTGCAAAGGAATTATTCCACACAAGTGTACTAAATTGTCTGACATGGCCTTGCTCGGTTCATATAAATCTTATTTAATCGTGCCCACAAGTTCTTGATGGTGCTTGTTTGTGATCCAGATGATTTGTGAGGCTAATATAAAACAAACATGGCCTTTTAGAGTTCACAAGGTTCGTGTGAATCCTGTGTAGCAAACAAAGGAGTTAAAGCTTTTTTTTTTTTTTTTTTACGACCCGACTCAAAGCCACAACAAACAATTCCTCACCTTCACTGAAAAAAGTATGTTTGCACACACTGTTGCCTTTTTACAATATCATAAACAAACACAAAATAAATAAGAAAATGTATTTAGTATTTTTTGGGGGGGTGTCCAAACCTTTTCCTCTGATGGCCGCACACTGAAAAATCAAAGCATTTCCAAGCACAATACAATAAAAAAAATATTTATTTTAATTTTAACCCTTAGGGCTCCCATCAAGTTTGGTCTCGAGGAGCCTGGAAAAATTTAAAAAAATATTTATTTTTTTATGTTTGTTTTGGTTTTCTTTAAATGTTGTATGCCTTTTTTGTTAAATAAAATCCAATCTTTTTTGGCAAAATCACAAAATATGAAAAATTTCACAGTGGAATATTCTGTATATATATATATATATATATACACGCACAAACATATACGTATATAGATACATATATGTACATATATACATACATACATATATACATACATACATGTATATATATAGATAGATATACACAATGTACAGTATATATATACATATATACATACACATATGTGTATATATATATATATATACATACATATGTATATATGTACATACACACACGTATATATATATATATATATATATATATATATATATATACACAGGCATATGTATATATATACATACATATATATATACATACATATGTATATATATATACATACACACACACACACATATATATATATATATATATATATATATATACTGTATATATATATACATACATATGCATATATATATATTTAAATATACATACACACACACACACACATACGTATATATATATGCATATATATATACCGTATTTTTCTGAGTATAAGTCGCACCTGCCGAAAATTTATTATAAAGAAGGAAAAAAACATATATAAGTCACACTGGAGCCCGGCCAAACTATGAAAAAAACTGCGACTTATAGTCCGAAAAATACGGTACACGCACAAACATTTACGTATATAGTTACATATATGTACATATATACATACATACATATATACATACATACATGTATATACATATATGTACAGTATATATATATATATATACATGTATATACATATATGTACAGTATATATATATATATATACATATATACATATATATATATATACATACATACATATGTATATATATACATACATATGTATATATGTATATATATATATATACATATGTATATATATATACATACATACATATGTATATATATACATACATATGTATATATATATATTTATATATATATATATATATATATATATATATATATATATATGTATGTATGTATGTATGTATGTATATATATATATATATATATATATATATATGTATATATGTATATATATATATACTGTACATATATGTATATACATGTATATATATATATATATATATAAAATCTCCTGATGATTGAGGGAACCCCCTCATGAAACAGGCCTGTAGAGATGAAGTAGTCTTGTGATTTTTTTCCCCACACATACATATATATATATATATATATATATATATATATATATATATATATATATATATATATATATATATATATATATATATATATATATATATATATATACACACACATATTTATATATATACATATATGTATATAGGCTGAAGCCAATGCCAGCTGCATTCGGGCGGAAGGTAGAGTACACCCTGGAGAATTTCGGCACATAAATATTCGGAAAAAACATGTATCCCCTTCTAACTTCATGTGTGATTCATGAAATGAGTCCAAATTTACATGTGTTGTTGTAAGTGATGCTACATATGTGCAGAATAACCCACATGATGTCATCAGTTGAGGAATAATGAGTAAATTACATTAATAACATCCTGTAATTTAATTTTGATAGTATGCATTTCATCATCTGAGAGATTAAAAATCAACATTTTAAAACTCTGCCAGACTCAATTCCACCTGTTTGACTGATGAACATGATCACATCATTTATTCAGAAAGTATAAATAACGACAAATGAAGAATGAACATGTGAGCGTAAAAAACAACAACATTACGATTTGTACATTTTCAAAATGTGCCTAGTCTGTATTTAAACGAAGAAAACAATCTGAAGTTGTCTTTATTTTTAGGTTATCATGCCATGATTTGATTAATGTTTTATGAAAATGCCTCTAATAACACAGTTCGCCTGCCTTATTGTCCATTCTGAACTAACTTTTAACTGGATATAAATGCACTGTACATATGGCTATAAAAAAATACACAGACCTCCAGTACAAGCATCTTTATTTTACCTTTCAAGATTGACTAAATAAAACATGTACAAGTTATTTAGGACAGATTCATCAGCAGCAAAATGCACCGTAACATATATAAGCATGTTTGTTGCTGTACGAAACATGTTTTAAGTTGCAGCTTTAGTTTAGCAAATGTGAAAACATCCTGTCCCATAAGAACCACATCCTCTTACATAAATGAGAATAAGATCTCCAGAATAATTCTGCAACACGCGCATATACCTTCAGAAACTAGCAGCTTTACACCGATCCACGTGCGAAACTAAACTCACAATACCTTACGTCGTCACGTTGTATCGCGTCATCGCCTCCTTGCTTATCTCACCTTGTCTCGCTTTTAAGTAAAGAAAAAAAACGACCACAAAAACTCTGATCAAACCAAAAGTGCTGAAGTAGCAAGTGCATGGGGGGAAAACAAAACAAAAAAAAATCAAAGAAAAGAATCCTACGCACTGTGCTGGAAATGCTCAGTATTTGTTTCACTCTACGTATCTGCTTTCCTTAAAACGTCAATGGTAAGTAGATGACGTCCATGTTCCGCGAATTTCTTCTCCTGAACTGAAAATGTGAGTTATTGCACTTGGTGAAGTGACACGTCATCAACATATGTCCTTTAACTAAACCTGCATCCACACAACAAGGCTCTGGTGACCCGATTGCACTTTTTCTGTGGCCCGCTTCCTTGTAGAAATGAGTGAGATGAAGTATTTCCCAAAGTGACGATTGAAGCAACAGTAAAGCAGGGGCTGCGACTGAAGTCAATTAATCAACTCATGCTACGTTTTGCATATGCTGAAGGTTTATATTCACCTGGGAGAAAGCAAACCACCAAGTTTAAGTAAATAGTGGTATTTCAGTTTGAGCACATAATAAGATAAGGCCCCTTAGTTTGACATTCGCAGGTGGATTGGATCACTTCTCGTAAGAAAAGGAGGCCCTAATTGGGACTTCGGGGTGCAAAAGTGATAGCCCTATCCTTGAGAAGAGACTACGTGTCGAGCTCAACGCTAACAAAGTAAGTTATGACTTAAAGCAGTAGTTTTCCGGACACTTACACATAAACATCTCCTTTTATGGTCAGGATGTGCTCTACTGACTTAGCATACACACCCAGAGACAGGAAGGAGGAATATAAAACTGATGGTTTGGGTTCTCCAAGTTAAGAGTGCCTCATTTTTTTTACTTGACCTCCTCCAGGTACTGCAGTCCTGTATAATGATACTCGCTTGTAATAAAGCAACTTTTGTTCTCCGACGTCTCTTTTGATCCAGCCGCACTGCCGTGTCGGCCTTCTGCCCGGAAGGGGGTGACAAGACCAGAAATACACATCATAACAATTAATCCAATAACCGATTAATCAATTAATTGATTAATACTTATGGTAAGACAATTGAATAATTGATTAATTCCATGAGGAAAAAGCTTTGATTTATACTACTCTGTTGCTTGAATTTATGGTTGAATGATTCTAACTAATAATAATTGATCAAATCCAGAGCGGATGGAGTTCCAGGAACTTTGAATATGCAGACATAATTCCCGCAGGGTAGTGTGGAGGATGTTCTTTCTTTCTACATAACCATGTTTAGTGAATGTAGTACTTTTCTTTTGTACATTCTATTACTTTCTCTTGTGTTCAGAGGTTTGTTTTGTGTCTTAACTTTGGAATGTGAAGACATCCCCCACTGGTTCCTTCTCAGTGTTGCAAGGGAGAGATGGGGGTTTTCTTTGTGTGCAAAGGAGTTGGCTTTTCCGTTGGAATGCCAGATCAACTAGAGTAGCCGATATGAATGTATTGGTTAAGCTGATCTCCTGAAAATTTCAGCAAAACTTGAAAATATTCCAATTCTGTCTTGATGGTCCCTCTTACTCAGCATATATGTCATCGAAAGAATTTGGGATTGACCAGTAACTTAGATTCCCTGGTAGGAAGAGCTGGTCTGACGCACAATTGGTGCCATAAAGCGCTCATAAGAGCGATGGTGTGTGGGTGCTTGTTTATTTAAACTATTTTCCCTAAAATACGCATTCAAGCTATAAAGTGTGTTTTATCCGATTACGCGGTTAATCCAACAAACTAATCGATAGATTAATCAATTATTTAACCCATCGATAGCTGCAGACCTACACTAAAGCTAAGTCTTGAAGTTTTAAGGACCATTACACAAAGTGCCGGCCATTAAATTAAACCTGCCTTATAATTATTTGTATTCAGTAACGTGACTTTTTCTTGACATGTTTACTTCGAAGTGGGGGGGCCACCAAACCAGCATGGCTCGTGCGAACTATCGGAGCACGCAAAGGGGTCTAGATCCTACCGCTAAAAGCAGATTTGAGCAACAAATCTAACTATGCAATTTTACAGTGATCGCAAGGATTATCCTTCGGTAGTTCCCGGACATGTGGTGCTCCAGACGTCATTCTACACAGCAAAACAAATGAAAGCCTGGAAAATCATGGAGATCTACAACTTATTTGTGTGTGGCTGGGTCGAGGAAATTGGTATCAAGACTCTCCCGGGTGATTGCGCATTGTTTTTGCTCGGGTAAAGTTGCAATTCTTGATTTAACTTTGAGTCTTGCGAGGACGCGTCCTTGCAAACAAACAAACAAACTGTAGCACTATATAGCCTTAAATACCTGTTGCAGTTTTTTTTTTAAATATGAATAATATCAAGATAATACTTCAATGGGAAATACTAAACGTTAAGTATGTCAAACAAAACCTTTAACGAAGTGATCACTGTAAACTTGTGCGTTCTTCGACTCTGCTCCCTTGGACTGGAGTGCTCCATCGTCCCTGTTTCGTGAAATATTGCACTCTTTTGCCCTTCTTAATTACCTCTCGAAGAACTCTGAATAAACCTTTATCCTTTTTGTGCTTTGGACGGTTCCAAAAGCCTAAAACAACCCAAGCATGGGGCATTTTTCAATTTGTTCTGGGCATACACTAAACAGTATGTAACGTGTTCCCCATGTTGTCACGGTCTAATGGTATGGCAAAATTCCACAACTGTTTATGCTGATCGCATTCTTCGATGTGACGGGCCATCGTCCACTCTGAGTTCTTGCCAAAGGACTTAATGATCAATCGGCATCATGACTACGAGGAGATTCTGCGCAGTTTGCTTCTTCTAGGGCCGGAGAAGAAGCGAGAGTTGTAGCAGAATCAACTGGTGACTGCTTCGCCGTGGCCTACTCACCCGACCTAGGTCCAAGTGGTCTTTTCATTCCAACTTCAAGGGAGTCATCAAGGGGACCCACTTTGAAGAAATGTATGACATTCAGAAGGTGGTGGAAGACCACGGAAGGATCCTTCCAGAGTGCATGAAGGCGTGACAGAGGGATTCCGGGGCAGCGCGTAAGACTTTCAGAAAGATTACTTCCAGGGGTGGAAAAAAATTGTCCTAGATCTTTCCTGCCACGTACATCTTGTATGTTTCTGTGCCAGAAGGTAGTTGTTTACATATGTTTTGGGGTGTTCAGTTAATGTTAAGACAATTGTACCAGATATGGACCAGTTAAAAGTACATTTACACAGAGTCGACATCGGACAGACCCAAGAACGACCTTTTCTGTTCCCTATCTGAGTTTGAAATTTACACTACAGTTTAGCCTTACAACCATTGCTGGAATAAACGTTGACATGGTCGTGTTGCCAAAAGAAGTGTAAGGATGACAGCACTTTTAAAGATTTTAAATCAGGTGGAATTTAGATAATCTCACCGTGTTATTTCTGCTGGATCTAAGGGCCGCTTTTGATACCTAAGATTGAGGCATTTTATCAAATCGACTTAGACATCTGGTCGGCCTCTCTGGTACTGTTTCTACCTGGTTCTGCTCTTATCTCACAGACAGATGTTTTTATGTAAGTATGGATACATGTTCCTCAGGAAAGGCTAATTGTTCGGTATTTTTCATCTTTACACGCTGCCTCTTGGGGATGTTATTAGGATACAGGGCCTCAGTTTCCACAGTTACACTGATGATAGACAGTGGTGGTGTCTCTTGATGACACAGAACCAACAGAAACCCTTTGGATGGGTAATAGATCCTAGCTCCTCCAACTTTTAACCTACTTGATTTGGTAGAAACTGGACATGGTGACGTAATCCTCCTCCTTTTGATTTACTCCACTGCCATGTGTCGCATCAGGAGCCTCCACCAGCAGCGAGTCGGAGCTCTGAAGGCTGTTGTTTCCATCAGACGAGCTGCTGCTGAGCAGAATGGAAAGCTCCAGTACCTCTGTGTCGGCGCTGCAGTCAGAGCTTTGTGTGGAACAGGGGTCATTCCCATTTCTAAGACCCTTGACCGGTTCTTGCTCGTCTTTATCCACCGCCGGGTAGATTTTAAGAGCGCTGAACTCCTCAGGTTTTAGGTTGAGTAGCAGAGAAGTCTGAAAACAGATAAAGGATTAAACCAAAGGATGATTTAAAACTAGAATAAGATTTCACGATTCGAATCGGAGGAGTTTGATTCAACCTGACAGTTGAATCGTTCGACATTAACCATCGATGGGTCAAGTTTGATGTCTTCTCGGCTCTACGCCAGAACCGAGGACCTTACCTTCTGTCTATCAAATCTCTACCGTCTTTGTTTGACCATCAGAGTGGTTTAGCATTATTCTTTGAGGTGAAAAGTCGCAAATAAGATCTCCGTTTACTCTTTAATGAAAGTCTACATTGATTTATCTGTTTTGTAAAAACACTGGAAGAATCAAGGTAGTAACTTGATCGACACCTATGTGACGTTACTGGCACCTCTCAAAAATAGAGGTATCAGTTCGTACCTAAAAAAATGTACAAAGCTGGTTGCTGGGGTTGTAGTTTTTTGAGAGATAGTTTTGTATCCTTCAGTCCAGGTCCATTTGTACCAGTTAAAGTAGAATCTTTGTAACGTCCTAGCCCTATACAGATCAAAATAAATATGAATACAAGCTAATAGACAGAGGTGGGTAGAGTAGCCAGAAATTGTACTCAAGTAAGAGTACTGTTACTTTAGAGATTTATTACTCAAGTAAAAGTAAGGCGTATTCAACCAAATATTTACTTGAGTAAAAGTAAAAAGTATGTTGTGAAAAAACTACTCAAGTACTGAGTAACTGATGAGGAACCTGTTCGTTTAATGATGACGGCAACAAATAATGCACAAAAACATAAAAATAGCTATGAGCAAATTCAGAGCCAGGAATATCTCTTAAACAACTAAAACAATAATATATATTAAATAATAATACATTAACATAAAAAAAAATTAAGGCAAATTGAGCCACAATAACTTAACAGCACCAGGAGAAATAAACAAGATGATGATATGCAGTAGTGTATATTGACTGGTCACCAGGTGTCAGTAACATCACATGTATGTGCTCTAGCACTTATATACCTGAATATTTCCAAGTTAACTAAAGGTAGCTTATAAAAGGAATAGTCTTTCATTAGAGTGAACAAAACACATTATCCACCTCAAAACAAAGCTAAAACGGGTTTGTGAGGTCTACTCTGGCCTACTGCGTGGAGAAGACATCAAACTTGACTAAATAGAGGAAGTAAAAGTTTTAATAAAGTTTCCGTATGTGAACCTGTGGAAGGATCTTTAACTCTTTCAAGAGGAGAGCTACACCTTCCGGACGAGGTGGTGTGTCTCGGCACCATATTTGCCAACCCTCCCGAATTTTCCGGGAGACTCCCGAATTTCAGTGCCTTTCCCGAAAATCTCCCGGGACAACCATTCTCCCGAATTTCTCCCGATTTCCAGCCAGACTTAAGGCACGCCCCCTCCGGGGCCGTGCGGACCTGAGTGAGGACATCCTGTCGTCACGTCCGCTTTTCCTTCATATAAACAGCGTGCCGGCCCAGTCACGTTATAACATTTACGGCTTTTGGAGAGTGCACAACTGCACACACAACAAGAAGGAGACGAAGCAGAAGAACGAAGAAGAGACAGCCATGGCGAGGACGAGTGACAGAGAATAGAACGAGGATGGACAATTCAACCCTAAACTCACTCATTTCCTGCTAATTAAATTTCACAAATGCTGCCCATACCTATGCTCCTTCAAAGGTTGTGCTACTGGCTGCAAAGCATTGCACTTTCAAATACAACAATGAGTAGAGGAGTGTTATGTGTGTGTATATGTGTAATAAATGAACACTGAAATTCAAGTATTTCTTTTATTATATATATATATATATATATATATATATATATATAATAAAATAAATACTTGAATTTCAGTGTTCATTTATATGTAATAAATTAACACTGAAATTCAAGTATTTCTTTTATTATATATATATATATATATATATATATATATATATATATATATATATATATATATATATATATATAATAAAATAAATACTTGAATTTCAGTGTTCATTTATTACACATATACATATATATATATATATATATATATAGTAAAATAAATATATACCTGTATATAGCTATAATTCACTGAAAGTCAAGTATTTATTTTATTTATATATATATAAGAAATACTTGAATTTCAGTGAATTCTAGCTATAAACATACTCCCCCCCGGCACCGCCCACCTGAACCCCCAACCCCAAAATCTCCCGAATTCGGAGGTCTCAAGGTTGGCAAGTATGCTCGGCACCTGCATTGTGTCCAATTTCTGGCCGGATTCTAGAAGCGCCTGATGGCATTATGACCTTTAAAGAAGGCTGAAGAGACAACTGAAACTACCACTTCTCGCTTACTCTCTAAAAAAACTATTTGTCTGCAGTACAACTGTCTTTGTCGCAAGAAATCCCGCTGTGCATGAAGTTAATTTTTGTGTTTCTCGAAATAAAACTCACTTTATTAGCTTTGCAGTTCTGCACCAGTATGGGTTTAGGATGTAGAATCTTGGGCCATATGTAAGGAAAGATTCTGTGAAAATATATTTGTTAGTTTCAAAAATTCCGTTTGACAAACCCACTAACCAGGAGAGACGATTCACTCACTTTTTCCAGAAGAAAACAGAGAATATCGCCAGCACGCCCAAAGGGACGAAACACGCGATCATACTTCGCACAAACTCCTCACTCTTGTGGTTTCGTACACGGACTTGTGTCATGTTGGCCAGAAGAAACATTGTTACTGTTTGCGTCTTTGAACCAAACCCCCCACCAAAAAACTTTTCTCACCATCAGGAATGAAGAAGTCAAAAGGGTCGCTCCACTCGCTCCAGCTCCCCGTCAGAAAAACGACTGGTATTGCTCGCACTTTGACGTGGTACTGGCGGTTTTTAAGAAGGTGCTCCATGTTGATCGTCATCGTGTCGGACGATGACACATTTTCAATCTGCAGTGAAAGAGTTGGACATTCTTTCATTTCTTCGTGAACATGGACAGCGTACCTCGGATTGACTCTTACCATCTTTTTATCCGTGGTCCAAATGACCAACTGAAAGAGCTGATTTTCAACTTTCAGGTAGTCCTTGTGGTACGGAGTCCGAATGTGAAACACAGCCTGGTTTGAGTCCTGGTCGACGGTCACATTCCACACCTCGGGACTCCGAGGTTTAACTGCAGGGACGTGTCGAAAAATACATCAAAAAAAGATATATATTATGAGATACGAAGTACTCACATTATTTACATGAGACTTGAAAGACAAACAGTATCTTGTAATTTTTTTTTTCATTTTTTTTTTTCTTTTTTTTGTCCTGTCCAGCTTCTCAGGCAAATCATATAGTTGATGTAGATGCCCGTATCGGGCTGTACAGATTTACTTTGAAGTGTGGGATACTTATGTGGGAGCTCTATACTCTTGGCATGGGAGTTTGCCCAACCAGTCTACATGTGCTTTGTGGACTTGGAGAAGGCATTCGACCGTGTCCCTCGGGAAGTCCTGTGGGGAGTACTCAGAGAGTATGGGGTATCGGACTGTCTGATTGTGGCGGTCCGCTCCCTGTACGATCAGTGTCAGAGCTTGGTCCGCATTGCCGGCAGTAAGTCGGACACGTTTCCAGTGAGGGTTGGACTCCGCCAAGGCTGCCCTTTGTCATCGATTCTGTTCATAACTTTTATGGACTGAATTTCTAGGCGCAGTCAAGGCGTTGAGGGGATCCGGTTTGGTGGCTGCAGGATAAGGTCTCTGCTTTTTGCAGATGATGTGGTCCTGATGGCTTCATCTGGCCAGGATCTTCAGCTCTCACTGGATTGGTTCGCAGCTGAGTGTGAAGGGACTGGGATGAGAATCAGCACCTCCAAGTCCAAGTCCATGGTTCTCGCCCGGAAAAGGATGGAGTGCCATCTCCGGGTTGCGGAGGAGACCCTGCCCCAAGAGGAGGAGTTCAAGTACCTCGGAGTCTTGTTCACGAGTGAGGGAAGAGTGGATCGTGAGATCGACAGGCGGATCGGTGCGGCGTCTTCGGTAATGCGGACGCTGTATCGATCCGTTGTGGTGAAGAAGGAGCTGAGCCGGGAAGGCAAAGCTCTCAATTTACCGGTGGATCTACGTTCCCATCCTCACCTATGGTCATGAGCTTTGGGTTATGACCGAAAGGACAAGATCACGGGTACAAGCGGTCGAAATGAGCTTCCTCCGCCGGGTGGCGGGGCTCTCCCTTAGAGATAGGGTGAGAAGCTCTGCCATCCGGGAGGAGCTCAAAGTAAAGCCGCTGCTCCTCCACATCGAGAGGAGCCAGATGAGGTGGTTCGGGCATCTGGTCAGGATGCCACCCGAACGCCTCCCTAGGGAGGTGACCGGTAGGAGGCCACAGGGAAGACCCAGAACACGTTGGGAAGACTATGTCTCCCGGCTGGCCTGGGAACGCCTCGGGATCCCCCGGGAGGAGCTGGACGAAGTGGCTGGGGAGAGGGAAGTTTGGGCTTCCCTGCTTAGGCTGCTGCCCCCGCGACCCGACCTCGGATAAGCGGAAGAAGATGGATGGATGGATGGATGTGGGATACTTCTCTTGTTGCCTTATTTGTATTTGACTTCATTAAATGGATGTATATTATTATTTGGTTGATAACTTTTGGTTTTAACGGAAAAAAATGTGTATAAAATGTGTAACGCTAAGAGAAAAACGGCAAAATTCTTACTTTTTAGGTGATGTGCGGCATTGTTTTTTGAAACCAAACATGTCTTTTAAACTACAGTAGGAAAGGGAGTCATACAACCCTACTTTTGTGAGTCTCGCGTGAGTGAAGTGAAGTGAAGTGAATTATATTTATATAGCGCTTTTCTCTAGTGACTCAAAGCGCTTTTACATAGTGAAACCCAATATCTACGTTACATTTAAACCAGTGTGGGTGGCACTGGGAGGAGGTGGGTAAAGTGTCTTGCCCAAGGACACAACGGAAGTGACTAGGATGGCGGAAGCCGGGATCGAACCTGGAACCCTCAAGTTGCTGGCACGGCCACTCTACCAACCGAGCTATACCGCCCCAAGAGAGGAAGATGAGGGGTTAATCATTTTGCAATGCAGTCTGCTGAAAATGATGGTGTCACGGTTTGGTTGCGTGACACCAGGGATGCAAACGGATAACTCCGGACAGGACTTGCAGGTAGGAACATGATTTAATTTTGAAACAAGACTCAAAGAGGTACAAAACAGAAAACAACCCGACGGGACAAGGTGTCGATCGCACTTGAAGCTAAGTACTTAGCATGAGCTAGGAGGCAGGCAAAACTTAGCACTGGAATCAAGAACTAGAAAACTTACTAGCTGTGGCATGAACAAACAAATCTTACGTGACAGTAGTGTGAAGCAAACAAAGAAGCCAGGACGAGTGACCGTTTGTGGCTTCATAGTAAAAGAGTGCGGGTACTAGACTGGCCTGCCTGTAGTCCAGACCTGTCTCCCATTGAAAATGTGCGGCGCATTATGAAGCCTAAAATACCACAACGGAGACCCCCGGACTGTTGAACAACTTAAGCTGTACATCAAGCAAGAATGGGAAAGAATTCCACCTGAGAAGCTTAAAAAATGTGTCTCCTCAGTTCCCAAACGTTTACTGAGTGTTGTTAAAAGGAAAGGCCATGTAACACAGTGGTAAAAATGCCCCTGTGCCAACTTTTTTGCAATGTGTTGCTGCCATTAAATTCTAAGTTAATGATTATTAGGCTAGACTACTGCAACGCACTTCTTGTCGGGATCCCCAGCAAGAACATCCAGAAGCTGCAATACATACAGAATAGTGCTGCTAGGATCCTGACGAGAGTGCGGAAATATGACCATATCACACCAATTATCAAATACCTTCACTGGCTTCCTGTTCCACTCAGGATTGAATACAAAGTCTCCCTACAAACCCACCAGTGCCTCCATGGAAATGCCCCCCTCTACCTCAAAGAACTGCTCACCCCCAAATCCTCCACACGACACCTCCGCTCCGGACAGGCTAACCTCCTCCAACCTCTGAGGACAAAGCTCCGCCGCTCCCAGTCTGTGGAAGGCTCTCCCTGACCACCTGAGGGCACCACAGACTGTGGATGCTTTTAAAAAAGGCTTTAAAACCCTTCTTTTTAAAAAAGCCTTTTTTTCTAGATATATGCATACTAGTTCTAGCTATTAGGCTGTTCTAGTTTAATTTTTATTTATTTTTATTATCTTTTTATTTTCATTTTCATTTTTTTTAAATACACTGTAGCACTTTGAGGCTGTTTACTCAATGTAAAGTGTTTTTTTTTTTACAAATAAAATGTATTATTAGGGACCGAGTCCCTTTGGGACAGAGGACCCTATTGTATTTCTAGCGTTTTATTATTATACCGCCGCCTCTTTGAGCTGTAATTTGACCCCCTTAACATACTTCAAAACTCACCAAATTGGACACACACATCAGGACTGGCGAAAATTGCGATCTAATCAAAAAACCAAACCCCAAAACTCAAAATTGCGCTCTAGCGCCCCCTAGGAAGAAAACACAGACAAAACTGCCTGTAACTCCCAGTAGGAATGTCGTAGAGACATGAAACAAAAACCTCTATGTAGGTCTCACTTAGACCTATATTTCATACACTGATCAACAGGAAGTTTTCAATTCCCCCTTCAAAACAAAAGTTGTGTAAAAACAGTCACCTTTTTTCAAACATTATCTCTTCTGAGCGCGTTTGTCGTGTCGGCTTCAAATTAGCACAGGAGAGAGATTGAACCCTTCTGATTAAAAAGTTGATGAAAGAGTTTTAATTACTGCTCCGGTTTGGATTTTATGAGCCCCCAAAGTCAGTCCCGTCTATCGCTGCTTGCAGCTTTAATTATTATTAGGGACCGCAATGTCTCTTTGGGACAGAGGACCCTATTGTATTTCGTGCGTTTTATTATTATTATTATTCCGCCGCCTCTTTGAGCTGTAATTTGACCCTTTTAACATGCTTCAAAACTCACCATATTTGACACACACATCAGGACTGGCGAAAATTGCCATCTAATAAAAAAAAAAAACTCAAAATTGCGCTCTAGCGCCCCCTAGGAAAAAACACAGACAAAACTTGTAACTTGCTTGTAACTTCCGGTAGGAATGTCGTAGAGACATGATACAGAAACCTCTATGTAGGTCTGACTTAGACCTAGATTTCATACATTGACATCCTTCAGCAGAAATCAACAGGAAGTTGGCAATTCCCCCTTCAAAACAACACTTAGTAAAAACAGTCACTTTTGCCTCTTTGACCCCCTTAACATGCTTCAAAACTCACCAAACTGGACACACACATCAGGACTGGCAAAAATTGCGATCTAATCAAAAAACCAAACCCCAAAACTCAAAATTGCGCTCTAGCGCCCCCTAGGAAGAAAACACAGACAAAACTGCCTGTAACTTCCAGTAGGAATGTCGTAGAGACATGAAACAAAAACCTCTATGTAGGTCTCACTTAGACCTATATTTCATACACTGATCAACAGGAAGTTTGCAATTGGGGCGGTATAGCTCGGTTGGTAGAGTGGCCGTGCCAGCAACTTGAGGGTTCCAGGTTCGATCCCCACTTCCATCATCCTAGTCACTGCCGTTGTGTCCTTGGGCAAGACACTTTACCCACCTGCTCCCAGTGCCACCCACACTGGTTTAAAACTGTAACTTAGATATTGGGTTTCACTATGTAAAGCGCTTTGAGTCACTAGAGAAAAGCGCTATATAAATATAATTCACTTCACTTCACTTCACAATTCCCCCTTCAAAACAAAAGTTGTGTAAAACCAGTCACCTTTTTTCAAACATTATCTCCTCTGAGCGCGTTTGTCGTGTCGGCTTCAAATTAGCACAGGAGAGAGATTGAACCCTTCTGATTAAAAGTTGATGAAAGAGTTTTAATTACTGTTCCGGTTTGGATTTTATGAGCCCTCAAAGTCGGTCCTGTCCATCGCTGCTTGCAGCTTTAATTATTATTATTATTATTATTTGTAAAAAAAAAAAAAAAAAAAAAATGTTGTTTCTCAGTTGGAACATTAAATATCTATTCTATTGAATATAAGTTGGAAATGATTTGCAAATCATTGTGTTCTGTTTTTATTTACCATTTACACAACGTGCCAACTTCACTGGTTTTGGGTTTTCTATTAGACTTGCACACTGACAGAGTCTTTGCAACTTCGTTATTTGAGCTTGTTTGTTGTTGTACAAAGAGGATAAAAGCTTTCTACTCAATTCTATGGTAAAAAAAAAAAAAAAAATAGTTACCGATTGTTTTCAGCTGGACAGTTTGTGTGACGGTGCCGCCCCTCCTCAAGTGGATGTTCAAGTTGAGACGAGTCAGAGGCGTCAAATCAGTGGAGGTGATGGAGTCTCCGCGCACATGAGGACACTTTAATCTATTCTGGAGCGGGTTTTTGAAACTGGTAAAAAAAAATAATAATAAATAACAATAACGTAAATAAAAACATTCTGTTGCTAAGCGACCAAGTGTGAAATTGTCAGTCAGTAACCACGCGGATGTTGACAGGTGTGCAGCTGGCGAAGAGTGGAAATATTAACAAACACTCACCACACGGTCATGGCCTCCACAGCGTCGTCCTCATCTTCATCGTCCTCGTTCCTGCCGCCGACCAGTTTGCAGGTCAGACTGTTCTCTTTGGTGCTGATGTGAGACACGCAGCTGATTCTGGATTCAGAAACTTAGGCCAAAAAAGGACATTTGTTATAAATAATTACGATACGTATCGTTCATTGCCAGACATTAAAAAAAAAAAGATGACAGCTAACAGTATTTTTTTCCTGAATTTGGAACAATCATGATTGATTACAGGTAGAGATGTCCGATATTATCGGACCGCCGATATTATCGGCCGATAAATGCTTTAAAATGTAATATCGGAAATTATCGGTATCGGATTCAAAAAGTAAAATGTATGACTTTTTAAAACGCCGCTGTGTACACGGACGTAGGGAGAAGTACAGAGCGCCAATAAACCTTAAAGGCACTGCCTTTGCGTGCCGGCCCAATCACATAATATCTACAGCTTTTCACACACACAAGTGAATGCAAATCATACTTGGTCAACAGCCATACAGGTCACACTGAGGGTGGCCGTATAAACAACTTTAACACTGTTACAAATATGCGCCACACTGTGAACCCACACCAAACAAGAATGACAAACACATTTTGGGAGAACATCCGCACCGTAACACAACATAAACACAACAGAACAAATACCCAGAACCCCTTTGCAGCACTAACTCTTCCGAGACGCTACAATATACACCCCCGCTATCCCCTACACCCTCCAGCCGCCCTCAACACCCCCCGCGCCCCCTACCTTGCCCACCTCAACCTCCTCATGCTCTCTCGGGGAGAGCATGTCCCAAATTCCAAGCTGCTGTTTTGAGACATGTTAAAAAAAAAAATAATGCACTATGTGACTTCAATAATAATTATGGCAGTGCCATGTTGGTACTTTTTTCCATAACTTGAGTTGATTTATTTTGGAAAACCTTGTTACATTGTTTAATGCATCCAGCGGGGCATCACAACAAAATTAGGCATAATAATGTGTTAATTCCACGACTGTATATATCGGTATCGGTTGATATCGGAATCGGTAATTAAGAGTTGGACAATATCGGAATATTGGATATCGGCAAAAAAGCCATTATCGGACATCTCTTATTACAGGTTATTACTCACTTATATACGTATATGTATTGTTGCATTTGAACAACAGTATTGTTGATAATAGAGGTAAATTATTGGTATTATTCATTATCAATAGTGCTATTTCTATTGGTATTTGTATTGCTCCATTTGTAGTGTAATAATGCTCATTGTCATTTCTGTATTATTATTTATTTCAATAACTGCTTCTTTACTATCACTTTTACCATCATATTTGTACATGTCGTTTTTGCTGATGTTGCTCTATTGTTGTTGTTGTGTTTGCTGTTGTTGTTTTTGTCTCTCTGTCTTATCCCCCTCTTGTCTTCCTTTTTTTCCTCTTTCTATCCCCTCCTGCTCCGGCCCGGCTGCACCAAATGATAATATAAATACATTTAATAAAGTCAAATACAAAATAAGGCAACAAGAGAAGTATCCCACACTTCTCTTTTGTAAAGTAAATCTGTACAGGGCATCTACATCAACTATATGATTTGCCTGAGAAACTGGACAGGACAAAAAAATATAAAAAAATAAATAAAATAATTCTCACTTATATCATTCGAATCAACTTAAAAAAAAAGAGCCAAACATTTGGATACAAATGCAATTTTATGGTTAGAATGTCATACAGGAAATATTTTAAATTATTTTACTTGAATTCACATGATTTATTTTCTCCAAATTTGGTAATAATTTTATGTAAAGCCCAGTAAGGCTTTTATTTTGAAGTCTCTTCAATCATTTTTGCATTGATCTGATCAATGACTGTATAAAACCACCTTTTAGATCAAATCTGCGTTAAGGTAAAGGAACATGTACAGTCAAAAATAAATTGCAATTTGGACTGACTGATCAAAAATAAATAAATAAATAAATTGCATGATTAATGCAACATTTTGAGCTAACTCGTTATTTTTGACAGCTGATTTAATACATAAAATTATAACAAATATATAACTACATGCTAATTATATACATTAAATGTATGAGCAAAGCTCTGTTTTAAGACAAAAGTTGTTTTTTTGGAAAGACGTATTGCCAGGCTGTCAAAAATAAAGTGTTAACTGATTAATGTGATTTAAAAAAAAATCGTCATTTGACAACCCGAGCATATACATATTAGAATTATATGACTGAATAAGCAAAGCTTTTTTGTAAGAGAAAAGTTGTTTGTTTGGATAGACACAGCATATTGTCCGGCTGTCAAAAATAATGAGTTAACTAATTAATATAATTTTATAC